>NW_019154093.1:10000386-10481460 GCF_002288905.1 Enhydra lutris kenyoni
GGGGGGTGGAGTTATGGACATTGGGGAGGGTATGTGCTATGGTGAGTGCTGTGAAGTATGTAAACCTGGCGATTCACAGACCTGTACCCCTGGGGATAAAAATATACTATATGTTTATAAAAAAAAAAAAAAAAAAAAAAAAAAAAACCAGTCACTCCCCCCTGCCAGCCTCTAACCACTTCCTACTGACAGCACACAGATCCATCTTAGTTTTGCTAAGTGAAAAATTTATTTTATTTTCACAAAGGCAGTCCTCCTCCTCTTCTTTCTTCCTTCAGACAAACATAGCATATATACAAAGGCTGGAAACAAATTTTTTACCTGTCATATGTAGAAAAATGGTGTGTCCAAGATATAGCATGCCATCTTATAAGGAGCAAATGACTTTGGATACCTTTCATTGTCTTCTCTAATAATAACAGTAGGTTCAGAATGTGTCTTGACATTTGAGTGCTTTGGATTTTTTTCTTCAGATTTTCTAGGTATTTTTGAATGGCACAAGCATGATACGTAATTTTCTAATTAAGACAGTTTTGCAGTGGCTTCTGGTAGTAGAATAAGGCAGAGACATGGCTTTCACTTTGGGAAATGAAAATATGGTGAAGATATTTATAAGATTGCAAAAAGAAAATTGTACAATGGGTGATACAGACAGCACCAGCACTGTGACATTTGGGTTGAAGTTGAGATCCTTTCCTTGGAGCCGGGTGGGGCTGTATACAGACTGTCTTGTAAAGAGGAAGTATTCCAAACATATAAATATTTAAATTGTTTAACTGCAAGTTATTGTACTTAGTTTGCCAGAACATTTTAGCAAAGGGAGACAGTGTGATAAAATATATTGATTTAAAATCAGATAAATAAAAGTTCAGATGTCAGTTCATCCTCTTACTTGGTGACTTTGGACAAAATAACTTGAATTTTCTGAGCCTCAAGTTCTTTTTAAAAAGTTATTTTTTATTTATAATCTAAAAACATTTGAGTACAGGTGACACAATGTTATGAGCCCCAAGTTCTTGCTTTATAAAATATCCCCATTTATAATATTAATTAATAATATATAATATATTAACTAATCCTAATAATATTATCAGGATTAAATGAAGTAACAGATGTGAAGGTGCTTTCTAGTAGCCACTCAATAAATGTGTATTGTAGTATTGGTATAGTATATTATAATAAATGCCCTTCCAAGCAAGTCTTTGGCTGTCACAGCTCAAGGCTTCTCCATAGTAAGGGGTGTGTCATCATCATCTTTGTGTCCACTGTGTTTAGCATGATGCTCTGTGTTTTTAAATTGAATGAATGAAATGTTCTGTTTCAGAAGAGAGCTCTGCTCCAGAGGGAGCTCCGGCTTAGTCTCCCCTGGAGAGTACTATCAGTTTTCCTTCTGTTGCACTTATTCCTTTCAGCAAATGCTGATACATTTCACATGTCAAGAAAAGTTCTCTTGACCCTACATCTCTCTCTCTCTGCTTTTGTTTTATAGCAAAATTCCTTGAGTAGTTTTTACTTTGTTGTCACTAATTCTCTTCTCCCAGTCTCTCTTTTTTACATTTAACTTTTAAAAATTATAAAAATTGAAATATAGTTGACACATTTTATTAGTTTCAGGTGGAGAACATAATAATTTGATATTTGCATGTATTGTGAAATGATTACTACAGTGAAGTCTGGTTAACATTTGTCACCTTATATAGTTACCAAAATCTTTTTTTTCTTTCTTTCTTGTGATGAACACATTTAAGATATACTCTCTTAACAACTTTCACTTATCCATTTTAAATTTTTAACTGTAGTCACCATGCTGTTCATCATATCCCTATAAATCCCATTCCTCTTGAATCACAACCAGCCAGACTTTTCTGGCATCAAAACTGCCCTTATTAAAGTCACCAGCAACCTCCACATTGCTAAATTCAGTGGTCCATTCTCAATTCTCATGATGACATCTGAAGAGCTTTGGCATGGTTAATTACTACTTTTTTTTTTTTTTAAAGATTTTATTTTTAAGTAATCTCTGTATCCTACATGGGGCTCGAACCCACAACCCTGAGCCCAAGAGTCACATGCTTCACCAACTGAACCAGCCAGGCACCCCTAATTATCACTTCTTAAAACACTTCTTTCCCCTGGCTTCTGGGGCATCATGCTCTTTTGGTTTTCCTAATCCTTTGGCTTCTCTTTTGGTGGTTCTTCCTCTTCCCCATATAATGTTGTAGGGTTTCCAGCACTTAGTCCATGCACTTGGTCTCTTCTCTCTGTTCACTCCCCAGATGATCTCATCCACTTTCCTGGCTTTGAAACTCATCCTGGATCTCTCCCAGAACTCTAGATTCATATAGTCAGTTGCATTTTCAGAGTTCCACTGGTATATCAACTAGGTGCTTCAAACCTATTGCATCCAAAAGAGAATTCCTGCCTGTACCCTCCCTCCCCCAAGAAAGTACAACTACAACCACCAGTGAGTCCCAAACCCTCTGCGTCTCTGGCAGTCTTTCCCATCTCAGGAAGTAGTAGTTCTGTTCATTCAGTTTCTCGGGCCAAAACTCTTGGAGCCATGACTCTATCCTTTCTGTGCTCATCTCACATCCAGTCTATAAGCAAATCCTGATGACTCTTTATAATTTATCCAGAATATGACCACATCTCACCAGCTCTAACACCACACTCTGGTCCCAGCTATTGTTTTCAGCCACCAGTTTTCACTTGGCTTATTGGAATGGCATTTTAACTAGTGGCCCAGCTCCCATCCTTGCTAAGTCTGTTCTCAATATAGCAGCAAGGGTGATTCTTTTAAGACCCTAAGTTAAATCATGTCATTCTCTCACACAAAACTTTCCTACTTCCCTAAGAATAAAAGCCAAAGTCTTTATAAGTGGTTTATACAGCTATAGGTGGTCTGATAATCTCTCTTGCTTCATCTCTTGACATTCTCCCCTTCTCTCTGTGAGCTCCAACCAATAGCGTTTTCTCCATGTTCCCTGAGCACAACACACCTACTTCTGCCTCAGGATTTTTGCACTTGCTTCTTAAAAAGTTTGGCTCATTTTTTCTCTAGATAGCCATATGGTTTGTTAGCTCATATTCTTTAGATCTCTGCTTAAATACCATCTTATTAGAGACACCTTTCCTGAACATCTTTTACATGAAACTGGAAACTTGACCCCACTGGCACTCCCTTCTCTTCTTCATCTCTTTTAATATTCTCCATTGTATTTGTGTGACAAACTATGTATTTGCTTGCTTGTTTGTATTTATTTTCCATCTTCTCCTACTGGTGTATAAGTGTGAGAGCAAGGTCTTTGTTTTGTTCCCTACTGTGTTCCCAATGTCTAGAACAGTGCCTGGAACATAGTAAACAGTAAATATTTGATGAACGAGGTATAGGTAAGCACAAAATTATAGATGATCTGGATGCCATATTAAAATATTCATATTGTATTTGTTCCCCTCAAGGGCCCTTTATCATCTTTTTGGTTAGTAGATTATTCGGATCTAAAACACTTCCCTTTTATTTATTTATTTTTTAAGATGTAACTTTGGGGAAAAAAAATGTTGGGCTGCCTGGGTGGTTCAGTTGGTTAAGTGTTTGACTCTTGTTTTCAGTTCAGGTCACGATCTCAGGGTTGTGAGATCAAGCCCTGCATTGTGCTCTGCACTTGGCTTTGAGCCCCTGCTTAAGACTCTTTCTCTCGGGGCGCCTGGGTGGCTCAGTGGGTTAAAGCCTCTGCCTTCTGCTCGGGTCATGATCCCAGGGTCCTGGGATGGAGCCCCACATTGGGCTCTCTGCTCAGCAGGAAGACTGCTTCCTCCTCTCTCTCTGCCTGCCTCTCTGCCTACTTGTGATCTCTGTCTGTCAAATAAATAAATAAAATTAAAAAAAAAAAAAAAGACTCTTTCTCTCTCTCTGCCCCCCCTTCTAAAAAAATAAATAAAATAAATAAAGGTAACTTTACAGGTATTAAGGCAATTTGCATTTTTTAAAGCTTATTTGTGAGAGAATATAGCATATTTACATACCATAGTGTAAAAGGCACCTTAGGAATGAATAGGAGCTAGAGTGTTAGCAAGAGAAGCTATAACTCTTCCCTGAGTGAAAGTTGTCACAGAGGGTGTTAGATGTGCTCCTGGCTGTTGGGTTATGTTGTATGTCCGCACTTTATTTTATAAAATATCTCTTCTGAGAAAAGTAAATGAAAAGAGGAGAGGTGGTACTGTGAGGCCCTTGCATATTCAACTTAGGTTGTGTGAACTTCTTTCTAGTCTTTCCGTGCGTTATGTTTGCTAAAGTATATATAAATTGTGTACAATAAAACTCATCCTTTTGGGCATACAATCCAGTAAGTTTTGACAAATGTATACAGTCATGGAACCATCGCCACAAAAGTTCCCTTGTGTTTCCTTTTCCTCACCCCCAGGCCTTGAACCACTTACCTGATTTCCGTCCCTATAGTTTTGCTTTTCCATAATGTCATATGGATGGAACCATACAGTATGTAGCCTTTTGTGTCTGGCTTCTTTCATGTAGTATAATGCTTTTGAGATCCATCCATGCTGTTGTATCAGTAGTCTGTTCCTTTTTTATTGCTGTGTTATAGTCCACCGTATGGACGCACTAGGATTTATTTATTAGTCCACCAGTCGATGGCCTTTTGGCTGTTTCCAGATTTTCATTATTTTGAATACAGCTACTAATATCTTTCACCTACAGATCTGTGTGTGGACACATGTTTTCACTTTTCTTGGGTAAATCCTAGCAGTGCTACTGCTTGGTTGTTTGATATGTGTATGCTTAACTCTATAAGAAATTGCCAAACTAGAGGGGTTGTGCTAATTTATACCCCCACCAGCCGTGTATGAGAATTCTAGTTGCTTCATGGCCTTGCCAGGACTTGATATTGTCGATCTTTTTAATTTTAGTCATTCTAGTATGTATGTAGTGGTAAAGTGTTTTCAGTTGCTGCTACAGCCTCCATATCAAGTTTTCATTTGTAAGCAAGCCTTTGTTTTGTTGGAAGGCATTGTTTTCTGCTGTCATTGAGCATCCCCATATCCCCTTGGACAGCTAATGGTGGATTTTCCAGCTCTGAGAACACACTGGTTTTTTGTCCTCCTTGTTCATCTTCATCATGCTGTGTGTCAGATCTATCTCATGGAGCTTGTTGTGTATGTGATCCTCTCCATAATGATCTTCGGGTCCCTCGCCTCCTCTTCCTAGGCCATGGGTGTGGAAGGGTTGCCCTCTGACTGGCCAGGGACTCATGGATACTTAAAATACATCCTTGTGTACTTTGCCTCCTCCCCACAAGTGATTCCCTAGTAATTCTGGGACTTTTTTCTTTTGGCTCCGTCCTGAAGTCTGGTATTCCAGCCAGGCTGGGAATGGAAAGTTAAGAGCATGACGTCCTCTGACACCCTCCCTTCTTGTACAGGGGTCTGAGGTTTGTTTGTTTAAGCTGAACAGAGGATGCCAAAGATAGAATTTGAGTCAGCTCAGCACTAGCTTAGGCGCTCCTTTTCACTCTCCTGGTTCCTCCTTCCCTTTCTCCTCCCCCTCTGGCCAGTTGTTTCCTGGGCTTTGTCTGAGATACTCTGTACAGTTTTAGCCCCATCTAGTACTGCTTGCTGAAAGACAGCGACGAGATGGAGGAGAAGCCGCCAGGAAGTTACTGACAGCTATGTGCTGTGGGCTGCTGCCTCTGTGCTGATAGTTTGGGACAGCAGTAACCTCAGGAGAAAGGCATTCAGAGGCCTGCTGAGCTGTGGGCTTGTGGCTAAACTCAGGGAAGGAGGAAGGACGGGCCTGGAAATGCCTCTTTTAGATTCATCTTATTTGCCATCAACCATCTTTATTTTGACCCACGTTCTTGGAATTGCGGGCGTTCTCTACTGGAAGAGATGTGCCAGAGGCAGAGCAGGTAACTTGTGATGGGGAGTTATTCTTTAAATCGGCTGTGGGGCTTTTTGAGGGTGGGGTAAATGACGGAGGGCTTCCTAGTGGCTGTCCTTAAAGGGCCAGTACCTCTTTCCAACTGGGGTGCTGTCAGATCTTCGTGTGTATGTGGATCTGCTGAGGAAACTGGGCTGCCCTCGGACCAGTGTGAGACCCAAACTCTTCCCCACTGTCTGTGGCTCTCTGCTAGAGGGTGCTGGTTTGATGAGGTGACGTCTGGGCTCCAAGCTGAGGGAAGTGGCTAACTGTGCTGACTTGGGTCCTTGCTCCGAGAATCAAGCTCTTCCTTTCCCTACTTTCTCACAATCTCAAAGTGGCTTCTGGATCTTTGTTTTTAACCAAAAGCGTCCAGTAATTCTAACACCCTCCTCTAGGTAGAGATATGAGAAAACATGTGGTATTAGAGAAGTTTCTGGATTTGGTGTATTTTTGGGTGAGAAAAGGCAGAGGAAGAAAAGCTAGTGAGAGGAAGGGGTAAGTGGTATCCTTGCCAAGGTGCCTCTGTTCTCTTCAATAGAATTAAAATGGTTCCTTTCCCCTCTGGCAGCCATATAGTTTACTTGTTTATGTAAGTCATCCTGTTCAATTAGAGGAAGTTAACTGTTCCTGTCTCCAGGGAGTCAGCCCCCTACTTAAAAAAAAAAAAAAAAAAAGATGCTAGCAGACCCCTCTTTCTTCTCCTGTTTGCTATTAGTTACATTATATTCCCTTGAGTTCTAAAAGCCCAGTGCAGGAATCAGCCTCAAATTTAGCTGATTCTAAATCTCCATGGTTGAAGATTAATAAAGTCTAACTTTTCCTGGAGTCCACCCTTGCTTGGATCTCTGTGCCTTCAGTACTGTCCTTGTGATCCCCCTGCTACCTTTAAGCCAACATATTAAGATACTTGTTCCTTTGTATCTTAAAAGTTATCTTGCAGACTCGATGTCTTATCACTTTACTTTCTATTAAAAGTTCATGAATGCTTGACAGAATTAGAATTAGAATCAGAATCAGTCGTTCCCCAGTGTCCTTTCCAGTAAGTCCCAGAAAAGATTTTGACTAAATATTCAGATCCCAGCATGTGTCTATATCAGCAAAAACAGACATTTAGAAATATATTTACTTGTGTGGTGGTGTGTTTAAAGAGGTAGCCCAAAGTGACTTTCCTGAAATGTAAAGCCTGGATTGGAATTTAGAAAGGAATAGGCAGGCATGAATTATTCGGCCGTATATACTATTTCATATGCAATGAGAAAGTAATTACCATCCAGGAGGAGGCTGCTCCTTTCCTTTCCTTGTGCACTGTGGTAATGACATTTCTAAACCGCTAATTGATTAATATTTTAAAAGTTTATCTTCAGTATAGGATTTTCTATGATACTTAGAAATTGGAGCCATCTCCGATTTCAATAGCCATAAAATGCATTGAAATAAAAAAAAATAAATTGGAAAAGTTTTTTATTTCTGTGAAATAACTTTGGTTCTAGTATCTAATAATTAATTGGGAAGGTACCGTATTCACTTTATCTGTCAAATTGGATTAGGGGTTTTGTAACTGGAGATTATGGATACCAAAACTTCTGTAGAAGTGCTTAAGAGATTCTGTACCCATTTATTTTAATTTCAATTTTGAGATGTATTTTATCTATTTAAAGTGTATTTAAAAGGAACACCTATGCTCTCATGTACTACCTGGTAGTTGGACATCATCAGAATAAAGTTTCTCCACCATCTCTAAGTATATATTTAAACCGCTTATAAATGTACATTTTACTAAAAAAATGAAATTTGTATCTTTTCAGCTGGTCTTTTTTTTTTTTTTTTTTTTTTAAATTGGAAGTGTTTCCCTGTTGCAGGACATACTGCAGAATATAGGTCCTGTGCCTGATAAACTCTAGGCAAGGCTCAGTTGTATGGGCTCAGGTGCTTAGTCCTGAGTGGGTAACACATTGCCAGGTGATGACCCTGTAATATTGGCTGAGTGTGTACTAAAAGATCTTGTGCTTTCTTGTAGCACATTTTTAGTCATATTTACATATTATAAAGAGTGTACACAATTTTAGGCATCCAAGGTATTTGACTTTGAAACATATTTTTGCTATTCTTTCAGGCTCTTGTATCAATTTTTTTGAATAATACCCTGAGATTACCAGGCACACTGTGAAACTATTACTGTTTGTTGCTATTCATATGAACCAGTTTATAAAAAAGGGTTCACTGTGATAACATGCAACATAGAAATAGACTGGATGTTGAGGCTGATATAACTGTAATTAATTAATCTCTAATTTTAATAAAAATTACTTGACTGGTTATATCATTTAGCTTTAAAATAAGTAACATAAATTTGAACCCATAAAATTGATTTATACTATTAAACACTGCTTTTATTTATTTATTTATTTATTTAAGATTTTATTTATTTATTTGACAGACATATCATAAGAAGGCAGAGAGGCAGGCAGAGAGGGTGGGGGAAGCAGGCTCCCCAATGAGTAGAGAGCCCGACACAGGGCTCACGGGGCTTGATCCCAGAACCCTGAGATCATGACCTGCGCCGAAGGCAGAGGCTTAACCCACTGAGCCACCCAGGCGCCCCTTTATTTGTTTTTTTAAACAATGTTTTTATATGTTCTGTAAGTTGAGTTGCATATAAAATTTGTTTGAAAAAGTGATTATAGAACATAGAATCTTTGGACTATTCATTCTGTTGGTGACTGGGGACTTCTTTTTTAAGTTGGAAGTTGCCTCTTTGTAACTTAGACGCATTAGTCCAAATTCTGCCTGGGAAAGATCAAGTCTACTTTCTCTTCTAGGTGTCAGGCTTGCTTAGGTTTGAAGGCTGTCTTTGCCAGTGGACACTTCCCTTTCCATTGACTATATACGATTTGCTAACTCCTTATTATTCTAGAATTCCTTTGAATAGTTAAATGGATTGTTTTTGCTTGGAAAATTTGGAGGCTAGGTGTACATGTGGAGCGATGAAGGGAGTACAGCAGAAACATGGGAAGGAATCACTGATCACTATTATTTCATTTTCCTTATTTGTTTTTTGTTGTTGTTTGTTTGTTTTGTTTTTTTTTTCTGGGTGTTATGGGTCCACTGATGAGCTCTGGTTACATAAGTATGTGGCTTTTACAACCACGTTCCCAAGTCACCATATCTTCAGTAGATGTAAACAAGATACAGGAAGACACAGACCGTTTGTATTGAAATCATATAATACCTGTAAGGCAACTTTGTGTTCAGTTAGTATTTAGATATATTTTTTAAGATTTTATTTATTTATTTGACAGAGAGAGAGATCACTAGGAGGCAGAGAGACAGGTGGAAGCAGGCTCCCTGCTGAGCAGAGAGCCTGATGTGGGGCTCTATCCCAGGACCCTGAGATCATAACCTGAGCTGAAGGCAGGGGCTTAACCCACTGAGCCACTCAGGTGCCCCAGTATTTATATTTTTAAATAGTTTTCAGTATACCCTGTCCACTCTTATATTTACATATATTATCTCATTATTTCCAAAACTTCCCACTGTTTTAGTTTGTATCCTCATTATTTTTCTCTAGGGCTGTTGAAATAATCTATTTCCCCCATACTCTTCCCCACCCCCACCTGTGTTCTAACTGTTACCAGAGTTACCTTTCTAAAATAGAGAGCTGTCTGTATCACTCTCCTGCATAAAATCCATCCATGCTTCCTCTCTGCTTTTAGAAGAAAATTCAAACTTTTCAGCATGACGTGAAAGTGTTTTTAATGGGGCGCCCTGGCTAACTCTGTGGGTAGAGCATGTAACTCTTGATCTCAGGGTCATGAGTTTGATCCCCATGTTGGGTATAGAGATTACTTTAAAAAAAAAAAAAAAAAAGTTTTTATGATCTGCCCCCTGCCTATTTCACTAGTTCCATTTCCTCTCCTGGCCTTACAAGCACCTAGTACACCAGCCTCATTTAAAAAATTGTAGATCTCTACCCCAAATGCCCGTACCCTCTTTTCAACTGGACTACTTGATACTTGTCCTTCAAGGTAAGTAGTTAGTGCCTCTGGAAAGCCTTCCCCACTGAGGTGAGAGTTCTTCTGTGCGCCAGCAGCACAAGTGCTAGTGCTTCTTGCTCAAACCTGGATTGTCAGCTTGCTCTGCTTGTCTCTCGCTCTCCACTAATTACAGTCTGTTAGACTGTAAGATCTTTAAGAGCAGGGACTCTTACTCATTTCAGTTTCCCAAGTGTCTGGGACAAAATAGCTGTCAGTAAATGTTACTCAAACAAATAAAATGAAAGAATTAAGATAGCACTAGATATAAGCTGTAGCAGGGAACTTATCTTAATTCATTTATGTACTTATAGGGCTTGGCTTAGCTTGACATGTGGTCTAAGGTAGGTGCTCGGTATAGATTAATTGAATGATACAGAGTTGCCCTGTGTTTTAGTTTATTAATATCTCACATTGTGGTAACACAGAAAGGAAAAAAGCTTTATGGCTCCTTGAGAAGAACCTTTGAATTTTTGCGTGTTTGCCAAAGGATGGATGTGTCTCTCTCTAGGGTCTTGTTTTCTTTATCTGCAAAATAAAAGAGTTGGACGGTCCAATCTCTTAAGGTTCTTTCCATTTCTAACATCCCACTAGGAGACCAGCTATAATCGCTGGATCTGGGCCATATGAAGTACAACCTAAGACTGCATCACCTTTTCTTTTCTCTCTCCTCTCTCTCCTCTGTTTCCCCTCTCCTCTTTCCTCCCCTCCCCTTCCCCTCCCCTCTTCTCTTCAGCAGCTCCATCACACTGCTGAGTCTGTTAAACTTAAGATCTGTTATACTTAAGATCTGTTATAAAATGGTCAATCCTGGTACATGAATTGCTATATCTCCCCTCTAGACACTTCTGTGCCTTTAGTTTTCTTGAACTTCAGTACAAGACATAAGTATCCTAGTTCCCTTTTATCCTATGAGATTTTGTATCACTTTTTTTTTTTCTTTTTTTTTTTTTTTTTTATTTTTATTTTTTATAAACATATATTTTTATCCCCAGGGGTACAGGTCTGTGAATCGCCAGGTTTACACACTTCACAGCACTCATCATGAGATTTTGTATCACTTTTTGAGATTGTTTTGAATGTTTATCCCTACATTTATGACATTAGCTGTGCCTCTTCCATTCATCTTATCTAAAAATTTGTTGTAATAGGCTCTTGATAAATAAATAAATGGCCATGTATCTACTATATCTTTACTCAAGTAACTAAACCATTAGCTGTCTTAATCAAGGTGGAGGCTTTGCCTTTTTCTTTCCTTAGCTTTTTTTTCTAGATCTGTGTGGTGTGTAGGAAGACCCTTGAACTTGGAGTCAGGAGACCTGGGTTCTAAGTCCTGGCTTTTCTTTCTTTCTTTCGTTCTTTCTTTCTTTCTTTCTTTCTTTTTTTAAAGATATTATGTGTTTATTTGAGAGAGAGGGTGCAAGTGAGAGACAGCAAGCAGAGGGAAAGAGAGAAGCTCCCATTGAGCAGGGAGGCCAATGCGGGCTCAATCCCAGAACTCTGAGATCATGACCTGAGCTGAAGGCAAACACTTAACCAACTGAGTCATGCAGTAGCCCCAGTCCTGGTTCTTCTTCTGACTGCACGAGATGCTAGATGGGTTACTTACTGCCTCTGCACTTTTTCCCATCTGAATGAGAAGAATAAAGACTAAGGTCTCTAATTTCCTGTGCTTCTGGCAGTGTGATCATCTGGCCTCCACTTGGATGTGGTGACATGGAATTGTGGTTGAGGTTCTGGGTCAGGCTACCTGTGTTACCATCCTACCTCTGCCACTGCTTGCAGATTGATATCAGTCTGTCTGGGTCTGTGCTTCCTCATCCATAAAGTGAGGTTAATAATACTGCATGGTTTGTTTGTTTTTTTAATTTTATTTATTTATTTGACAGACAGAGATCACAAGTAGGCAGAGAGGCAGGCAGAGAGAGAGAGGAAGGGAAGTAGGCTCCCTGCTGAGCGGAGAGCCTGATGCGGGGCTCGATCCCAGGATCCTGGGATCATGACCTGAGCCGAAGGCAGCGGCTTTAACCCACTGAGCCACCCAGGCGCCCCTGCATGGTTGTTTTGAGTTAGTTTTTAGAATACATTCTGTACATAGTAAGGACTATATAATTGTGGGATTTGTTTGTTTGCTTGTTTGTTTTTTAGTAATCTCTACCCCCAATGTGGGTCTTGAACTCACGACTGAATTCAAGGGTCGCATGCTCTTCTGACTAAGCCAGCCAGGCGCCCCAAGGACAATATAATTGTTTACTATCCTCATGATACTTTTTTCACAAAATATATCATTGAGGACATAGTAATTTCCAATATGCTGCAGGAACAAAATATAAATATTTATCTTTACAGTTGGGAATGAAAAAATGTGAAAAAGCCAGTGTGGGAATATACAAAATGTTAGTGATATATTATGAATCATTGTCTTACACATTAGAAGGAAAGACTTCTGCGTCCACTTTAATATCCTTAACAGTGGATGATTCTGGTATTTAAGGAAATAAATGTATAGCTTTGATTTTCTGTGCTATTGTAAGAAAACCAATAGTTGTAAATTCTCTGATAACTTCTAGCCATGTGTGGAAATACTGGCTTGGATTTCTTTCACTCAACATTTTATTTTTTATTTTTATTTTTTTCCCCACTCAAGATTTTAAATTCTGCAGGTAACAGTCAGATTCACTTTTTTCCTGCCTCTAACATTGCTGGACACCCAGTGACCAATGACATGACTAAAAGTTGGTCAAAAAAGAAGGGGGATGACCTGGGTAATCACTGCTCGGGCTGGTCTCCTCTGAATAATTAAGAGCTGACTGTCTTAATCAAAATCTTGCTGTTAGTGGTAGCTTCCTTTTTGAGGCTCAGGACCTCCTAGGAGGGAAGGCCTGTGTCTCCTGGCAGGTAGACTGACCTAATCCCCAGGACTCTCTCCCCTAACTTCCTCAGTCTGTAATGCCTTCACAGGAAATAGATTCTGCTTGGATGCCAAAGGAGTCAGGAGAAGGCAGCCTTTGATTTACCTTTGCAGACCTTACTCAGGGATGATTATTTTGACTTTCAGACTATGAAATTATTTAGTATTTCTAGAAGTTACCCCACATATTCATTTGGGATATGCCCTAAATCTCTATTTAGCTATAGTCAAATATTTTTATTTTTTAATCTTCCCAGGAATATTCAGCCACTTTAAATATATAGCTCCCCCATGACAGTGTAGTTATTCTGGATTAGGTCCCTCTCAGAAACAGTAGGGTGTAACAGGAGGTGTGGCTTTGGAGCTGGACAAATGGATACATAATCTTGGTCAAGTTATTTAGCCTTTAAAAAAATATTTGTTTATTTCAGAGAGAGAGAGAGAACCATAACAAGCATGCGTGAGTTCGGGTGGGGGGTGGGTGGTGGCGTGGAGAGGGGCAGAGGGGCCAGGAGACAATTTTAAGCAGGCTCCCTGCTGAGCATGGAGCCAGAGGCGGAGCTCAGTCTCCAGACTCTGAGATCATAACTTGAGCCAAAACCAACAGTCAGATGCTTAACTGACTGCACCACTCAGGTGCCTCCAAGTTATTTAGCCTTTTTAAAGTATTTTCATTTCTAAAATGGAGATAATAATACCTTAGAGAATTGTTGGGATTAGATGAAATTATATTTAAAGTTCTTAGCACATTACTTGTGAACTGAGTTACAGTAGATGCTCAGTTAATTTTAGCTTAGATTATTAGTGCATTCAAAATGTTTTAGAGACCAGAATATGAAGACAGAAGACACAAGACTCAAGAAACTTAAATCAGATAAAGGAAAAATTTACTAAAATGTGAATCAGGAAACATTTATTCCTTTTTCTTCTCTCTTCCCTATTCTGTGTGCACTTCTCTTCTTAGGACAAGGTAAATTCTAGGAGGACCCTTCCTTTCCAAGGCTGAATAAGAAGAGTCTGATAAAAGGAGCAAACTGAGGAGAGGTGTTGCAGGTTATCTGGGTGACTGAGAGAGCTAAGTCAAGGAGAGATGAAGTCAGCCGTGAGTCCTGTTATTACTAAGTAGTAACAGGAATATTAGTTTGTAGGTGGGAGGGATGCCCAGTAGGGAGTGAAGAAAGCTGGCAGAACACTGAGGCAGGTCACAGAGCTTGTGTAAATTGAGTGGTCTGCTAGGCAAGCTCGTTTTTACTCTTTTTCACTTGCAGTCTTTGGGACTAATCTCTGCAAACTTGCTTTCCTGGGTGTTTCTCCCTCCCTGCATTTAGGAATAGGATTGGAAAAAAAAAAAAAAAAAAAAAAAAAGGAATAGGATTGGAGGTAGCATTAGCCTGAAGAAGTCATTCTATTTAGGGAAGGGGCCAGTGATTGGGCCCTTATCTGCAATGGGGCCTTTCAGAGTGGTGTGAGGCCCCATCAGAGTGGCAATCCTGCCTTCAACAGAGGCTCGGCTCTTTTAATCCCTGGTTGGGTCAGAAGTGTGAAGAAGCAATAGATGGGCTGGGCCATCCGAATGAAAAAGCCCTTCATTGTGTTCCTTCAACATTCCAGTGTCTGGTACAATTAGCCAAGACTCAGAAAACAAGTCGGACAAACAAGTAAGCAGCCCTCCACTGCTGGATAAAGGGATCTCTGGCACCGCTGAGTTAAGTGCTGGGACTGTAAAGACAGGGTTTGGAGGGTCTGGGAAGAGGTGGGGATTTTGGATGATATTCCTGGCTGGATGAGGAGACAGAATGGAGCAACAAGCAAACAATATTTTTGAGGTTGATGAAATCTGCCCTGCTAATCTACCTGAGAGGCTGGCTGGGGCTGGGCTAACCAGTGAAGTAGGTGAATCATTGCAGAGAGACTGTGACTCTTGCTTTTGGGCAGCTGTAAATGTGGGGGAATGGAGCTCCATTTAGAATCTGGGAATCTCTTGGCAGTGGACAGTGTATGGGATTTACTCCGTTATAGTATCTGCCATTGGGGGACATTCTCAGTTGGTTAACACTTTACATGTACTTCTGCCTGAGAAGAGGCCTGCCAGAGGAGCAGTTTGTTGGGCAACGGATGTACTGTTCCTGACTTGGCAGTAAGCCGTTCTGCCTTACCAGCTCTTCTGCAACTGTCTAAGATTCACCAGGTCACAAGCTTCTGCTCTGCAAATGGAGGGTAACTCAAAGACCAGCCTCTTTCTACCTGCTCAGGCTTACTCAATAACTTGGCTGCACTTTTTCATAATGAAGCTCCCACCTCAGTATGCTGCTGTCGGTCTGAAAACACTAAGCTGCGGCCACTTTTGAATAGGATGCTTTTTGCCTTGAGACCTGAACCCAGTTTTTGGAAGTGCCCTAGGGAGGAGCTTCCTCTCTGACCTCAAGGGGAGGAGGAGGTCATTAGGAAGTGGTGGGTGGAGCCACGACTCTGTACTTCTGCTGTCTCTCTCTGCTCATCGCATAGCCCTTTGGCTATCTATCTCTGTTTACCTCGAAGCCTTTTTTGAGGAGCTGCAGAAGGTGCACGAGTCACTAGCTGGACATTCTTTGGAATACCCTCCTTTTGGGTGGGGTCAGCAGACACAAGAGTACCATGTGGCCTAGTTACCAAGATGAACACGAATTCAACGCCCACCTGGTTTGCCGCATGTGCTGTATGGGTTAGTATGTGAAGTTTTTTCCTTGTCTGGGCCTGTGGATCTCAAATAGCCCTTGTTGTCATTGACTCATAGGAGTATATGGGTTTTGAAGTCTTGGAGGCGTTACAGCCTTTGTCCTTGTTAAAATGTGCGGGGGAATACACGGGTGCCCTACTTCCTGGGGGAACTTCTTAAGCTTGTAGTGACTGGCAGTTAAGAGCCTGAGCTTTGGGTGTGGGACTTTTTTATAGAGGCTGAATTCATGCTCATGCTTCTTTTTGCCTGTATCAGGAAACCACTTTTAAGTTATGTTGCATAGTTTGAGAGTCCAGGGTGTATTTTTAGCAGAAGTTGGTTGGTTACGGAGTCCACCTCTGAGCAGACTGGATGTGGGGGTGGGAGGGAGGAGTCATGGCCTGGGTTTCCTCTTTCACTTACTCTCTTCTGCCAGCTATGAGGAGGGAAGAGGGCTCCAGGATGGTCTGAGGACGGGACCTGGGACGGGACGGGGGACCTAAAGAAGAATTGCAGGCTAGGAGGAGTATTGTATAGGCTGTGGCTTAGGTTTCCCTGGATAAAGGACAAGAGTTCATTTAAATCATGTTCTGTGACCTTGAGCAAGTGGCCCAGGCTTTTTGGCCACAGATTTCTTTGGCTTCCAAACTGCAGGGTGCACAGACTGGTGCTGGAATAAGATGTCAGTTCACCCGTTCTTGGTAAAATGAAAAAGGTAAGGAGAAAGTAGTGTGCCTTTCATAAAAGGAAACTCATTTCAAGACCTGTCCTTTACTGTGATTTTCCTTCCTACTTTTCTGGTGTTAAAATGTCCTTTATTTTATGAAAGAATTTTTCTTAGGTAGTAGTTTGGTTTTAGATTATCCCTACTTAGCAGAAGAAAAGGTTGACAGCTTTATGTTAGGTTTTCTGATTTATTTTGGAACACTTACTGATTTGGAAACTCCTGGATTGGTCATCAACTTTGATAATCAAAATAACTTTTGATATTATTTTCTCAAATCTCTAAAGCAGAACAAAATTGTGACCCAAATAGGCAGATTTTTCACTAAAATTGAAATCGCCAGCTGTTTTATCGAGGGGAGAGAGCAGAAGAAATCTCAGAAGGGGTGTAGGAGAGCTACAGTTACGATTCTGTCTCCTGACCGCTAGGCCAGTGCTGTCAGATATTTAAGTGCTTTGTGAGAAACAAAGGTGGTATTACAATAATGTTTGGGGCACATGGAGGAGGCGGGTTTAGTCTGTTGTTGCCATGCAGTCTAGCCTTCTATCTTTCTGGTATCATTGAGATTTCCTTCCTGAGATCTAGAGAAAAGAATCTTCTGCATCTGAAAGTGCTTGGAGATAAAAGGGCCCCTTTTCTCTAACCAACGGAGAAGTTTAAGGAAGTTTAGAATCTTTATTGAAAGTTTGGGGGCAAAAACATTCTCTCTCATCGTACCCTGTTTAATTCCCCAAGGCAGGGTGGCCTAATGGACTCTGGCATCACCTGTCTGCTTGGGGCTCCAGCCCTACCACTAAGTGGCTAGATGAGCTAGGGGAATTGCTTGATCTTTCTATGCCTTGGTTTCCTCATTTTAAAAAAGGGGGTTTAAATAGACCTAATTCAGAGTCATTATGAGGAGTACATGATATTCAAGCACTTAGCCCAATGTAAGCTCTGCAGGTGATTTTGATATGACAGGCTCACAGACTGGTATTTGGGAACCATTGACCTAGTCCAAACTCCAAAATTGTAGATGAAACTCAGATTCAAAGAGGGGAGCTGAGTGTTCTGTAAAGTAAGCATTGTAGACTAGAGGCCAGTAAATCCAAGTTACAGACCTAATTGTGTCCCTGTGTCACTTTATCCCACTTAAGAGGGCTTCTTAGGGCTTGGATTTCTACATCTTTCAGATGATATTTTGAGGATTCTTAAGCCTTTGATCTCTTTGATCTGTGATTTAGCTTTTCTGATAATCCAGTGAATATTCAAGAAACTATTGAGCTTTTCCCCCTCTTCCCTTCGCCTTGTATGCCTCTCCCTCCATCTCTATGGCTCATTTCTGTCACCACCATGCTTACTCCTGGCTTATTTCTTTATCTAACTTCTGTTGTTTACTCTCGGATTCCCAGTAGAGCAAAGAATTATCATTAATAAAGTTCCAGTTTGCCTGAGAAATAACATAAAACTTTAATTCTGCACTGAAGTTTATAGAATTATCACCTCCCTAAGCTCCCATTTCTCAATGTTCACTGAGACATTCTAAGCCCACCAACCCTTGGTGATAGATGCCTGTCATGAACCCCGGTTACAGTTACAGTTTTCACCTCCCTTCTTCCTGTCATTACTCAGGATGATATTGTGTTGCTTTCTAATAATTTCAAGGCGTGGTGATTGATTTAAAGTCCATCACAGACTTGGATTTGAACTGCAATTCTGCTACTAGCTAACTGTGTGACTTTGGGCAAATTATTAATAAGCCTTTTTGAGCCTCAATTTGAACTATAAAAATAAGAATAAATAGTGTGTGCTTGGTAGATTGTGAGGACTGAGTCAAATACTAAATGAGACAGGCCTTGCACAGTGCCTGACGCAGAGTAAACACAATATCTAGGTCTGTCTTATCTCCCAGAGTTGACTTATATATGTTTGAGGATAGGAAATCATTTATAATGTTGGTGCCATTGTATATTTTTGGTAAGCACAGTTAATTGCTTGATCTCTGTCTATGTTTCTGTCTTTTTTCCCCTTCCTCCCTCCCTTTCTTCCTTCTTGAAGTATAGTTGACACATAATGTTATATTAGGTTCAGATGTATGATTCAATAAGTTTATACATTCTGTCTCACCACAAATGTATCTACCATCTGTCACCATATGCTATTACAATATTATTGACTATATTGCCTGTGCTGTACCTTTGATTCCCGTGACTTACTCGTGGAAGTAAATGGAAGCCTGTATCTCGCACTCCTCTTTGCCCATTTTGCCCATACCCCTACCCCTCTCCCCTCTGGCCGCCATCAGTTTGTCTGCTGTATTTATGGGTCTGTTTCCTCAGCCTCTTTTCTTTGAGCTTACATGAAGTAGTGCAAAGTCTCCTGGGTCCAGATGTGACAAGAAGAATTTAGGAAAGCTGTAACCGTAGTTGGGACATCTGAATGGAAATCCCTGCTCCTTACTGAAAAGCAGCCTTTTAATTATCATTTGGGAATACTTAGTCTGACTTTGAGAATACCATCTTAAAGTGTCCTTGTAGATATAACATTGGCACATAGTGGGCTTTCAGTATATATTTGTTAAATGAATGAGTATTCTTGAGTACCCATTATTTTCTTAAATGTTGGTTTTAAAAAAAAAGATTTATTTATTTATGTATTTATCTGACAGAGAGAGACACAGCAAGAGAGGGAACACAAGCAGGGGGAATGGGAGAGGGAGAAGCAGGCTTCCCGCCAAGCAGGGAGCCCGATGCGTGGCTCAGTCCCAGGACCCTGGGATCAATGACCTGAGCCTAAGGGAGATGCTTAACAACTGAGCCACCCAGGTACCCCAAATGTTGGGTTTTTAAGGAAATTTAAAACATGGTCTTGACTCTAAAGAGCTGAAGATAAATAGGATTTACACAGAGAGGTATGTAACAATAGGTTTTATATGCTTCATGTCAAGTAAAGTGAATAAACACAGGCACCTGCAGGCATCTAGAAGTGGCTGGCATAGGTGGAAGGATGTGAAGGGAGAAGTGGGACTTCAGCTGGACCTTCTAAAGAGGCTCTACCTTAGATAACCCAAAATGAGAGAGACAGATATTCTGGTAGGGGCAACAGAGACAAGAATGTGCAAGTTATGTTTGGAAACAATGATATCAGAATGACCCAGGTGAGTCATGCTGGGGAGAGCCCAAAGATAAAGTAAATTATAAATTTCTTCAGGTCAGAGGCCAGGTGTTTATCTCTTCCAACTACCTAACACACAGGGAATAAAAACCAGAATTGAATTTCAAAGGGTTATAACAGACTATGGAAACGAAAGACCTAGACTTGGTCTTCTGGGAGCCACCAAAGAATTTTTGAGTAGAGGGATGATATGGGCAAAGTGGTGATTTCGGAAGATAAGTTGAGATAGGCTGTCTGGTGTACTTCCCACAGCCACACCTGTCAACTGTTAGCTTCAAATATGTAGCCTCAATTCTGACTGCTCTTCTGAACTCTAGACCTAACATTCCAACTGCCAGCAAGAAGGTCTGCTAACACCTCATTTTTCTTCTACTTAACTCAACCTACCCAACACCCAATCTATGCCTCCTATTTTCCTAATCTTATGATAATACTCCTTCCAGTTGCTGGAAACATTAGGTAACCAACATTTATTTATTTTTTTTATTATTTTATTTATTTATTTGACAGAGATCACAAGTAGGCAGAGAGTCAGGCAGAGAGAGAGAAGCAGGCTTCCCGCTGAGCAGAGAGCCTGATGTGGGACCCTGGGATCAGGACCTGAGCAGAAGGCAGAGGCTTAGAGCCACCCAGGCGCCCCGGTGACCAACATTTATTGACTAGAAACATTAGAATTATTTTGAACCTTCCCTTTCCTTCTTAACACATCTAGTCAATATTTAAGAGCTATTGTTTCTGCCTCTACATTATCTTATGGATCTACCTGCCCTCTTTATATCCTTACTGTCTCTGCTCTAGTTCATACTCCTAGATTTCTTTCTTGGTTTGTCATAGTAGACCTCTAGCTGGTTCTTGTACCCCTTAGTGTCTCTCTGCTGCAGACTGGCCTTCCGTCCAATGCCAGATTTATCTCTTCAGAACACATTCTGCTTCAAAAAATCTTGGGGTGGGAGTGCCTGGGTGGCTCAGTCGTTAAGCATCTGCCTTTTGGCTCAGGTCATGATCCCAGGGTCCTGCAATCAAGCCCCGCATTGGGCTCCCTGCTCTGTGGGAAGCCTGCTTCTCGCTCTCCCACTTTCCCTGCTTGTGTTCCCTCTCTCGCTGTGTCTCTCTCTGTCAAATAAATACATAAAATCTTAAAAAAAAAAATCTTAGGGCGCCTGGGTAGTACAGTTGGTTAAGTGTCCAGTCTTGTTTTCGGCTCAGGTTGTGATCTCAGGGTCATGAGATCGAGCCTTGTGTCAGGCTCCGTGCTTGGTGCAGTCTGCTTGAGACTTGGTCTCTGTCTCCCTCTACCCCTTGCCCTGCTTATGTTCTCTCTGTCTTTCTCAAATAAATAAGTAAATCTTTTAAAAGTCTCGTGGTGTCATTTTACTTACTGAATTAAGTAGTTTTTTGCAGTGAATTAATCTCATGTGACCTTGTAAGCCTCCTTTTTCATTTAATTGCTAAATGTATGCTGTGCGTAGCTATGCTACTCCCTGAAACACATCTGTATACTTACATTTCTCTGAATTGCTGCTCATACTTCTTTTTCAGTTTTGAATTCCTTAACTCCTTTTCATGCTGCTAAAATCCTAATTGTTATTCAAGGTTTGGTGAAAACACCATGCTTTCCATGAACTCTTCTTCTACCCCTCTGTCAGAATTTTTTTTTTTTAAAGATTTTATTTATTTATTTGACAGACAGAGATCACAAGTAGGCAGAGAGGCAGGCAGAGAGAGAGGAAGGGAAGCAGGCTCCCTGCTGAGCAGAGAGCCCGATGCAGGACTCGATCCCAGGACCCTGAGATCATGACCTGAGCCAAAGGCAGTGGCTTAACCCACTGAGCCACCCAGGCGCCCCCCTCTGTCAGAATTAATCAACTGTGATTATCAGCATCATTTTGTGTTGCTTGTATCTGGTGTGTTATTTGCTTGATATTATTGTTAATTATTTATATATTGGTGTTTGCCACTAGATTGCAAATTTCATGAGGTCAAGGAACAGGTCTATTCTGACTATTTGCCTTCTCTGTCAGCTCACATATCTCATTTTTAAATTTCCAGGAGGTTGGTGCCTCTTGGGCTTTTTCTTCTCCTCCTCCTCCTCCTTCTTCTTCTTCTTCTTTTTTTTAAGATTTTATTTATTTATGAGAGAGAGAGAGAGGAAGCCCAAGCACATCAGTAGAGGGTGGGGCAGAGGGAGACAGAGATGCAGACTCCCTGCTGAACAGGGAGCCTGATGACCTGGGACTTGACCCCAGGACCCTGAGATCATGACCTGAGTCAAAGGCAAATGCTTACCGACTGAGCCAGCCAGGTGCCCCATTGGGCTTCTTGAACCATTTGTGATTTTTCTGTGGCCCTGAGGGAAACAAGCAGAAATTCTTCTTTTATTTGCTTTTGATTATAATGATTTATAATGCACTGGGATTGTGTTACTAGCTATGTTGGATTAGAACACAGAACTCTGCACCTCAAATGGAGGCTTTAATTCCAACTCTAGGCCCATTCTCAAATTGCTCCTAGTAGAGTAGGGCAGATAGACACAT
This sequence comes from Enhydra lutris kenyoni, assembly GCF_002288905.1. Taxonomy (NCBI): domain Eukaryota; kingdom Metazoa; phylum Chordata; class Mammalia; order Carnivora; family Mustelidae; genus Enhydra; species Enhydra lutris. The sequence goes on from NW_019154093.1 coordinate 10,022,370, forward strand.
AAACAATAATACCTTGCAATAAGCACAAGAGAAAGATCACCTAAACCAGTGTGTGTAAGGGATAGGAAAAGCTCCTGGAGGAAGCGATGGTTGAGTTGAATACAGAGCAAGGAGTAGACAGACAAGGGGGAAGCTATCTTCCACACAGAAGGAACAGTGAATACAAGGGCAAGATTACACTTGGGCAAGAATATTCAGCAAGGCTGAAAGTTAGAATTTTTATGAAAGGGTAGAGAAGGATGAGTGGCAGGCAGGCATCACATCATAATGGGTCTTAGATGCCAAGGTAAAAAGTTTTAATCTTATCCTGAATGGAGGCATCAGGCTTTGGAATCCAATGGAGCGGAGTTCAAATTTAACTTCTTTACCTACCTTGTGACCCCAGACAGATTACTTAACCTCTCTGTGCTTTATCTTTCCAATTAAATAATGTCTAGCTTTCAGGGTTGTTGAGCATTAGAAATGATATATGTAAGTCATGTAGCACATAAGCAGGTATTCAGTGAATGTTAACTATTAATATTAATAGGAGGGTAAGGAGTCACTGAAGGATTTTAAGGCAGACAGTAACAAGATCAGTTTTGGTAGGAAGATTGCTGGCAGCATTGAAAAGGATGGTATCTTAATTTGGGAGGTGAGGAAATGGAGACAGCATTGTTATCATACTTGTTCAGGAAGCCAAGCAGAAAGGAAAGAGAGAAGTTAAAGGTATACAAACTAGGGAATAATTGTTGGATTAAGGTTCCCAAAAGAAGGGAAGAGGTGGGATCCAGATTCTAGGTGGAAGGACTTGCCTAAGTTACCAAAGGACATATCTGCAGGTGAATCTAATACAGAGAAAATTAGGGTACATATTGGTTGCTTAATGGACTGTAATGGTCTTAATAAAAGTTGGAAACAGGTATTAAATCCTTCTAATTAAGTAACCCTCCCCCATTATTCATTGGTGTCTCAGTATGTTCAATCTTAGAATTTCCCAGTGGGCAGTTGGGTTCTTTTTTGGCAGTTCATAGCCTTTGGTAGGGCCAAGTTTATAAGAAGCATCAAAGAATATGGCCTTTTAAAAATTGACTGGGGTATCTTTGAAAATTCTACCTCCAGTGTTAGTTAGGTAGAAAGATCTTTGCTGGGCCTGGAATTAAATCAGGGATTTATGTGTAGGGAGCCAAACCTAAAACTTTTTAAAAAGTTTGGAAGTCTGAGCTGTTTGGAGCATTCTGAAAGTTTAATAGTTAAAAGTTGCTCTTTGGCTTTTGTAATGAATTTCCTTGCTAAAATATTATGATCTTAAACCCCAGGCACTGCAATTTCTATCCTCTTGTCTTAATGCTTAAATTAGGAAAGAACTTGCATGTATTTGATGGGTCTGGGACAAAGGATCCTCAAAAAGGATCCTTCAGCTTTGGGGGCACAGTTGTTCCATAAAAACCCTTTTCTAGGGAACTTACAGCTCAGCTCTAAGGCAGGCTACCTGGTCTTGAGAAGTGCTTATAATCATGTTGCCATTAGTAGTTATGCTCAGAATAGGTACTTGGACCTCTTGCTGCTGAATTAGAAGTCTGTTTTTTAGCTATTGGAAACATAGTAAGATGGACCAGTGTCCATTGTGCCTGTTGCATCTTCAGGTCTAAAATAAAGGAGGCAGTAGAGTGAAAAGAAATCCAATGAATTCCGCCTCTTCTTTAGATATACATACACATACATATACATGTGTGTTTATATATATACACATATACATACATATATATATCTCCCCAACACAGAGCTTGAACTCACGACCCTGAGATCAAGACCTGAACTGAGATCAAGAGTCAGATGCTTAACCGACTAAGCCACCCTGGTACCCCCTGCTCCTTCTTTAAAATGTTGGTTAGTTTAAAAGGAAATTTGTTAACTTTTGTTTTCCATCTCTTATTTAACCTGTCATGGTAAACACATTTAACTTTTATAATAAAAAATTCTGAAAAGAAAAATAGCTAGGAAAACTTGTGTCTCTAGGGTGAGACTTTTGTAAAACTAGCAATGGCCGTTCTTGGTTATGAAGGTATTAATGTAGTGAGGCAGAATGGGTTTGGTAGTGAAATGTAGAGGGGCACAGCTTTTAGTTAGTTTTAATTTTGTTTTCACATCGTGGCTGCATGTTTCAGCACACAGGTGACACTTATTGGGGTGTTGGGGTTTTTTACATACTGGACTGTTTTCCCCATAGGGGAATTCAGCTCTGATTTCATTCTGTGTGTTTCATTAGCCAGTCTTCTAATCATATATTGGCCAGTCAAGAAAGTTTTTGTTTTTGTTTTAGGTCATATCCTGCAGAGCTGTAGCTGTTAGCAGCATTGGGAGATACAAAAAGTAAAGCATAATCTTTTTCCTTAGGAGTTAGTGATCTCATTGGTGATGTAAGAATAAGCATATTAAAAGTTGAGGACTCCATATTATTATATAAGTGCTGATTGAGTGATGCATAGTAAATACCATAAAAATTTGTAGGACAAAGAGACTGTTGAGACCTGGAGTTGTCAGGAGAGGCTGCCAAAGTAATTTTTCTCAAGCACACATCTGATCATTTTTTCTCTTATTTAAAATTTTTCAAAGCTTTCTCTACCAATTTCTTAGTGGTAAAGTTTGGACTTACTAGCTTATAAGAAAGGTCATGATTTGGCCCATGGCATCCTATCTAGTTTTAAGTCTCTCCACTACCTAATACACATCCTGTCTTTCAACCATCCTTGATTCTGTGCACTTCTCTGAACATAAGCACCTGGTTGTCTCCATAAATTTGCATTAGGTGAAATTTGCATATAGTAACTTTGTCCCTTCCCTTTAATTCTTCGCTAACTTTTGCTCATCTCTTAAGGTTTAGTTAGACTTACTCCTCTGGAAACTTTGACTAACTGCCCATGTGTCCCTCTCCTGTTCAGGTAGCTTAACCATTTTTCTTCTGTTCTTGAGCACTCTGTGCTTAGCTCTGTTTATAGCATGTATCAAACTGCACTGAAGTTATTTCTTTTCTCTGCTAGACTGTCATCTATTTTATTTTATTATTTTTTTTTATAAAGTAGTCTCCACATCCAACATGGGACTTGAATGCATGACCCCAAGATCAGGAATTGCGTGCTCCACCAACTAAGCCAGTCAGGTGCCTCAACTGTCATCTCTTTTAAAGATAGGGACTGCGGGGGCGCCTGGGTGGCTCGGTGGATTAAACCACTGCCTTCGGCTCAGGTCATGGTCTCGGTGTCCTGGGATCGAGCCCCGCATCGGGTTCTCTGCTCAGCGGGGAGCCTGCTTCCCACTCTCTCTCTGCCTGCCTCTCTGCCTACTTGTGATCTCTCTCTCTGTCAAATAAATAAATAAAATCTTTAAATAAATAAATAAAGATAGGGACTGCGACTTTGGTATCTATTTTTTTTTAATATTTTATTTATTTATTTGAGAGAGAGCAAGGGAAACCATGAACTGGGGAGTGACTTTGGTATCTATCATCAGAGTCAAACACAGGCTCTTCCAAGCATGTACGTTCCTAATAAAGATGTATTCAGGGGTGCCTGGGTGGCTCAGTGGGTTAAACCTCTGCCTTCGTCTCAGGTCATGATCTCAGGGTCCTGGGATCGAGCCACGCATCAGGCTCTCTGCTCCGCAGGGAGCCTGCTTCTCCGTCTCTCTCTGCCTGCCTCTCTGGCTACTTGTGATCTCTCTCTGTCAAATAAATAAATAAAATCTTTAAAAAAAAAAAGATGTATTCAAAGAAGAAATGAATGAATGAATGATTTTAGATTTTAAAAAGTAAACAGTATTTGGGGTGCCTGGATGGTTCAGTTGGTTGGGCATCCAACTCCTGATTTTGGCTCAAGTCATGATCTTGGGGTCGTGGGATCAGGCCCTACGTCAGGGACTATGCTCAAATAAATAAATAAAATCTTTTTAAAAAGGAGTAAGTAATACTTGTAGAGAGAGAGAGTGGCATGCTGTGAAGAGAAGGTAGTGTGAGCAGTGTCAGTGATTTCGATGAGACTGCAGTTGTAAGCTGATTCTTATTCAGTCTGTAGATGACACAGGCTTGGAAAGGATAATTAAGATGTTGGATAATTGAATCAGCATCTAAAAATTTCAAAATATGGTGGGATGACAGTGCTCAAATCTAATGAAAATCCTGGCTTTGAATACTTGCAGGGCTCTATTAAGTGAAAGGTAGCCTGGGGCTCCGTGGTGGCTCGTGGAGTCACTCATGGGGTCATGATCCCAGAGTTCTGGGATCAGGCCTGCATAGGGCTTCAGCCCCAAATCAGGCTCCCTGCTCAGCGGGAAGTCTGCTTCTCCGTCTGCCCCTCACCCCACTCTCTCTCTCTCTCAAATAAATAAATCTTTAAAAAAAAAATGTGAGAGGTAGCCTACACTTAAAAAAAAAATTCTAACAATTCCAAATGAGAGCCAGTAGGGAGAATTTATAAGGAAGCAAATGATGACATATTTATAGAACTATTAAATTGATATATTGCCTTAGGAGTAGTGAATTCTCTATTAAGTTTTAAGTATCAGGAATATTATAGAATTGTGCAGGATTTGGGCAGACCTTTCAACCCTAAACAGATGACTCTTTGTTGTTGAAGGGAATCATGTTTCAGCAGGGAATAAGACTAGATAACTAACTCTAATTCCCAAGTTCTGTGCTATATAGTAGCAAGAGAGCACTGTTCCTTGCAAAGCAGGAAAAGATTCAAGGCTGAAAAGAAGGATGTGAAATTAAGAGCAAAGACAGGGATGAGGTAGCACTGAATGTCTATGAACTCAGAAATGTGAGTAGGTAGTACTGCAAGTGGAGAGAGTCAGCACTGTTTGAACAGCAGCTGTGCGGCTCTTACTAGGCAGTCAGTCAGAGGGGAGTAACTGGGCAGTAGGGAGGGAAGACCTCAATGATGTTTGTGAAGATTACTAGTGAACCAGAGTTATTTAATTCTGCCACTTTCTTCTGAAATGCTCCCTGACTTGGAGAAAAAAATGGAAGAGTTGAGCAGTGGTGGTAATTCAGGTTCCCAGATTGTCATGATGAACTTAGTGGTGGAAGGTTAGGCAGTTGACAGTTCCTGGGGGATTAGTGATGGCAGCTTTAATTGCTTAACTGTGTTGTCTAGCGTAGACCAGGATAAGCTTAGATACTTTTAATAAAAGGGATAAAATAAGAATGGAGTGATAAAGCTTGGGAATGATTAGGATGACTGTGTTTGAAGCAGGAATGCGTGACAGTGTGGTGGCTGGATATGAACTGGAGATAATGTCAGTTGTGGATGATGCCAGAGGATGCGTGTGGAGATAGTAAATGTGAACTAAGTTGTTGGGAGGTTAAGGTAGATTTGCCATGTGGAGGAGGGCAGGCGCCAGGGAGTGGTCGATGACAGTGAGCATGATTTGAGCAAGATAATTAGGGGGGTGGCATAGGCTTCAAATAGAAGAAAAGGAGCAGGGCTGATGGATCACTGGTCTGGAAGTGCTCTGGGAATTGGCAGATGTGGGAGAAGGGGAGTCCTCTGCAAGATCAGGCCTTTGGAATAGTGATTCCCAAGTATTGGCAGTCATGTTTTTGTGAATGGGATGCACAAAACTGAGAACGGAGAGTGTGCCTACGAAGAAGTGGCTCTGTAGGACTTAGGAGAAGGAAGAGTTGGGGCAGGTGTGCATTGAGTTAAACTGAGCAGCTTTCTGGGGTTGCCTGGGTGGTAATGGCTGCTGCGGAAATGGGAGCTAGGGGTAGAAACTGGAACGGAGCAGAAGAGGGTGGGGGAGCAGAGCACTGGTCTGGCAGATCCATAAGTGAAGAGGGAGATGGAACCTCCATAGTGCGAGTGGCCCAAATGCCAAGTCCACTCAACCTCTTCTGTGGGTGGTGTTCACAACTTTGGCTTTTTGGAGGTTACTTTGGGGGAAGTAGAGACTCATCCACTCCCCAGATTATGAAGCTAAAGAGACTTTGCCATGGCATGGTTTTTGAGGCTTATGATTCTGTCTAATCTATAAAGTGGCAAGATGGTCAGGACAGAAGAGGAAGTTCAGACAGGCCAAATTTTCCCAGCAACATGGGTGTGCGGAAACTGTCTCCATGGTCCACAGAGAAGCTGGGCTGTGGATGAAGCAGGGGTAGGGGAACTTATCCGGGCCGTGCTAAGCCAATGCCTTCTCTGTGTTTGCTTTACAGATGAACGGGACCGTGTTCAGAAGAAGACATTCACCAAGTGGGTCAACAAGCACCTGATGAAGGTAGGACTCCTTTGTAGCTGCTGCCCCAACACCTCTGGCTGCGCCTAAGCTGGATCTGTCAGTCCTTCTCTCGGAGAGTTCAGATTGCTTGTCATGTGCTCAATGCAGATACACATGTGACTTTTTAAAAATAACTAACATAGTCATAACCGTGTGGAAACTTGTACTGATCAGTTTCTTGGAGAAGATAGTAAGAAATGCCATTACCTCAGAACATGAAGGTTGAGGGTACCAGGGGGTGATCCTGGATTCAAAGAATACTTTGTTCCTAGCTTTACAAATTATTTTATAAGCTCCCTTCTTTATTTTCATTTCTAGATCTGATTACTGTGTAAAGATGGGGTAGAGGGGCTTTGTTCTTTTTAAGTGCACAAATCTTAAATGTTTAGATTAAGCTGTTTTTACATGTGTATTTACACTGTAAACACCATGCAGTGTAAGACATAGAACACTTCCAGAACGGCTAGGGTTGGGGGAAGATTTTATTATTGTCTTTAAGTAGAGGAGAAACCAAGGCAGAGACATGTTAAAAGCCCACCTAAGGATAAGCAGTATGACTAAAGTGGCAGTCCAGATTTGAAAATAACATTTTTGAATAGTATATCATAATTACTCAAATACTTCACATAATTTTGAGTTATATTGATTACTGCTCTGGGAAAGGTCACCAGTGACCTCTTAATTGCCATGTCCAGTAGCCTAGTTTTATCTTCCTCTTATTTGGTTTCTCTACAGTATCTGATACTGCTGACTAACTTAATGTGCCTTAAAATCCTCTTATGTTGACTTCTGAACACTGATTTTTCCTGAATTACCTCTTTCCTCTATGAATGCCTGCTTGCTTGCTTGTTTGCTTTCTTTCTTCCTTTCTTTCTCTCTTTCTTTCTTTCAAGATTTTATCTGTTCATTCATGAGAGACAGAGGCAGAAGCTGAGGGAATTAGGCTCCCCAAAGAGCAGGGAACCCAATGGGGACTCGATGCCAGGACCCTGGAATCATGACCTGAGCCAAAGGCAGACACTTAACCATCTGAGACACCCACGCGCCCTATGAATGCCTTTTTCTTTCTCTGACTCCTCCATGTTGGTGGTCCTGGGGTCCTAACCTTACCCATTTTCTTGTTTTGTTCTCTGTACTCTTCTTTGGTAGTCTTGTGTTAGTCACAGGGATCATTTGTAGTGTGGAACACAAGGAAGCACAAGCAGAAAAAGGATATGAGATGATCTAGAATCTGATGTCTGGATGGAGCAAGGTTTTATTATGAAAACTAAGCATTATCAGGCAGCTACTCTCTGTTTTTATTGAGGCCTTGTATTCTCTCATTTTTATTTCTTTCTGTATGTCTCCTACATTCATTGCTTCTGCCATTGCTTGTGTGGTAGCTATCTCTCAAATGGTGATGTAATTTGTGGCTACAGAATTCTGTAGACACAAAACACAGAAAATCTGATTGGCTGTGATGTTCTTTTCTTCCATGGGTCAGGTGTCCATCTGTAGCTCAGTAATATATGGCTAGGGAGATGGTTATGTAAATCAGTATGGCTCCTGAGGGCCACTGTTTAATGGGGGCTTCTGGTGAGGGCAGTTTTCAAAGTACAAGATCTGGATATGGACATAATGATAGAGCCATTTCCTGTGTTCTTTCCTAAGCCAAAGACAGTGTAGCACTTTCATCTAGATGTCACCCAGACATATCCATATTCAACACACCACGAATTGCTAAATATTTTCATTCATGTACTTAGCTATCCAAATTAGGAATCTAGAACTATTTTCAGGCTACCCATCATCTCCCTTTTTATCAGTTCCAATCAGTCACTTCTAGCTCAGAACGATGCTTGCACCTGACTTCTCTCCTCAATCCCCATGACCTCTGCTCTAGTCCAGGACCTTTTTAGCTTGCCTTGATCACTGTAATTGCTCCTAGTAGGGTTTTCTGTAGTAATACTGATAACACAAATAGTAGTAATAGTTTATTGAGTGCTTACCATAAAGCTGACATTCTGGACTAAGTCCTCAACATGGATTAGCTTCTTTATTGCTCAGTGAACTTATTCTGTAGACTCTTTCAATTTTCCCATTTTATCAATGAGGGCAATGAACTTTAGAGGACTTAACTTCTTCAGGGTCACGCTACTAGAAAGAGGCAAAACTGAAATTTTAGAATTCAGACAACCTAAATTATAGAACCTGTGCTCTTAATGTCTGCAGTAATGGCCTGGCTTCTGCCTGCCTTTCCAGGCTCATAGCATCAAATTCCCCTTTTATCTCAGGCACTTGGTGAACCATGTGCCATGCTAAGAGCCATGTGCATGCTATTTTACAGCTGTATCCATGCTTGTGCTGCTCCCTCTATGTAGAGCCTTCTCCAATCTCTGTTCTGCCTGTGTAATCCCAATTGAACACGACCTCAATAAATACTTTCCTGAATCTTCCATATAGGAATGACTACCCTTTTCTTTTGCCCTCACCATATTCCGTATGTACTTCTGTTATAGCACTTGTATACGTTCTATATCTTTCTGTTGATTTTAACTTGAAGGCAGATACTGTGTCTTATTTTGTTAGTGTCAGGATAAAGAGAAGGGAAGAGAGACAGCGAGAGAAAATGGCTATTTCCCTCTAATTCCTTCAAGATGTACCATTTGCTTCCAGTTTGATGACACAGAACTCTGTCATGATGCAGAGTCCTTGACAACCTGGTTCCAAGCCCCCCGGCTTCATTTGCAGGCATTGTCCTCTATGTAGCCTGTGCTGGGGCCACATGAGATAAGTCGCTGCTCCCTAAACACTGCGTGCTGTCACACCTCTTTGCGTATTCATCTCTTGCTCCCTAGAATGCACGTCCCAATCTCCTCTGCCTGGCCATCACCCACTTACCCTTCAAGGCCCACGTCTAATATCACCTTCCTGGGAATCTGACCTCCGCTCCTCAGACTAAATTAATCTCAACTCTGTCTCTCTTCCAAACCACTTTGAAGTGATGCCTTGTGTGTTCACGCGTTGCCTCCCCTATCAGCATGCTCGCCGAGGGCTCAGACTGTATTGTACTACTTTCTCTACCATATACTGCACCACAGATACGAGAAATACCCAGGATTTGTTGCCGTGAGCAAATAATATTTCAATAGTGTTTTATAGCTTACAGAGCACATTCTTATCTGGCTTGATTCTTATGATAACTCTGAAGGCAGTAAAGGTATTTTACCCTCTCAGTTTTCCCAGCTAAGGAAAGTGAGAATTTGAAGGGGTAAAATGACTTTCCCAAGATCATACGGCTAGTGAAAGAGGGAGCTAGGGACCACTCATGAGTCTTATGATTAAAATTACTTGTTCTTCTAAAAATGCCCCGAACTTACTCTTTCATGCCTCATCTCTAACAATTGGAAGAATTGAATTTATCCTGACTCGGGCTGGTCTCCTTAACTTTGTAGTTGAGCACAAATGCCCTGGCTCTCCGCTATTGCTGGTTGGATTTCTGCCTCAGTGCTGCATGATGACAGGAGGCCCAGGGAGGGAGAAACGAGATGAACACAACAGAGCATTGTTAGAAATTGGAGGCCAGCCAGAGCTTTACTTCAGTCCCTGGCTATTTTTCCTCTCTTCTCAGACCCTCAGCCCTAGACTTGTGACGGCATTTTCTCATCTTGGGATATTTCAGAGAGAGGGATTCACTGCTAATCAGAATCATTGCGCCATGCTGGCAGTCTTTGAACTTTGGGCTGAGAAAGAGGGACTGAGATTTGTTTTTTTGTAATCCAGGCATCCCTTGCTGTGCTCCCCAAGTACACCCAGATTAATGTGGCCATTGGCAAGTAGATAGATATGAGATCAAAGCAACAAGCCTCTCAAGCTCTGGATTTAGTTGACCTGGGATCTCTTGGATCCCCAGCTGTCTCTGTGGGAAATAGTTTGTTGTGGCATAGCAAATTAATTCCTCTTTATTAGTCAAGAACATTTTAAGATTGGTCCAATCTTAAAAGAGTTTTTTTTTAAGACCACTGACATCTGTAATATATAAATAACCTAATTTAGAACACAAGCCTACAAACTGAAGTGTTCTGGACATATGCTAGAACAGTCAAAAAGAGAAGTCTGGAGGGGCACCTGGCTGGCTCAGTCAATGGAACTTGTGACTCTCATTCTTAGGGTTGTGGGTTTGAGCCCCATGTTGGATGTAGAAATTATTTTAAAAAATTAAAAAAATAAAATGTAAAAAAAAAAGAGAGAAAAATCTAGAGTTTTATTACTTAAAATTTTTTTTTTTAGTTTGGCTCCGTGTGGGGCTTGAACTCACAACCACAAGATCAAGCTTGGCATGCTCTACTGACTAAGCCAGCCAGGCACCCCCAAAAATCTAGTTTTTAAATGAGGTTTTATTTAAATTATTTGTATCATGTCCCTAGGTTCTGGTAGCTGATAAAGTTTATGCCCTCAGAGAGAACTCCCAGAAAGGATGAGAGAACTGAGCACTTGAGTCCCTAAGGAGGAGAAATGCTTTCTCTGATCAATTCTTGTTGACTTCAGAAGGTATAGGTAGAAAGGAGAGGCCAGTATTTAGTCTAGCAATCTAGAAGCTACTGGCCTTCCTGGAATTTCAGTTAAGAATTCCACGTATACCAGCAAAAGTTTTCCAACTCCAAATTTTTACTCCAGACCTTCTCAGCTTTTCTGTGTGAGGCTCCCTAGTTGGACATGAATTGGTAGGTAGCTGTAGTGATCCTGGGCACCACTGTTCTGCCATAGCCGTGAGACAGCTCACCTTAGCACTGCATGGACTTTCACACGCCTTTGCTCATTGGCCTCTGTGCGAAAGGTCAGAAGGAGACTGGCAGTGGATTTTCATTTAAGGATTGACAGAGTAGTGCTGTTTAGACCCAGAGGGGAGGAGCATTGCCTTTGTTTTGATGGTGGTTCCCGTGCCTGGATATGAGTTTTCAGGACCGGATTTCACTCTAGACACCTCTCAACCCGCACTGAAAGTTTTGGGCCTACCTTTGGACTGGATTTTCTATTCCCTGCACCTAAGCACCCTCACCTGCCTGTTATGGAAAGCTACCCTTTGTGGATTCTAGAATCATCCTCATCTTCAGAGACCCTTTGTGAGTCAGGTGTGGCAGGTGTCACTCACTCTTAGTTTCAACTTAAGGAATTCTCCAAACAGAGAGACAATAGAATTCTTACCGGCAAAGAGTCCCTCTGCTCACCCCAACAAGTTTCCAGCCTCTACTGATTCCCTGCATTTGAACATCGTTTTTTCACAGGCAAAAAGTCTGGGACAACTGCACTCTGTTTTTTAGCATTAACATTTCCACTTTTTAAACATTTTTTAAGCATTAGTATTTTTAGCATTAGCATTTAGGCTTTTCCTTGTGGATAAATTTAGCCATTGAATCAATATGGAATTACCCTCTTACGGTTTAGAAATCTACAAATTCAGAAATCCATTTAAAGTTACCAGGCTCATTCTCACTTACTCTGTACCTTTTATAAATGTAGATGAGAATAAACAACATATTCTTCTCTTTAAAACTTTCTCCTCTGACCTGTTTATTGCTCTTCAACATAGTTTGGGTCAAAGACATAGTGCTGCTTGTGTTTCTTTTAAGTCTTAGAGGAAAGCTTTTCTTGACGAGGTCTGCTACAAGTGTCAAAGAATACCATGTGGCAGTCCTTGGTTCTTTTTGGAGGAGTGGAGTTCCCCTTAATATGTACTTTCTACACTTCTGGCATCGTGGAAGCCTTGTGAAGGGAAAGAACACTGTACTTGGAGTCAGGAGATGGTGACGGGACACTTCCCAGCTCCATGATCTCACACAGGTTACTTAACTTCTCCAGGCAATGCTTTCTCATCTGCCAACTGAGAGTGTTAACGTCTCTTTGGGCTAGATTCTGATTCCAAGTACTTAAATGTAATTTATTCCTTTCGCTAAAACCACTCAGAAGCTGGGGGAAGCTGTTTGTTTTTCTATAACTTCACATTAATGTTTTATTTATTTATTTATTTATTTATTTTTTCAGTAAGCTCTACACCCAACATGGGGCTTGAACTCATGACCTCGAGATGAAGAGTTGCATGCTCTACTGATTGAGCCAGCCAGGGGCCCATAACTTCCAAGTTAATCTTTAAAGAACTGGGAAAGCAGAGCTTTCCTTGGCTTATTAATGCACAAGAATTGAGGAGGATTGGCCTGGGTGGACTTGATCCCTCAAAATTTAGTCATTTGTTAATTTTTATTATTTATTTTTTTATTTATTTTTAAAAAGATTTTATTTATTTATTTGACAGATAGAGATCCCAAGTAGACAGAGAGGCAGGCAGAGAGAGAGGAGGAAGCAGGCTCCCTGCTGAGCAAAGGGCCCGATGCGGGGTTCGATCCTAGGTTCTGGGATCATGACCTGAGCCAAAGGCAGAGGCTTTAACCCACTGAGCCACCCAGGCGCCCCTCATTTGTTAATTTTTAAAAATAGCTTTTTTGAGATTCAATTCACATATCCTACAACTCACCTATTTAAATAAATACAGTTCAGTAACTTATAGTATATTCAGAGTTGTGCAACCATCACCATAATCCATTCTAGAACATTTCATCACCCCAAAGGAAATCCTGTACCTTTCAGTCATCCTGCCAACCCCCACATACCTTCCCCCAGCCCCAACCACTAATCTACTTTCTGACTCTATAGATTTGCCTATTCTAGACATCCTTTATAAATGGAATCATACACTATGTGATCCTTTTCTTTGTAACTGGCTTCTTTTACTTAGTATAGTGTTTTAAGAGTTCATCCACATGATAGCATGTATCAGTATTTAATTGCCAAGTAATATTCCATTGTATGGATATCTCACATTTTGTTTATCCACTTATCAGTTTGATAGACATTTGGGTTATTTTCACTTTTTGGCTATTATGAATAAGAAATGCTACAAAGATTCATTCATGTACACATTTTTTTCCTGGACATATATTTTCTGCTCTCTTGGGTATACACCTGGGAGTGGAGTCACTGGGTTGTATGATCACTTGTGTTCAGCCTTTTGAGGAACTGTCAGACTGTTTTCCAAAGCAGCTGCACCATTTTACATCTCTACCAGCAATGTATGAAGGTTCCAGCTGCTCTACATCCTTGTCAACAGTTATAATCTGTCTTTTTGCTTATAGTCCTCCTGTTGGGTGGGGAGCGGTATCTTCTGTGGTTTTGATTTACATTTTCCACATGGCTAATGATACTGAGCATCTTTTCCTGGGTTTATCAGCCATTTACATATACTCTTTGGAGACATTAACTAATGTTGACAGTGATTTTCACAGGGAGTGCAAACAGGCAAAGACCCGGGTAGTTGAAGTGGTTGACTCATCTTTTTCTTGACAGAATAGCATGGGTATTTGTTGGAGAGAAACCTACATATTGATGATTCTTGAGCAGTCTTAGCTTCGCCTGGCTACCTCTAAAACATCTGATGCTTGGCCCACTGGACTTTTTCTTGTCTTTCCTTTCCTTTCCCTTTTCTAGTCTTACTGAGACAGAAATGACATACATCACAGTATGAGTGTAATGTGTACAGTGCATTGGTTTGAGTTACATATATTATGAAATGATTAGCAGTAAGTTTAGTTAGCATCCATTGTGTCATATGAATACGATAAAAAAGGGTAAAGCAGAAAAAGTATTTTTTTCCTTGTGATGACAACTCTTAGGATTTCATATATATCATACAGCAGTGTTAACTATTAGATGCCCCCCCCCCGCTTTTTTCCTTTTCCTTAAGAGATTTGTGGAAAATTTTGGAGGCAGCTTAGTGTCTACAGTAGAGGTAAAGATTTTGGAATGCGGCAGACCTGGATCTTATTGGCCTGGCCATTTACTCACTGTGTGATCTTGGGATGTGAATTGAGCCCTCCAAATCCCATCTCTGTATCTGAACATTTTCTGACACAGAAGCACTAGTAAGTGTCAGTTGGTACTTGAGCCTGCTCCAGGCAGAGCTGCGTCCAGTATGCTTCAGAAATTAACCATTGTTCTCTGTTACTAAAAATTCTCCAGGGAAAAAATGCACCCCTCCCTTCCCCCATTACCTCTCTTTTTAGTTTTTCATAGTTATTTAGTCATTATAATGAGAGAAAGACTGAGAGACATAATAAATTAGTCTCAGCTAAGTTTCTTGTAAGGTGGTTGAATTTTGCTGTTCACAAGTGTAAAACATGATTGGAATTTTTAAAAGAAGATATTGAGTCCTCATTGTGAAATTAACTTTATATTTCAAAGTACCTCTTTTTCTTTTCAGTACTCTGTAGTATTTAGTGTCCTGTTGATAATATGATCTCACTTGGTCCTCATTCCCATTATAATTTATTTAAATAATTATTCAGTGCCCATTCCTGATTCGAATGCCCTATGCTCAGGTCTTATCTATCAAAAAAAAAAAAAAAAAAAAAAGCCCCTCATTGTTGTCCCTTCTCTTTATAACTTAATACGAAGTATTTAATATATTCTCTGCAATTCATTTATAATCTGTTTTCTATTATACCACTCTCTAGAAAGTGAGTCTCACAAAAAACCACCAGTATTTGTTAAGACCTATCTTGGTCTTCTTCATGCTTGTCCTAGAGCATTTGATACTGGTGATCATCCATCCCCTCTCTCCTTGATTATCATTTCTTGTTTTGTTTTTGTTGTTTTGTTTTCCTACCTCTTTCCCTGCCTTTTTCCACCCCCTATGCTTTGTTGATTGCTTTTCCATCTCCTGCCTTCCAATTTTGGCTATTCCCACAGGCTTAGTCCTCAGCACTCTGCTCTTCTTTCTTGCCCCTAACCCAGAAAGGCCAGCATTTCCCATGTCTTTAGCTAGCTAGCACCTCTATGCATATGACTTCTAAACTTAAGTTCTCAGCTGACCCAAATTGAATTCTAGTATTTTCAGCTGCTTCTAGAACATTACCATTTGTAGCTCCTTTGCTGCTTTTTTAAGTTCAGCATATTTAAAATCGAACTTTTCAGGGCACTGGTTGGCTCAGTTGGTGGAATGTACAGCTCTTGATCTTGGGGTTGTAGGTTTGAGCCCCATGTTGGGTGTGGAGATTGCTTAAGGATAAAATCTTAAAATTTTTTAAATTAAAAAAAAATATATTGAATTTTTCAAACCACTTTCTTCCCAACCCTCATGACCTGCTTATTTCTGTTAGTGGTGCACTGTGGTTTTGAAACCTTAGACCGTTTGAGGGAGAAGTCTTGAAATCTTGGAGCCAGCTTACATGGGCTCACAGGAGCTGAATACTAATTTTGTGAGCTGGTTGTTAAGCACAGCCATTATGAAAAATTAAATTATATAAACTTACAATTAAATAAATTATTTCTAAAACAAAGGTAATAAATACTCAAAACACATCACCTCATAATTATTTTACTACTTGTTAATATTGTCTACACTCCTGATGTTAATTATGTTAATTATGTCTGACGGAAAAGTATATAATGGTGTGCTGTTGTATATTTCTTTCCAACATTGCAGTTAGTGATATTATATTAGTGGTTGGAAATTGGTCGTGGTGGGAGTATTTATTTATTTATTTATTGTGGTGGGCGTATTTATTTATTTATTTATTTATTTTAAAAGATTTTATTTATTTCTTTGACACAGAGAGAGAGATCACAAGTAGGCAGAGCAGCACAGAGAGAGCAAGGGGGAAGCAGGCTCCCTGCTGAGCAGAGAGCCTGATACGGGGCTCGATCCCAGGACCCTGGGATCATGACCCGAGCTGAAGGCAGAGGCTTAACCCACTGAGCCACCCAGGTGCCCCTGTGGTGGGAGTATTTAAACTACAGAAATCAACAAATGCTACAAGTCTGAGCTAGATGTGATACTTTGTCTAAGACTTAAAGTGGTGGAGGAAATGTTAATATTGCTGGTTAAAATAAAAAGTATGTTATATCTATGTTCATATTTTGAATAGCACAAAAATTAAAGAAATATTCCCTCAGTTTTTGAAAGCTGTTACCCAATTCATCATGAACCATTTTCTCCAACTGGGTAATCTACCTATCACCTTCTTAATCCTTTATTCACAAAGGACAAACACTCATACCTTCCCGTCACATTTCCACCTCATACCCTCATATTTCCGCCTCTGTACCTTGTCTTCTGTGATTTTTACCATCTTCTTTCTGTCAGAACATTTTCTAATCCTTCCAGGGGGTCCCGAGTGGCTCAGTTGGTTAAGCATCTGACTCTTGATTTCAGCTCAGGTCTTGATCTCAGGGTTGTGAGATTGAGCCCTGCATCAGGCTCTGTGCTCAGCACAGAGTCTGCTTGAGATTCTCTCCCTTTCCCTCTGCCCCTCCCCCAGGCATGCTCACTCTCTCTCTCTGCGTCTCTCTAAAATAAATAAATAAATAAATAAATAAATAAGTTAATTAATTAAAAATGTTAATGCACCTCCTCCCAGTCCCCCAGTCTTTCCAGTTCTTTCTCTTCCAGGAAGCCTCACCAGCTAATTCCAGCCTTTATCTCCCCCCACCCAATGTAATCTCTACACTCAATGTGGGGCTGTAACCCACGACCCCAAGATCAAAGTCACATGCTCTACCCACTGAGCCAGTCAGGCACCCCATAGCCATGATCTTTTCTGACTCCCATTCTGTTTGGAATGCTAGAATATTATAACTGGAAATGACGACTATACAATTTTCCATTCAAATGTGGAAATCCTAGTATCCTGGTCTATGCTTGAAAAAAGCCACTACTTCTGAAAGTAGCCCTTTTTATTGTTGTCTAAAGAACGACTTATGTTGAAAATGAATCTGCTTCCTTATACTTGCCACTTGCCACTGATTCTGCATTGTGTCACTCAGTGAAGTTGTCACTGGACTTGGAATGAACCAGAACACCTATTGCCACTTCCTGCAGTTATGTGACCTTAACTTCTCAAAGCCTCAGTTTCCTCAGTTCCTTCAGGGTACTAAATAAACTTCATGGGGCACTTGTTTGGATTAAATAAATAAAATGAGATTATGGCTGATTATAAAACATAGTAGTTAATGGCAAAGACTAAATTCAGAGAAAGCCCAAACTGAGGCCTGTTTTTCCACTTGTGACCTTGGGCAAATTACTTAACCTCTGTGCCTTGTTGCCTCATGTGTAAAATAGGAGTATTACCTACCTTATCAATGTGAAAGAGAGGAGATCATGTGTACAGCATTCAGCATGGTGTTTGACATTAACCACATATTTTCCCAAAGTTAGATCTGTTTTCCCATATTTTCATTTATAAAATTGGAATTTTTTTTTTCACAAGGAAAATCACCCTCAAAAGGTTTTTTTATTTATTTTGAGAGAGAGTGAGCATAAGTGGGAAGGGCAGAGGGAGGGACAGAGAATCTTAAGCAGACTCTATGCTGAGTGTGGAGCCAGATGCTGGGCTCGCTCTCATAACCCCGAGATTGTGACCTGGGCTGAAAAAAGAAATATTTGATAAGAGAGGAGTTAACATATAGGTACTCCCTGTGAAACACTGGGTTCCTAGCATTTTTGTTTCCTTTGCATTCTAGAAGGCTTTTCTTTTTTTTTAAGTTTTTATTTATTTAAGTAATCTCAGCATGCAGTGTGGGGCTCGAATTCACAACCCTGAGATCAAGAGTTGCATTCTGTTCCAACTGAGGCATCCAGGTGCCCCTGGAAGGCTTTTCTGATTCTGACTGGACTCATCTGTCTGTCATTGGCCATTGTATCACATTGGCTGTTGTATCACATCACAATAATTCCTGAGAGGTTTCAGGACGATTGACTGTCCCTCCCCTTGCCCAGACTTTCTAGAATATTGTTTACAGCTGGCTATAGTATGTAATAGATCTGACTTTAGTTTTTAAAACACATATATTTCTAT
Organism: Enhydra lutris kenyoni; assembly: GCF_002288905.1. Lineage (NCBI taxonomy): Eukaryota > Metazoa > Chordata > Mammalia > Carnivora > Mustelidae > Enhydra > Enhydra lutris. The sequence continues at coordinate 10,040,507 of NW_019154093.1, forward strand.
TAAGTGTAACTATTTCATATGCATTGTAATCCAAACTGAAAATTTCTGAATTTTATTATTGTTTCCTGTTTCAAAGTCTTTAATCTGTGTTTACCTAGAACCAGAAATTCTTGGGTAACTAATAAAAGAATTCAAGATCAAATAAAAGTCAGTCTGTTTCATTCTCATCCACAGGTCCGCAAGCATATCAATGATCTTTATGAAGATCTGCGGGATGGCCACAACCTGATCTCTCTGCTGGAGGTCCTCTCGGGCATCAAACTGGTGAGCTTCTCCCTTCTTATGAATGCAGCCCTATTAATGACCTACTGGTCCATCTTGTTGAATGCCAGGACTGGCCACCACTGCCTGTTCTCGGTTATGTGGGAGGAAGAAGTAGAAGACATTACTGGTGGACTTGGTTTCTAATTCAGACTGTTTTAGAATGATATAATTTCATCTTAATGGGAAATGATGTATCATATTCTCATTTCTTGATGAAATCAGGTATCTGTTTTATTTCTTTCATATCTGCATTTTTTTCTCCTTACTTGTTCTTTATCTGTTTGTAGATAGAGTATTTCAGGAACAGTAGATTCACATTTAAAGGTTTTTTAGTAAGGTGTATTTTTCATTCTAGAGTTTTATTTCTCATCTATATAGCCTCCCCTCTTTTTCCGTCTACTGTGAATTGTTTTATTCTCTGTATTCAGCTAAGGATATGGAGTTCACATTTAAAATCTCAGAGTTATTTTTAGAGTTATTTAGAGTTATTTTTTGGAATTCACCTCACTTTCTTCCTTCATTGATTCACTGAGTCTCACAGGTTTGGAGAAGTACTAAAGTTGGTATGTGACAACAGCTCTGGATGCAGTACGTTTGAGTTCCTTGGATAGTTAAACATGCCTGCCTCCTCCCAAACGTGTTAAACACTGCTTTAGTGGGAAACACCTACATACCTGAAGGCAGATCTTGCCTGGGCTTCTTGGCTTGTCAGATGATAGTTCTTGTACTTGCTTTGTTTGAGGGATCAAAATAACCCCACCCGTGGGCTCTTTGTTTTATATATTTGAGCCTAATGGAAGCAGGGGAATCCTATGCAGTTTGTGTTCTGCCTCTAGTGTCATAGACAACGTAGTTTTCATTTAAAAGAGTCCAGGGCTGAATACTGGAAACATCTCTGGGGAGTGAAAGAACCGAAATCCAGCCCACTCACTGCCTTTGGTGAATTCTTAGTCATTGTTTGCTGTGTTTCTAGAAGGAAATTTGGCACATTAAATTTCACTCCTTAAGTAATATTCAGTTTCTTCAAGGATTGGGTCTTGGCTTCCCATGGCCCCTTTGTTTTGGGTTCACATCGTTTTTGTCTTAGAATAGAATTACTTTTATAATTTTTAATGGACAAAATTGACAGACATTTTTATTAGCACAGCTGCTACAAGTGAATTCCAGTTCTTATCTGGCCTTCAGATACAAATCTCATAAGTAATCAAAATGTCACTTTCACATTCCTGGACTTTATTCTTTAGCACTCACAAAGTTACATTTTGGGCATTTTAGCTGGGATATCTGATTAACTCATAGTGATTTTTATATTGAAAATGATTCTTTTTGGGACACTGCTTACAAAAACAGGCTGAAAACACTCCAATCTAATTTCTTTGCCCAACCTTTGGAAACCTGCAGGTTCTTTATGGAGTATTCATAGGGTATCATCTTTTCACTGAGAACCATCCAGATATCTCTTCCATGTTTATTCTCACAATCTCTTTCTCCTTTAGTTAATTCACAAAAAGAGAGGGTGGGTGGCCAGGGAGAATTGAAGATCTGTTTTCTTTTTTTTTTTTCTTTTAAATATTTTATTTTGTTTATTTGAGAGGGGGTCAGAGACAGAGAGAGAGGGGAGAGAAAAGAGGGGCAGTGGAAGAGGGAGAGAGAGGGACAAGCAGACTCCACGCTGAGTGCAGAGCCTGACACAGGGCTCGATCCCAGGACCCTGAGATCACGACCTGAGCCAAAATCAAGAGTCGGATGCTTAACCGACTGAGCCACGCAGGCTCCCTGAAGATGTTTTTCAACATTAAGTGTTCCATATAACTTTGTGATCTGGTCTTGATTCAGTTTTGCATGTTTTGGGAGGTGGGAGGATATTTTCATATTTATTTTCAGTTTTTAAAAAATGTTGCGTTCATTTCCTTTTCATTTTTGTGTTATGAATTTCCTGTTACTCTGTCCTGTCTTTGCCTTGGTGGTGGCCAAAGGAGCCAGCAGGGCTGAAGACCCTCCGTCTCGTGAGCATGCCCTCCTGGCGCCATACAAACAGCGAGGAGCAGGAGGAGGAAGATGATGATGATGTAGTAGGTCCTCCTGGGGATGCCAGGATCCCAGCTGGCACTGCAGGGCCATCAGAGAGTCTGAGGTTCTCAAGGTCTCCAAGTAACTTAGTTACCAGCCACCTTCTTCCCTTTGCACCTGGGAATTTGGGTCCCAAAGAAAGTGGTTAAAACTAATTGTGCCTCTTGCCACTGTTAGATGATCCTGGAGTGGGGATTGTTTTGCTTATCTGAGAGTGGTTGGCACGAAAAAGAATCATGGTGTTTGGAGGTGTCAAGTGCCTTTGTGACCTGGAGACCCATAGCCTTCTGGTGGCCTTGCTGTGTTGTCTGAGTCTGGATTGCAGAGCTGTGGAAAGTTTAGCTGAAGGCATGAGAGTTAATTGCTCTTGGCTCCACACTTCAGACTAACTCTCACTCTCTCTCCACCTCTAGCCTTCAGGTTCTCACCAGACACCATGGCATCTGTTTTCAAAACAGCCTCTTGTTTGCAAACCACTCACTGCATGGAGATACTCTGCCTTGGTCAATAATATCTCTAGTTGCTGTAGAGGACAGTGATTTTAACTTGCATGCTCTTAGGGTATTTATTTTTGGTGGGGAGTACGAGGAGTAATGATAAGAGTGTGTAAGAAGGGCATTTCCTGTTTGCAGGCCCTAAATTATAGCCCATACTCTTTCTCCAGAAACACAGATTAGGCAATATCCCTATTTCCAGTCCTCTTAAGGTCATTTTTCCACCTCCTCAATCTCCCTGCCCATTGCCTTAGACTTTTCAGTTTCACAGGCTCTGTCATCCTCAAAGCCATGTTCACAGTAGTTTAGCTGAAATGACTGAAAAAGAGGTTCTTGCTAGAAAGATTTTTCCTAAATCTTTGACATAAGAAGTTATCTTGCTGCCCAGAGAGGACTCAACTTCTCTGCAGATTATCCCTGTGTGGGAGCTCTATTTGGGGGCTCCCAGAGAGGTTCTTCTACCCTTATCTTGACACATGTTGGCTTACGTTTTGTGCGGTTCAACCTGGGGCAATGTTTCCTTGGTGCAAGCACCTGCCGCAGAGCTACCTTATTATTCATCAGCCTTTAATTAGTACCACTTTGACATTTACAAATGAATTGGGTATATATATAATCTATCTATCTATATATATATATATCTAGTGAGAGTGTTGTCTCAGGCCCAGTTTTAGTAAAATAAAAGCAACATTGGAAAATGAGCAGAAGAAAAGGTGCCAGAGGTAGGTAGCCACCCCTGCATGTTCTCACTGGGCAAATGGATTTCAAGCACTTTGGAATGGATAATTAGCTGAGCTGTGGACAGGGCACCAGAGGCACCAGAGGATGGAGGTGAGCTTCTCTCCTGTGGCTCGTCTGACATCCTGGACTGAGCGACTAGCAGGAAATACTTTCTTTAGAGTATCATATTGAAGAATACCTCACCAAGGTTTTCGTTGCTCAATGTATTTCATAGTGGGTAGAAGGTGGCTTTCTTAAACGGACACCCCTCTGCCTGGAAAATAGATTTCTTCCTGATTTTTACCTCATTTTTACATTTTTTCTCTGGTTTATTGAGCATATATAACTCTTCATTCCCTGGTTTAAAATTGGCTACTTCTAGCTTCTTTTGCCAGGTTTTTAATAAGATTGACTCTATTAATGTGCAATATGCAATTAAGACTTCCCACCTTCCCTTAAAATAGCATTTAGCTGTGATTTTAGGAGCCGTAGAGCCAGGATTTGTTCCCATTACCTGTACACCCAGAATCAGGTTTTGCCCCACTGTGGCTGCAGAAGGACCTGTAGAGAAGCCATGGCACTGGTTCAGCATTAGGACTCAATGCACACTGTGTGCTCATAGGAGGGCAGTGGTAAACAAGCATTTTGAAGGCCTCAGGGAGCATGGCAAAACACACAAAGGTCCCGCCATTAAGGGGTGCTTTTTGTAATGCTCCCATGGCTGGCTTCCACCATGAGGAATTCCTTGTGATCCTCTGGAATGAGAAAGAAGTGGGGTCTGCATGGGTAAATTGGTGTAGCTAAAATTAACACTTGTTTCTGTTTGTTTGCAGCCCCGGGAGAAGGGCAGGATGCGTTTTCACAGGCTGCAGAATGTGCAGATTGCCCTGGACTTCTTAAAGCAGCGACAGGTAACATGAGTCCATGCTTTCCCTATTCTGCCTGGGAATGCTGGCATTGAGTCCCCACTTACAGGAGTTCTCAGCACTCCTAATGGGCCCTCGGTAATTGCTACATCTGACTGGCCCAGTCTGAGTCTTGCTTGCTAGTGAGCAATTGTGTTATGGTTGGTCATCCTTGCATAGAGCCTGTGGCCTTCCTGAGTGGGACAGTGTTAACAGAGAAGAGCAAGATCCGAAGATTGAACCTTATGGACTCATCTTAGGTGGAGTTCAAAAGAAAGATGGAAAATTAAGGTCAGCAAAGAAGATAGAAAAGGGTGCAACACCCAGGAAGAGGGAAAACAAGAAGGTTACACTATCCTGAAAAGTAGAGGAGGGGCTGGTCAGGTTTAGCTGTTGTGTTGGTGCCACATGAGGTCTGAAGGAAAGGTCTGAGCCACCAAGAATTGGTGACTTAAGAGTATGGTCTGAATAGAGCAGGAAAGCACTTGGAGTTTAGTGGGCTTCATTATAGAAGGGGAAAAAAAGAAGTTTTCAACATGTTTTTGGATGTAGGAGGAGAAGCCAGTGAAGAGAGACAACAGAAATGAGGCTGAGGAGGAGTACTGAGTGATAAAATGTTACCTCTGGGAGATGCCGTAGAGAGGTACAGGCCCAGTTTCTGCATCTTCTAGATAAGGAAACTGAGATCTGGACAGGTGAAGTGACCTGCCCCCAAGCGCACAAGCTGGAGCGAGCTGGGACTTTTACCTAAGCCTCCTGTCATTGAGGTTCAGTAATCCTGCCACCACCCATGCTGTTTCTCCCTTTCCTCCCCACTTCCTGATGGACGGAACCAAGTCCAGGAATTGGGGATGAGATCTGAGCACAGGTGGTATGGTTATCTTTGAAAAAGAAAAGGCAAATGCTCCTTTCTCTGAGATACAGGGAGAAGGAAGGAGGGAAGGATAATGATGCAGGGATGGTGTGTGGTGGGAAGGAAGATGGACGGGGGGTCTGAGAGTTTGTCTGCTTAGAGCCAGCCATGTGGAAGAGATGGGTCTAGCCACGGGCAATAGCTTGGCCCCAGCTGACATAGAATGGTATGCATATTTTTAGAATTAGTTCATTTTTGTTACTTTTATCAGTAGTTCTTATTAACTTGGGAAATTCTTCTCTGTGCTCCCAAAGCAGTTTAGTCCCAATATAACATCTACTACTTCATTATTTCTATGTTTGCTGTCATGTTATATAGGCCCTGTGAGGACCAGGAACAGGATCTTAACATTTTTAAATTCATCACCTGCCATAGTGAATGGTCTGTAATTGACACTTAATAATTATTTGTTGAAATGAATTAACAAATGAAAAGTAGTGGGAGAATTAGAGGCAGTGTTTAGGGGAGTAGAGAAAACAAGATTGGGAATATCTGCGTGTAGAGCTGGAGGGAATCTGCAGGTTCTTAATAGCCAAGGTCAATTGAGAAGAATTGATTAGCTACGCATCTAAATAAGGACCAAGGGTAGATTTAGTTACTGTGATCAAATGAAAATGTATACAGATAAGAACAGTAGACTCAGAGAAGGGCAGCAGGAACTCTAGAACAGCTCTTGGTAATGGGGAGGTCCAAGTTGTAATTGTGTGGGTATCCAAAGTAGAGTAAAAGCAAAAGTCCTCAAAATGGAGAAGGCACATGAATTTTGCAGATGAGGTGATATTGGGTCATTGAAATGAGTACTAATATCACCAGTTTTAGGAGCTAGGTGTTAAAGTCATCAAGGGTTAGGAGAGATTGGAAGGTAGACTTCAGAATGGAAGAGGCAAGCTGGTTGAAGTGTGACCGAGGAATATGGCCTTGGCTTATACCGCAGTCTACCAACTGTGGGTCAGTGATTGGTGATTAGAAAACTATTCTCTATAATCTATAAGAGTGACTTTTCCTTCTGGAAATACAGGTGTCTTTGTTCAGGCTGCTATAATAAAAATACTGTGGACTAGGTGGTTTATAAGCAGCAGCAATGTATTTCTCACAGTTCCGGGAATTGGGAAGTCCAAGAGCAAGCCATTGCTGGCAGATTCGGTGTCTGGTGAGGTTCTGTTCTGGTTCATAGTCTGCAGTCTTCTGGCTGTGTCCTCATCTGGTGGAAGGGCAAGGGAGCTCTCTGGGGTCTCTTTTACAAGGGCACCATTCCCATTCGTGAGGGCTTCCCCCTCATGACTTAATCACCTCCTCACCTCTAAATGCCATCACACTGGGTGTTAGGATTTAACGTATGAATTTTGGAGGGACACAACCATTTAGCCTGTACTACCAGGCCACCGTTAGTGTGGGGGAGAAGTGAAGCTTGTTCAAGGTCTCTAGAATTCTTTAGAGACACACAGATTTCAGTTCAATTGGAGAGAGAGGACAGTTCAAGGACAGTTTGTCACAATTGAACAGGAACTCCATGAGGGTGTGACAGAAGAGGCTAGCTGAGCTGGTTTTCGTGGTATCCTCTCAGTTTCAGCACCAAAAGTCCCACAGCCCAGGAAGTCTCTCAGTTTCCAACACATGAGACTGTCGGCCACCCAGTGGGGGATAGTGCTCCTGTGTCTATGCACATCGTGTTGTTGGAATGAGATTTTACGAGTAAAAGCAGATGCTAGTGGAGGCATGGGCAGGTGTGGATATCTTCAATAGAGGAGGGAAAATAGAGGTGGGAGCAGGCCAAAGACCAATAAGGAAGAAGATCTTTCAACCCCCTCCCCTAGGGAAAAAAACAAAGGAAAAAAGTCAGGGCTGTGATGACTTAATAAAAAAGCCACTAAGGATACCATGTGCTGATTACAAGGTTGCCTTGCTGATGGGAATGCAAATTGGTGCAGTCCTGTTGGAAAATAGTTTGGCGGTTGCTTATAAAGCTAAACATATACCAACATATACCAATAGTCCCACGCCTGCCAATTTACCCTATAGAAATGAAAGCATATGCTCATGAATCTAGGAGCTTTATAAATTATTGTCCCAAACCAAAAACAACTGGAATGTTCTTCAGTGGATGAATGGGTAAACACAGCATAGTCTGTTGATACAATGGAATACTACTCAGCAATAAAAAGGAGCAAACTGCCGATATATGTAACAGTGAGGATGGAGATCTCAAGGATATTATGCTCAGTGGGGGAAAAAAGCCAGTATCGGAAACTTACATACTATATGATTCTATTCATACAACATTCCAGAACAGGTAAAACTGGGAACAGATCACTGGTTGGCAGGAATTAAGGGTGGGGACAGGGTGTGACTACAGAGGGGTAGTCACCTTTTTGGGATAACGGAACTGTACTATTATCCTGATTGTGTGGTAATTACCCACATCTATACAGATGTTGAAACTCAGAACTGTGTGTGCAGGCGTGTATACACACACACACAATCATTTTAAGTATATATAATGCTGAAAATCTATAAAAATGAAATCACAACAAAAATTCCCAGAGCTCTGAGATCAGCTTCTGTTGCTTTTCCAGGTGAAACTAGTGAATATTCGCAACGATGACATCACGGATGGTAACCCAAAGCTGACCCTGGGCCTGATCTGGACCATTATTTTACACTTCCAGGTAGGGCCTTTGAAGTTTGGGGTCACTGTTGCTTGGCTTGGACATTGTCTAGAAAGAGCTGGAAGCTGTACAGCCTTCCATGAACCAAGTGCCTAGCCTTCCTTCTCTGTGCCAGGAACAAGGGTGAGAGCAGGAGTGGCCTGGGGACAGAGCTGTTGTGGCCTAAACCCAGAACTTCCTGCTCATTTGCATGCTGAAATGGGAGTTTTCACTTGTCTGAGTGTTGAGTCAGGTTGTTAGAAGTCTCCTCTGCTGAGTCAAAACTGGCTCTTGGGGACTCAGAGAGTAGAGGGTTTGATGCTTTAGAAGGGTGGAGTGAAGGCTTATAATCCTGCTTTGATGTAGACTTTTCCTCATCTCTAATGATCTTAAAACAAGCCTGGTTAATTATAGCACAGCCTTTGTCAGTTTGGGCTTCTCTAATGAAATACAGGTGCACCTTTGAGATACTGCCAGTTTGCTTCCAGACCACCACACCAAAGCAAGTCAGATGAATTTTCTGGTTCCCCAGTGTGTATAAAAGTTATGTTTACACTATACTGTAGTCCATAAGTGTGCAATAGCATTATATCTAAAAAAAAAATGCACAATACTTAATTTAAGAAATACTTTATTGCTAAAAAATGCTATTACCTGAGTTTTCAGTGAGTCATAATCACTGATCACATATCACCATAATGGATGTAGTGAACATTTTGAACTGTTGGAAAAATTACCAAAATGGGACCCAGACACAAGGTGAGCAACTACTGTTGGAAAATGGCACAGAGAGACTTGCCTGACACACGGTTGCCATAGACTTTCAATTTGTAAAACAACACAGTATCTTCAGAGTGCCATAAAGTGAAGCACAGTGAGGCGAGGTGAGCCTCTGATTAGGTGGCTTAAGCAGCAAATACTTTTTTTCTCATGGCTGTGGAGGCTGCATCTGAGATCAGGGTGCAGCCTGGGCAGGTTCTTGGTGGGGGCCCTATTCCCAGTTAGCTCCTCACATGACCTTCCCTTCACACCCGTGGGCAGAGAAAGCGATCTCACATCTCCGCATCCTTTTATAAGGGCATTCATCCCGTTTTGGGGGCTCTGCTCTCATGTCATCTGAACCTAATCACCTCCCAAGGGTCCCCGCCTCCAAATATATCACATTGTGGGCTAGGACTTCAACTCGAATTTTGAGGGGACACAAACATTCAGTCCATATAGCAGGCACCTTAGCAGCCGGGTTTGTATATGTGCTTGTAACAAGCGCAAGTGTCGCTTCCATCAGACTCAAGAGCAGTGGCCTCTTGGTCGTGTTCACATGGTCACATGGCCTTCTTGTTGCTGCCCCCTTTCTAAGAGGGCAAATCCTTTTCAAGTCTGGATTGCTATTGGAAAAGTACAGTCTTTTTCTTTTTTTTTTTTTAAGATTTTATTTATTTATTTGGCAGAGAGAGAGAGAGATCACGAATAGGCAGAGAAGCAGGCAGAGAGAGAGGGGGAAGCAGGCTCCCCGCTAAGCAGAGAGCCCGACTCAGGGCTCCATCCCAGGACCCTGAGACCAGGACCCAAGCTGAAGGCAGAGGCCCAATCCACTGAGCCTCCCAGGTGTCCCAGTCTTATTTTTATAAAAAGACTGTCTTGAATCATTTTAGCCCAGCCAGACAAAGCTGTTTCTCAGACAGCTCCCCCATATACAGTTGCTGTTTATGAAGCTGATAGATTTGAAGGAGCACTTCTTGAGCAGGTAAGAAAAGAAGGCTAATATAAATAACTCAAGGCTCTGACTCCAGGGGCTGCGGAGTGGCTGTGATGTCCTAGTTGGGGCACTGGAGCCACCTGCTGGTTACAAGCAGAATAGCAGGTGTCCCTGAATTCCCGATTACCTGAGAAAATTCTGAGTTTGGCCCTTATTTCTTGGGGCTCTGGTTTGGAGGCAGTGCTGGTAATCTGCAAAGTATGGAAGTAATATGTGTTTTTGTGCAACCACAGGGTGTCTTCAGGCATACTTTTGGTGTGGGGATAACTAGGAACATGAACTTGGCAAGGGTGCCTTAGGGTGGGAACAAGAACTTTGTTGAGCTTTCATGGAGGACTAGAGTTACCCCCTGGAAAGCCTTAGGAGCACGGGAGGTTTTTTTTTTTTTGTTTGTTTGTTTGCTTTGTCTTGTTTTTTGTTTGTTTTTAAAGAAACTATTTTGGTTATTTGTATTTTTGCCACAAACCTGTCCTCACTCTGAGTGCCCAGTGTTGGTCTCATAGGTGTGAGGTGAGAGGACTCTATCCACTATGTCTCTGTTTTCCATGACTGCAACTCAGTCTCTTTTTAAAAGGGAGACTCATGGGCCAAGGAATAAAAACTGAATTGGTTAATCAACACCTTGCTTGGGACAGAGGAGTTGGGGGTAATGGAACCATTCCTTTTCTGAACATCTCCATCAGGAAAATGCTTACCCTCTCTTTCTTTAAAAATTTCTTTTTTTTTTTTTTAAAGATTTTATTTATTTATTTGTCAGAGAGAGAGAGAGTGAGCACAGGCAGACAGAGTGGCAGGCAGAGGCAGAGGGAGAAGCAGGCTCCCTGACGAGCAAGGAGCCCGATGTGGGACTCGATCCCAGGACGCTGGGATCACGACCTGAGCCGAAGGCAGCTGCTTAACCAACTGAGCCACCCAGGCATCCCTGAAGTGCTATTTTCTTATGGTTTTAGTTTGCAGGAAAACATATCCTTTAATTGAATTCCACAGACATTTCCTAAGGACCAACGATGAACAAGGTCCTAAGTAGAGTCTGTGGGACATAAAAGTGAACTAGACACAGATTTAGCCCAAGTTCTGCTGAATAATTCAGGGAAATGAGAAGAGATGCACCATAAAATAACTTGATGGAGATTTAAAGAATCAGGAAGGTATGAGGCTGGGAGATGGAGCACAGTATGTACTCAGTAATTAACAGTTATTGGTAGCAACTTGTTAAAATTATGAACAGACCTTATAATTTCCATAGCTTTTGGCTTAGCCCACTGTTCCCTGCCGTGTTACCAGTTTCACTAGAAGATAAAATACTTTTGGTTTCATCTGTCTTTTGCACGCATATTGGCTACCTGCTTTTCTGTATTCACTATTTCAGCATGGCCGAATAACCATTTTGTCTTTCCGTAGAGGGCAGCTCTGCTGCCAGGGTATCTTCTCAAATGCAACGGACTACAAATTCTTTTCCTTTACTCTTTTGGTTTTTTAAAAATATTTTATTTATTTATTTGACAGAGAGAGACACAGCAAGAGAGGGAACACAAGCAGGGGGAGAGGGAGAGGGAGAAGCAGGCTTCCCGCCGAGCAGGGAGCCCCATGTGGGGCTTGATCCCAGGACCCCAGTATCATGAGCTGAGCCGAAGGTAGCCGCTTAACGACTGAGCCACCCAGGTGCCCTTTTTGCTGTTCTTAATGGCTAGGTGTTTGTCTATATTAGTTAAGTGTTTGAGAGCATAGGGAAGGGGTCCCTGCTTACAAAGCTTTTGGTTGACTGACAAAGAGTTACATAGAGCCTCCACTATCCTTGTCTTGCTTAAGAGAGTATGACGTATCTCTTGCTAGTTATGTATTATTGTGGTTTTCTAGTCTTTTATTATTGAGTATCTGTTAGCTGTTCTCGCCAAGGACACATGCTATATAAAGCCAAAGAGAAATGCAGAGTAGAGCTATCAAATGTTAGGGGATCAGTGAAATGGTCATTATAATCTCTATTATTGGTGCTAATGAAACATTTCTGATACAACCTTCTTGCTCCCTTTGAACCACCCAGGTAAATGCTATCACGAAGTTGATGTAGGTCACTCCCATTTGTGCTTCTGTACCTTTATGACAGATGAGGTATTCATAAATGGTATGTGCTGTTTCTATAGTTGACACACACCCTATCTTCTATACACCCTTTCTGTCTTAAGCTAAACTTTGTTTTTGAGGTTTATTGTGTTGATAAAAGAGGACCTGATTTGTTCCTTTTAACTGATCTATGTGGACTATACCATGAGTGGAGCCCCAGGCAGCTGTGTGGCACAGCTGTCATTGCAGTCTGTTAGTTACCAGTATAAAGAAGGCGTTCATTGCTACAACGAACATCTGTGTACATGTGTCCTTATGCAAATAGGAAAGTGAGTTGTTGTTGTTTGGTTTTAGTTTTTAGTTTAGTTTAGTTTAGATTTAGAAGTGGGTTTTTTGGCTAGATACCTGGACTGGAATTGCTGGGTTATACACTTCCTTATTTTACCAAATTATCCTCAGAATCAGCATGTGATGCACAGTGTTTTGTTGGATAACACCTACTACTGTTTGAACATTTGTTTATGTGTTGTCTGGATCTCTGCAGTAGGATGCCAGCTTAACAGTGGGTTTTGTCTCTTTTGTCCTCTTCTTGGCCTGGCTTAGAACACGTACTTAATAAATATTTGTTAAGTAAATGGATATTTTATGTATTTCATCTTCTCAAAGCTTTGGGGTAGGTAAACCAGATAAGTAGATTGTGATGGCCATTTTCCAGTGCTGGTTGTTCAGATGAGCAACGGAAGCAGTCCAACGGACTTTTGTGGATTACACTTTCAGATTCTAATAATAGGATTTCTTGTCTCTTGGTTTTGTCCAAACCTGATTTACAGTTTTTCTAAAAGATAAGTTCTTCAAAGTCAGACTGTGACAAAATTAGCTTTCCAACTCTCAAATGTTTATTAAATATCTGGATATGTCTAGCACTCTGAAATATTAGAAAAAAAAGTTCAGGGAGTTAAGGTGAAAAGTGGTTTTAGCTGGTAGATGAGAGGTTTACATTTTTGTATACTTTATGGCACTTGTCGTATAGATGAGGCACCATTCATGTTTGTGGAATGAATGAATGAGCTCATTCACTCCAGCTGTCTCCATGGGAGAGTTGTGGGCAGTAAACAGTTAACTAGACAAAGCCGAAGCAGAAGACTTGCAGAATGTCTGTGCCCTAGTCCCCCCTAGTGGGCAGCTTTCCCAGAAGGCAGCAGGCCCTCTGCTCTGAGCTCAGGCGAGATGAGAAAAAGGTCCAGGGAGAGGTCTTGGTGATCAGGGTTAACTCAGTTAATGAAATAGTGGAAGCAGAGCCCCTGTGAAGTAAAACAAGCCCCCAGAGCCCCTGGTTGGCTCAGTCTGTGGAGCATGTGACTCTTGATCTTGGGGTTGTAATTTGAGCCCCATGTTAGGTGCAGAGATTGCTTAAAAATGAAATCTTAAAAAAAAAAAAAAAAAAAAGAAAAAGGAAAACAAGCACTTCAACTTGGACCTTAGACTATATCTACTTTTCTTAGAGCCTAGTCAAGAAAGAGAGGATATTAGGACCCTAGTGGTGGTGATAGTACAGTGTCTCCTATCTTGTGGCTTAAGTTACAATTGAGAAGCAAAAGGATTTACTATTGGCCGGTCACTGAGCCCAGCATGTCTTTATAGGGGTTATTTCATCAGCCCTCGTACACCCCCTTACACGGGTGGTAGTATCCACGTTTTACAGGAAGGGAAACAGAACCACCTAGCAAGTTAGTACTTAGCTATGAAGCTCCTAGAGCTGGGAATTTGAACCTAGGCCTACTCTACTGAAAGCTCTGCTCCTTCCCGAGGCCAATTTTTCCTCTGGAGCAGAAGAAAATGAAGGCCCGATTTTTCCAACATAGGCAAGAAGTTTAAAACAGAAAAGGCTCCTAGAAGGAAATGTGCTAGGTTCTGTCCGCCTCTCTGTCCACAGCCGCCAGCCTAACAGCTGCCTTTCTTGCCCCGGAGCAGATCAGTTTCAGGAATTTGGTTTGCTTGGATTTCACGAATTTTATTCTTGCTTGGGCCTTGGGGTGTGCATCTGGAAAGGTCCATGGTTCCAGTCCTCTTTGTTGGAGGGATGAAGGCCTGATGCCTGCCTAGAGAATTATACTGTAATGTCAGGGGGTTTTGGTGATTCAGTGGTATCCTGTAGTCTGATTGAGTTTCTCTCCCGTTTTGGTCTCCTTGTCTGGTTTCTTGCTGTCATTTAGGATCACCATGAGATGGTGCTGCCACTTCACACTCAGCTGCAGGGAAAGGCTTGGGGAGAATCACCTACCGCCGTGGAGGCAGACGGGTGCAGGGTCTCAGGAGCAGTCATGAAGGAGCTATTGCTTTAGGGTGTCTCACTGCTTTCCTTATATGGAGGGCATTTTTCAGGACTCCAGGAGAGATTGGGTGGGGCTCACATAGAGCCAGGCAGGGCATTTCCCTCTGCCGTGTGGTCTGGATGCTTTGGGTATAGAATAAACAGTGGCAGTAGGGAAGAAACACGTACAGCCTCTTCCCACTCCATCCACAGCCCCTAGGGTTATGATGTTGTCTCATCTGTCAGACACTGTACTAAAAATTGGGGTGGGCGAATCCCACTGATGTAACAAGGTGACTTTCGAATCCAACTTTTAAAACTTTAATTCAGACTTCCTACCCTACTGCAACTTGAGTAAAAACCATCTGGGCCTCATTTTATCAACTTCCTCTCTTACTCCCAATAGCCAGTGTTATGTCTGAGCCCTGGGCCCATGTGAGTCTAGCTGACAATTCAGAACATTGGGTATCTTCCTGTTTTACTTAATTGAGAACAGACTCATCTCTGCCGCAGTTATAACATGGGGTTGAAATGAAAAGTCTTAAATAGGAGTTCACACTCCTTGCCACTTACTGGCTGTGTAGCCCTGAGCAAATTAATCAACTTTCTTAAACCTCTGTCTTTACCTGTAGGATAGTGATTTTGACCTCATATGGTTACTGACAGAATGAAATGAGGTAGTGCATAGCTTAGCACAGTGCCTGGCACATAACAAATGCTGAAGGAAGTGTTAGCTGGCGGCATCAGCAGGACTGGCAAATGGTGTGTCAACTATTGTTCAGCAGAGGCGGGGCATCTCTGTTTTATTCGGAAGCCGTATCCTTTTTTATGGAACTTCCCAACAGTACTCCAAACTGATTTCAGAGGGTCTCCTCTGTGTCATTGGCTAACAGAATTGAGAGATCTCTGTGCTCTCTTTCTCTCGGGGAAGGCAAGGAGGAGGGAAATAAATGCTGTAGGAGGCTAGATCTTTAAAGCCTTGTGTGTCTTAACTGTGAGGAGTAGGCTCGGGTCTCTCTGTAGGTTATACCTTGTTTAAAATAATTTTATTATTTCTGACCTGAAAAATTTGAACGGATATGTACACTGCTTGATGTTTTCATTTGGACATCCTGGCACAGCAATTGGAATCTCTTTCCTTTCAGAGGCTGGGGGCAGTAATAATGGCAGCATCCCCAGCCCTGGTTCTTCTTGGCCCTTCCCTGCCCAGTTGGTAGCAGCAGGCTGGTTTGCTTTCCGCTCTTCCTCCTCCTCCTCCTTCCTTCACGTTACCTTCTTCCGTGGCCTCTCTTGTTTCCCCTCCCTTTTCCCTCTACTCTTACATCCCACCCCCTCCTCCTCGCCCTCCGTAGGTTTTCCCCTCCCCTGGTTTCTAGCTCCTTTTTGCTTTCTGTTTGTGTTTCTGAGGGCAGTGCTCCAATTACCTCATATTTGGAGAGAGGAAGCTGCAGCCAATCCGGTTTCTGTCTGCTTTTAGGTCAAGTGATTTCTGAACTGCAGTGAGATGCTTTGAATTTGTCTTGTTGCAGCTCTGAGCCTGTAAGATGGCTGTCTGAATCGGCAGCGGCTGGGAGAGACAGAGAGGCGGGGAGGGAGGGAGAAAGAATTGGAGGGATTGCCGGCATAGTGCATGTTTTTAAATGTGCATCAAATCCGATGAAGCCAACGTTGGGATTTCTCTGGGATACCAGGACCGGCTTAGCTGCGTTTTTGATGAGATTAGGAGAGGAAGGCGATGGGAAATTCACTGGGCTGTGTTAAGGAGCCGAAAGATTCACTAGCTATTCCTGAGAAGGCTCCCCTATCTCCTAAGAAAAGGGTTCGGTTTAAAAGGAAGTGGAGGGGGAAGAAAACCCCTACTCCAGAGGTATCTCATGAGGAAGAACCATTGGAAGCAACCAGAGTCATTGAAGAGACGGAAACCCAACCGAAGTTAACAGTGAGTCTCCAAAAGGAAGAAGGAGTGGGAGGGGTAGAGCATCCCCCTGCAGACATTTCGCTGCCTCGGAACTCAGCCCCCAACTCAGGGGTGGGCGATCAGGGCATGATCGTGCAGGTGAAGGAGAGATTCCAGGGGGAGATCCAGACTGCTCACCTTTTGTTGAAGAATGAGTCATCAGTTGCCAGAGGGGTCTGGGATTCCCTGGAAGAGGGGATGACTGTTATCGCTCACCTGCTTGATAACCCAGCGGAAAGGAACTGTGAGAAGTCAGTGAGCCAACTGGTGGAATTTCCTAGGACAGCATCCTGCAGCAGCCGGGCTGTGCTGCTGCCTTTGCAAGGAGAGACTGCAGTGGGGAAAGGAGGGACTCTGCTTGGACTTCGGAGCAGCACTTTCCCCAGGACAGACCACCCCGCCGTCTCAGGGACTCCAGACCACCTTTCAGAGGGCTCATGTGCAGGGGCAGGAACCGCAGCTCTCTGCAGTGCCCCTCACATAGGTTCCTGGATTGCAGAACCTTCTGTCCCTTCTTCCCCCCTGGACCAGTCGAGAGGCCACAGACACACAGAAATCCCTGCCGTGGCTCGCGTGCCCCCCCAGGGTCCCAGACTGCCTACTTCTCAGAGTGATTTATCCATCAGCGGTAGGACTGTGAGCATTTTGCCCTCCTCCTCTGGCTATGGCAGTGATGGGCCACATTTACGTGGGCTCCGACCTAGAGAAACAGAACCTGAAAAGAGCTCCACATCCTTCTCGGAAGAGGATGGCACCCTTTCTTTGGAGGCAAGTCACACCCCATTGTGGGGTCTGGAGGAGGTTGGTGGCCTATGTTTGGATTTCTGGCCCTCAAACTTATTAAAGTGGAGTGTGCTAAACAGTGAGGATCTTGGTGCTTCTTCTCAAGCTTACCTGTGCCGTGTACCAAGAGTTAGTGACTGGGTTTGGCAAACGGAGTCTATTTCAGGTCTGCCCCTTGATGCTTGAAACCAAGTCTTTTGTTGTCTCTGGGGAATCCCTGATTCAGAGTAACCACACAGCATAATTGCTTGAGCTATCTGGCGGGGTATCTTTCAACGGCACTTAACTTTCTCAGGCAGGTCTGTTTATCAGCTTCCCTGGTGCAGGAAGTTGTGATGTAGTGGAAAGGCTGAGGGGAGGCCTGGCTGCATCTCCTAAGCAAGTGTGGAAGGCGTGGAGAGTGCTGAAGGGTTCAGGGTGAGGTAGTTCTCACCGGCAGGATTGTTCTTCCCTGGAGAGTGATGTTCTTACGAGCTGATGTAATCGTGCTCCTGCGGGGACACTGCTGATGACAATACCCATCCAATATTCGCACAGGTGGAGAGGGCTGATCCTTCTTTGGTTCCTAACTCCAACATTAGAGGAGAGGAACACAGAATTACCTGAAGAGTAATCCAGAGAGGGAGGTTAGGGTAGTTTGAAGGTTCGAGGCTGAAAAAGTTTGTGTTCTGATTGGACTTGTTTATGGCTTTAACAAGCTTTTGTTTGTGAGGTGTATATTGAGGTGTAGGTGGCTGTAGTGTTGGTGGAGTGTGCTGTGAATGCTTTTAGGGTCAAGGAGAAGGTAGGCATTCAAGAGATCTGGAGGCTGAGGCTGGGGGAGAGGACCCAGCCCAAGTGTGTAATTGTATGGGTGACTGAAGTTATAAATTGTTGATCGAAGAACTTTTGTTGGCATGTCTGCTTCTGCAGCAGAAGAAATAAAAGCTTTAGGAAACGAGAGCAGCAAAAGGTGGGAGATGAAGTAGGGCATTTTCCCTGCTACCTGTGGCCAGCTGCCCTGGTGTCTGCAAAGCAGGGATGTAGCCTGTGTACGGTGCCCTGCTTACCGCCTGACAGCATGAGGCTGAGCAGACACAGTCTCTTGTGCTTGATCAGTGCTTAAAATGCCCTCTTTGGCGATGAATTTGCTCCACGGGTAGGTTCATGTCAGCGCCCTTTGTTATTACAGAGTTTAGATACTCCCAACAGGTAGAGGGAAAGGTGGTCATTGAAAATAATTATTATATATGGTTGGGCAAGAGGCCTCCATAGGTAGAGAATGTGTGTTGTGGGGGGAGGAAGGGAGAGAGAAGTTGGAGAGGAAGAAGGTGGAGGCTGGTAGGGTGGAGTGTGCGAGCACTTGAGCTCTCGTCTTTGGAATGGATGCAGAGCAGCTTTGCTGAACTGATTGTTCTCTTGATACCATTGGCATTAAAGCAGAAGTTTGGAGGCACCGTAATGTTTTAGGAAACATGCTTATAATTGAGTGTGAGATTGACAGAAAGTTTGGAGTGTCAAATTTTAAGGAACTCCTAATGGAAATCAGTTCTAGATAATGGGCCATAGGTGACCATGGCACTTTAGTCTGGTATCTCCACACTGAGAAGGGAAGTGTCTGAACGGCCCTGTGTTGTCTCAGGGAGAAGACTGGTGGGAGAAACCCTTTGGACCATGATCTGTGGTTCAACAGTATTGACAGCAGCATGATTCTTTGGCTGTTCAATATGAGTCAAATTGGTGTGTGGTATTTTCTGGTCATCCCATTCCTTCTACCCTTTCAGAGCAGACACAGCCAGACCAGTCAGTGAAAGCCCAGGCTGAAAACCTCAGTGCCTGTCAGCTCAAAAGGCTGATACATTTCTGAGGCTCCATGTCCATCATGTGAAGCAGGGACCACAGACTTTGACTATCCTATATCACAGATGGGAAGTAACCTCTCAAGATAAGTGTGAAGTCCCTTCAGAATGAAGGTCCTTTAGGCCAAGAGGCCTGAAACCCTCACTGGTTCCAACAGGAGCTGTCTTAAGGGAGCTGCTCCCTTACCAGCAGGCTGTTCCCAGGCCTCAAGGACAGCGGCAGCCAAGGAGACAGAGGCGGTGTGCTCTGACCCCACAGGCCTCCTGTAAAATGTGAGTTGAGACTCCAGGCGAGAGCATCTGACAGGAGTGACCGTCCCTCTGTGGAGTGTGAGAGCCCTGAGAAGACACAGGGGTCAGAAGAGCAGCTGCTGGTCACACTCCAGCTCTTTCCTAAGAGGAGACAGCTGGCACCTCCACAGAGTTGATTTTTTGGTTTACTTTTTGGTGCTTGTTTTGCTTTTAATATGTCAGAGTAGTAACCCTCCCCGGGAAGCAATTCAAGTTCCAGAGTGCTGTCTGTCGTTGGCATAACTCAGGCTGTGTCGTCTCTCCTGTTGATCTGCCCACGTCGTATTGATGGGCATGGGACTAGGCTGTGGCTGGATAAACTTCCCAGTGGGTTTTGTTCCTTTTCAGGATAGTGAGAAATGGAAACTGATTCTTGCTGAGTGTGGGGTTTAGATAGAAGAAAACAAAGGTCTGCTTTGCTGTTCACCTGTGATAGTTGATACGTCCCTTGTCAGGAAAGAGTTAACGCAGAAATAGGATGACAGGGACTAGCTAACAAAAATGGTTTTCAGAATAAGTGGACTAGGATTTGGAGCTGGGTGGGAGTATCAGGCACAGACCTTCTCTCCGGAGGACTCCCTCCCCACAGCTGTCATCAATATCCATAATACCTGGCTTACTGGAACAAGGAAAATTACTGAAAACCCCTTCCCCCTCCCTGGCTTGGCTCCCATGCCAGTCTCCTGTCCACACCGTAGGCAGGTTCTGTCAAGTGAAGAATCTGGCTGTGTACCAGTGTCCTCACCACGAAACCTTAGAGTCCTCACAGTGAATAGTAAGATAACATTGGGGGCTAGAAGTGATGAGAAGGAGATTGGTTGGTATATTATTTTCTGAGCTCAGCCTTTTCAGTTTACAAGTAGCCCTTCCCCATTTCTCCTCTTTAATTATAGGGAGTTCTTTTACTAATATTGGCTTTGTATTGCAAGAAGAAAGCAAAATTAACCAGATGATCCTATTAGATGGATGTAGCAGTTAAAGTCAAAGCTAGAGCTTTAAGAAAGGACTCTTTTGTTTTTCAAAAAATTACTATTGAAGAATCATCATGAATTTTTAGGTATAACATAGTGATATGGTTATGTTAAAAAGAGTCCTCGTGATTTAGGGATGCCTGGCTGGCTTGATCAGTAGAGCATGTGACTCCTCATCTCAGGGTTGTAAGATTAAGTCTCATGTTAGGTATAGAGATTACTTAAAAATTGAAATTTAAAAAAAAAAAAACCTTTCTTATTGGGGTGCCTGTCTTGCTCAGTAGAGGATGCAGCTCTTGGTCTCGGGGTTCTAAGTTTGAGCCCGATATTGGGTGTAGAGAGTACTTAAAATATTAAAAAAAAACAGTCCTTATGTTTCAAAGATGCTTTCTAAAGTGTTTATGGAAGAAATGGCATGTGTGTGGGTTTGCTTCATAATAACAGGGGAGGGTGAAGTGGGTGGAGTGCAGATGAAACAAGATTAGCTATGAGTTGAAATGTTTGAAACTGGGTGATGGGTACCTAGGAGTTCATTATAGTATTTGGTTTCTTTTTGCATGTATTTGAAATTTTCCATTTCAAATGGAAAGAAAAATTGTGGTAATTAACTGTATAATGCATATTCTGGAAAAGGATTAATATTCAGAATCTGTGAACTGTAGTATAAGTAAGGTAGTTAAGAATGTGGAGCCAGTGATACCTGAGTGACTCAGTTGGTTAAGTGTCTGCCTTCAGCTCAGGTCGTGATCCCAGGGTCCTGGGATCGAGTCCCGTATCAGAATCCTTGCTCAGTGGGGAGCCTGCTTCTCCCTCTTCCTGTCACTCCCCATGCTTGTGCTCTCTCTCTGACAAATAAATCAATAAATCTTTTTTTTTTTTTTTTTTTAAAGAGGGACATCTAGGTGGCTCAGTCAGTTGAGTGGCTGCCTTCGGCTCAGGTCATGATCCCAGGGTCCTGGGATTGAGCCCCACATCGGGCTCCCTGCTCAGTGGAGAGCCTGCTTCTCCTTCTCCCTCTGCCTGCTGCTCTGCCTACTTGTGCTATCTGTCAAATAAATAAATAAAATCTTAAGTTAATTAATTAATTAATTAAAAGAGAGAGAGAGCGAGCATGGAGCCAGATAGGCAGAGTTTGAATTCCTTCTCTACTATTTACCAGCAGTATACCTTGGGACAAGTTACTTCTCTGTGATATAATTTCCTCAATTGTAAATTGAGGATAAGAGTAGTATACACTTTGTAGAGTTGTGGGAATTTTAGAAATTAGCACAAGAAATGCTAGTATTATTTAGTATTAATATTTAAAGAATTCCTACCAAATAAGAAAAAGGTAAACACCCTTTTAGAAAAATAAAGGGGAAACCCA
Source organism: Enhydra lutris kenyoni (assembly GCF_002288905.1). NCBI lineage: Eukaryota > Metazoa > Chordata > Mammalia > Carnivora > Mustelidae > Enhydra > Enhydra lutris. The sequence continues at coordinate 10,061,852 of NW_019154093.1, forward strand.
GGAATAAGCAATTCACAAAAAAGGAAGCCCAGATGCCTCATACACATGCCTTTCTTGCTAGTGGTCAATGATATAAATATCAAAACAAGTTAGCATTTTATAACCATCAGAAAATAAAAAGTCTGAAAATCCCAAGTGCAGATGTGGGTGTAGAGTGATGGAAGATCTCTTCATACCCTGTGTATGGAAGTGATATTCCAAGTAGAACTGGTATTCAGAGAGCTGTTTACCAAAAGTTAGTAGAATTGAAGGATGTCCATATTTTATGACCTAAGGTTTCCATTCTAATCATATTCCCTAGACAGCCCTCCAAGATTCTGAATTTGAATACTGAAAGGAGCACCCCTTGACTGTTACCCAACTCAGATGTCGGTAATAAACACAGCTGCTTTTAGGGCCCTCTAACTAGCCAGGCATTTGTTATGAACAATGGCACCTCCCCTCACCTGCTCTTTGGATGGAAGTTTTCAGTCTGATGCTATCTGTGTCATGGGATGAGGTCAGCTAGAACCTTCAGGACATGAGAATCAAGTCTCTCTTTGCTCACTATATCTAGTCCCATTCCCTGAGACTTATACATAGACTTAACAAAGTTCAAACTCCGCATCCTAGCCTTCGAACTCTCAGTGATCTATCTAAACTTCTCTCCTGTGTTAACTTTCCCTTTGAACCTACCTATCCTAATGGGTCAACCCCTCAACTGTCTATTCCAGTTTCAACTTATTTCAACTTCCAGTCTTTGTTTGCATTCACTTTCTACCTAGAATTCTTTTCTTCTTTCTCTTTGTCTATTCTAGAACATCCTTCAAGGGTAAGTTTAAATCATACTTGTTAAAGTGTGATTTTTTTTTTTTTTAACCACTATAACTCTTACTAACTTTTCATCTGCTGAGATCCTCTACTGGATATTACTAGTTACTCAGTTATGGTTGCTTCTTTGGGGCCTTCAGCATAACTCTTTCTTATGACGTACCACATATGGTACATGCAAGGTAAGATTTTTTTTTTTTCCCTCCAGAAACTAGCCTTCAGAAAAGAGGGGTTCTCTTTGTATTTGACTTTTTATAAAGTTTTTCTTGTTATTGGGCTCCCAGTGAAATTAGTCAGTTCATGAAAAAGGATGAATGGATTAGTGTCACGATCTGCTAGTTCAGCTGATGGCAACCCACATAACTGGTTAAACAAAAAGCCTAAGAAAGTTTTAGTTATATTGTTTGTGAGAATATAAACATCCTAATTTGAAGCATTGAACGTATTGTGTGTAAGTCTTAATCACATTAAAAATCTAAAAAAATCATTTACATCTCTTAAAAAACACACAGCAAGTGTTCACATTATGGGAACCATAAATAAATACCAATAGAATGAATGAATGGAGGGAAAAAGCCTAGCTCAATGTTATGCAACTGGATTCCAGTGGCGGGGGGATAAAATTTCCAGTGACAACATGGATCCAGAAAAGTGCTATTGTGTCTTAATTAATTGTCTTTATTAAGAAATCTTAATAAGAAGTAGAGATGATGTTTTCTAGAATATTCACTCAAAAAGCTTTACTTTTTTTTCAAAGTAGCTTTACTGATGAAAAAGGCATTGATGACAAAGATGCATGCGAAGAGTTTGAATAACGTGGTTTTATGAAATGTAAAAGTAGAAAATGCATTAATTCAAATTTTTTAAACAGTTGTTATTTAAATTCCAGTTAGTTATCATGCAATGTAATAATTAGTTTTGGGTGTGGTGATTGGAAGTCATTGGAAGTGATGACTTCCGTAGTGATGTTGACTTCCATACAATGCCTGGTGCTCATCAAAGCAAGTGGCATTAATTCTAAACTAATGCATTAGATATACTGCTTAATTTATATATGTGTTTATCTACGTAAATACATTTCTAAAAGTTTATATATTCAAGAGGACCACAAAGCTTCCCTTTTCCATTCCTCTCTTCCATCCATCTGTTACCATTTGGAAAAATTGGGGAGGGCCTTATATTTGGGATAGTCTTATTTTAGCCAGATAGGGCAAAAATCACCTAGTTTTTTCAAGGCAAGCATGTCTGTTTTTTTATTTCCCTCTTTTCACTTGGCTAACTTCTACTTATATCTTGAAACTCAGCATAAATGCCATCTCAACATAATTGTCATCTCACGTTGGCATTGCTAGTTTGGGTTACTTGTTTACCTCTGTCACAGCATTGGTCCCTCTGTGTATCATATTGTTAAACTGCTTGGACTTGAGGCCTGAGGTTGTGCTTTTGTCTTGAGATACCAAGAACTTAAACACAGCTCCTAGAATATAGTGATTGTTAAGAAACAGCAGAATGAATAATTAGTGTTTGATTTTCTTTGTTTCTTTTTTTTTTTTTTTAAGATTTTATTTTTAAGTAATCTCTACTGCCAGTGTGGGGCTCGAACTTGCTCACAACCCTGAGATCAAGAGTTCCATGCTCTACCACCTGAGCCAGCCAGGCGCCCCAGTGTTTGACTTTTTTATCTTGAGATACCAAGAACTTAACCACAGCTCCTAGAATAGAGTGGTTGTCAAAGAAATAACAGAATGACTAAATGGTGTTTGACTTTTTTTTGTTCTTCTCCATGGTGCCTGGAATGTTAAGCACAGACGAGATGTTGTTCAGTAAATACTTATTGAATTATTAGGAACACATTAAATTTTTAGATACAGTTCAGAGAAGGAATTAATCAAGACTTGGAAAGTGTGGTTTGAAAGAGAATTCAGGTTGACCTGCATAGTCTGTGGGATGGTGTTGAAGCTATCCTCCTCTTCAGATGGCTTCTTTTTAAAAATCCAGATGAGATAGGACACCTGGATGGTGCGGTCAGTTGGGTTTGTGACTCTTGATTTCATCTCAGGTCATGATCTCAGGGTTATGAAATTGAGCCCTGTGCTGGGCTCCACACTTGGTGTGGAGTCTGCTGAAGAATCTCTCTGCCCCTCTTCTTGCTTGCTCATGCTCGCTCACTCTTTCTCTCTAAAATAAATAAATCTTTAAAATGAAATGAAATGAAAAGAAAAGGAAAGAAAAGAAAAGTAAATCCAGATGAGGGAGAAAGCTCCCTGACATGGAAGCTGGGTTTCTGCATTTGGGAGATTAAGGCCCAAGGACAGCACTATGCACATCACATGTGAGCATTCCATGAAGAGGTGAACAAAAACCCAATTTAATTACTGAGATGGTTGTGATGATAATCTCATTTTTCTCATCCAGTTCACAGGCTAGGAAAGGCCCTAATCCAGACAGGGCATTTTTCCTTTCCCTGAGGGATCCAGCCATTTCCCTGTCTCATTATAGCTGTGTGGAAAATCTGAAGGAAAGCTGTTCATTGAACTATTTTCAGTGTGATATACAAGATAACTGTGATTGGCAGATAGGATACACCAGAGATTGACTGTAGTTGTATTGGACATACAATGCCAGCTAATTAAGTGGAATTTTTTTTTAACAAAGAACCTAAATACTCAGATTTCCTCTTGTTTGTTCGGATTCTATCCCTTTTCACTTCAGCATATCCTGTTCCTGACAGTGTTTTTGTCTTCTTATGTGTGTGAGGCAGCTACCGTGGAAGCAGTGGGATCTGTCGGTGGTGGGTGGTATCTAGCCACTGACACGAGCATCTTGAAGTGTTGTTAAGGAGAACTGGAATAGAATTGGTCCTGGGGAGGGGCTGGTTTTCACCCGGAGTCACAGGATGATGACTTGGATACTGTGGTCCATGGTTGGGCCCTCCGCTTTGCAACTCTGTACATTTTTTTTCCCCAGCATACTTGGAGTTGACTAAATTTTAAGGTATTAACTCACAGTGGTCATACTTGCTAGAGATTAACTGATATAAATTAATTTACATATGAGTTATAACCTCCAAGTGCTACAGTATTCGAACTGACCACTCAGTGCATTTTGTTGCTTTAGGAAATCTGTATCGTGAGCAAATACTAATCTGAAGATTGTCAGGTGAACATGGAGTCAAAGCAATGAGATAGTGGGTGGAAAGGATAGATTTGTAGGGTGATCTTACTAACTGGCATCATCAAAGTTTGGAAACCTGATTTCTCCTGTAGAAATGCACCTGTCAAGGGGACGAGAATCCTGGAATCTACTGGGTTATGCCACCATTTTGCCATCACAGTCTTGGAGGCAACACGTATTGATTCCCCTTTTCTAGACTCTATGCAGGCTACTCATACTCTTGTGTTCCTATAGTCTTTCTTCAGACACGTTAGTACTGTTTAGTAGTCTTCAGCTTTCTTGTGTACTTGTGGAGTGTTAAAATTCCTGACCCTGTGTTTTTCTGAATTTAGAATACCTTCACCAGATACTTAGTCTTATCTGCCAGGAGTTGAGTTTGTAAATTCTATTCAGAGACTTGGAAGTGCCTTATTGTTGATTGGCCCTTGTACTGACCACCAGGGAGCTACTCCTTTCACAGTGCTACACCTGATGGAGATAGCTGAGAGACAGGTATTCTACTGACATGCCTGTGCCTTCCCTGCCCAAAACACCCAGCCCCAGAATTGTGCTGGGCATACAGTTTTTTTAAACATTTTATTTATTTATTTGATGGGGCAGAGGGGGAGCAGAAGCAGGTGGAACGGGAGAGGGAGAAGCAGGCTCCCTGCTGAACAGGTAGCCTGATATAGGGCTTGATCCCAGGACCCTGGAATCATGACCTGAGCCGAAGGCGACGCTTAACCAACTGAGCCATCCAGGCACCCCAGTATGCTGTTTTAATATGACAGAAAGGAAATGCTTATTCCCTAGGCACATTACCTACATCACTTTATTTTCTCCTTATAATGACCCTATAAGAAAGTTATTATTCTGTTTTTAAAAATGGGGAAGAAGGGGTGCAAGAAGCGTAGATAATTTATTTGCCCGAGTTTACATTCCTCCTCTCAGATGCATGTCTCTCTGACTCAGTGGCTTATTCTTTTTCTTATTGATAAAGGTTATTTTGTAGCTTTCATTATAAGAGTAAAATACATTCATTTTTTAAAGTCTGAAGAAAAGAAAAGTAAAAAGAAACTTACCCATAGTCCCACTCCAGGAGAGACAACCATTGTTGATATTAGCTCAAACTTGTTTGGTTATACTACACGCTGTTTTGAATTTACTGACAAGTAAGTTTGCTGTCAAAAAAATAGTGCGTCTCAGGATTCTAGGTGGGTCTTACCCCAGAATATGTTTGTTTATTTTAGTTTTTTACATTTGCCTATTGTTTTCTTTTTAGACTAAGTGAGTATTAATTAAACATGTTAAGTATGCTGCAGGTGACCAGCACAGCACTAGGTAGTAGGTGATGCATGGAAGCTCTGTGGTCACTGAGTCTCAGAGTTGGAAGTTATTTCTTCCACAAAATCCTGACTTCTTGAACATGCCACTTTGACAAGCTTTCCCTCGTAGGGGCTGCTCTTGAATTTTAGATCATTCTGATTATTAAGATATGGGACTGGCTCCTCAGGAAACCTGTAGTCTAAGGGAGATAAGATCAAATGTATGAAATAAAACCCAGTAATTGAAGATAACATTTAAAGTTATATAGAAGTAAGAATTAAAGGAAGACCATCTTCCATATGAGGAAGAGTGAATGGAACTCTGTTGCGCGTAGGCCTGTGTTTGGACTAGGTGATTTACTTATAATCTTGTTGGTTATTATAGCAATCCCGAGAAAGGGTAGTAGGTAGTATTCCCACTTTACAGATGTTATGACTGAGGCCCAGCTTACAGTTGGTGAAGTTGAGATTCAAGCCCAGGTCTGTGTGGAACCAAAGGCATGCACTTCTCTCCCACATCGTCCTCTCTCTAAAGTAGTTCCAGTGCTAGATTTGAGGGGTTTCATAAAATAACTGTTCATTTTCTTATAAAAATGCATATGACTAAAAAATTTGGAAAATAGAAATATCACCTCTAATGCTACCACTTAGAGATAGCTGTGATGACTAGTTTGGTGTCTTTCCCTCCTATATTTTGCCTTATTTACTCTCATGTACACATATGCATTTATCACATACCTTGTGTACACATACATATATCTGTACATATGACTGTATACTTAGGTATTCAATATATCTTTTACACAAAACCACTATTACTATATATTACTTTGTTTGTATTCTTTTTCTTTTCATAAAATATGGTGATAATTTTCCAATGTCATTAAGACTGGTTAAAGCATACCGTTTTAAGTCCTAAAGAGAATTCTACTATGTATGCATACCCTTACTTTGTAATCAATCAATCCCTCATTAGAGTTGAAGCTCTGTAATTTTTGCTGTAATGTTTATCATATTTTGATAAGCATTCTTGGATAAACCTTTTTTGCGTGTATCTCTGATGGTTTCCTGTCAAGTGTATGTGCGTTTTAAGACTTGATTCAAAACTGACATCTGGAGGAGTTAGGTCACGTGCACTCTCAGCAGTGTGGTGTGTGAGAACCCATGTTAGGTATTCTCTCCAGTACTGATAGTATCATTAGAAAAAACTTACCCCGGTTGGTAGGTGAAAAATGACCTCTGTGGTTTTAATTTGCATCGCTTCGACTACGAAAGAGAATGAATCTATGTTGGAGTTGTTGTCTGAAGTTCTGCCCGCCTTGGATCTCCTTCTTCTAAGAGCCATACGCATGAAGAAGAGAAGGTTAGAAGGCTTCATCTTATTTATACTGAAGTACTCTGTGTCCCATCTTTTGGCAGATCTCTGACATCTACATTAGTGGAGAGTCAGGGGACATGTCAGCCAAGGAGAAGCTGCTCTTGTGGACCCAGAAGGTGACAGCTGGTTACACAGGAATTAAATGTACCAATTTTTCCTCCTGCTGGAGTGATGGGAAGATGTTCAATGCACTTATTCACCGGTACAGGTAAATGCAGTAGAATTCCCCTGTGCCTGGAGGAGCTGCCCATCTTTTTGTAATAAGTTATAAAGCTGCTTTTCCTCTCAACCAAAACTCAGGACTCTGGTTCGTTTTACTTATTTAAAAAAGGAATATGTGTTGAACTCCTGCTATTCTAGGCACCGGGTACAAATAACAGCAGCTCTTGCTTTCATGGAGCTTATTTGTTATTAGGTGACAAACACCTTGTGTTATATGATGGTAAGCACATGGACAGGCAGAGAGGGATGGGGTGTGTTGTTTCGGACAGGGTCGCTGGAGATGCCTCTCTGATGAGGGTGCTGGAGCAGAGCTGTAAAGGAGTGAGCCATGCAGGCCTTCCAGGGTCAGAGTGATGCACTGGGAGGAAGTGGCAAGTGCAGAGGCCTTCAAGTGGGGCTTGCTTACAGTGGATGAGGAACAACAGGTGGCTGGGGTGAGAGAAGTCAGGAAGAGAGGAATTTTGCTGACAAAAATAAAAATTACTGCATTCCTAGTGGTCAGAAACACATCCCAGTTTTTACTCTACTAGTTTATGATCCTTTCCCCTGAAATCCAGCCTGCCTGCTGTGTGTGTTTAGAATGAGCGAGTGCTGGGCTCCTGGCATGTACTTGAAAATGTGATGAGCACCTTTCTAAACCTCTTGCTTTCTCTCTAATGCAATCAGCATATTCCAGCTCCGGGTACTTCTAAGAGGTTTACTTAGTGTGAACTCATATGTGGTGTGGAGATGGTGGCCTTTCATGTGCCTTGGTGAACTTTTACAGACCTGATCTGGTGGATATGGAGAGGGTACAAATCCAAAGTAACCGTGAGAACTTGGAGCAGGCTTTTGAAGTGGCAGAAAGACTGGGGGTTACCCGCTTGCTGGACGCCGAAGGTGAGACCTGGCCAGAGTTGAGTATGTTTGCCTTATATTAATTGTCCTCCTGGCAGTTGCATCGGTACTGACTGAGAAATTTCTTATCCTTTCTCTCTCAGACGTGGATGTGCCATCTCCAGATGAAAAGTCTGTGATCACTTACGTGTCTTCAATTTATGATGCCTTCCCTAAAGTCCCTGAGGGCGGAGAAGGGATCAGTGCTACGGTATGAGAACACTTTCCCAAAATACCTTCTGACTTCGATGTGTTTGGGTGGAATGTACTGATTAGACCTTATTTCTCCAGCACTCACTGTATGCATAGCACGTTTATACAGAGCAAAGTGAATCCACATCCTCTTCACACATGGTCTTTGTCTTTGGTCTCTGGGAACGAATCCAGATGCTGCTAATTTTCTAGCATCCCGTATAGACTGTTCTAGTGTCAGGAAATTGAATCCCCTCTTGAGAGCCCTTGAGGAGCTCTGAATCTGGGACTCAAAGCATTAGGCTGAGTAGCCGTGGAGGCAGAGGAAGGGGATTTTATGTGGTTTGGGGTGGCCTAAGCTACTGTCTCCTGTGCTTGTTTTGTGTACCGCTAATCAGAAGGTGTGTGATATCTACCTTTTGGCAATAGGAAGTAGACTCCAGGTGGCAAGAATACCAAAGCCGAGTGGACTCCCTCATTCCCTGGATCAAACAGCATACAATACTGATGTCAGATAAATCTTTCCCCCAGAACCCTGTAGAACTAAAGGTAAAGTCATGGGCTTAAGTTGTTTTTTATAAATTTATTCCTGGGATTAAGTCTCAGAGCGTGTTGCTACTGGCTCCTGGGTGAGGTGGGATAAAAGGCGGGTCAGGTTGCTTATACCTGTCCATTCATTTACCAAAGGTTAATTTTGTAGGCACTTTATAACCAATATATACACTTCAAAGAAACAGAAATTCTGGCCAAGGAGAGAGAAAAAGGAAGAATTGAGGAGTTATATAAATTATTAGAGGTAAGGAAGCTTATCCTTTGCAGATTCTTGGGGTGTGTTGGTTTGCCCTATTGTTACTTCTTTGTTAGATGGCCTGCATCCTCTTCCCAACCTGCATTAATAGCAATGTTCTCAGGGTGACAAACAAGCCTCACTTTTAGGCCGGTCTTGAAAGTTTGTGGTAAAGGGGCAGTATCAGCCATCTGTATTTCTTGAAGAAGTTTTTTTTTTTTTTTTTTTTTAAAGATTTTATTTATTTATTTGACAGACAGAGATCACAAGCAGGCAAAGAGGCAGGCAGAGAGAGAGGAAGGGAAGCAGGCTCCCTGCTGAGCAGAGAGCCCGACGTGGGGCTCGATCCCAGGACCCTGGGATCATGACCTGGGCCGAAGGCAGAGGCTTTAACCCACTGAGCCACCCAGGTGCCCCTTGAAGAAGCTTTTGAAAAATGGAACACATTTATTCAGAAATGCCACGTTTTGAGAATGAGTTTTCTGTTTTTCAGAAGGAAGCGAATTCTTTTGCTGAGATGGAAAGGAAAGAGACTTCCTTTCGCATTTTGATTCCTAGAGTGTTTGAAACCATAGGTTAGGGCATTGGGTGTTTCCGGAAGGGGGGTTATTGAAAGGACAGGAGGATTTGTGGAAAATGTAGAAGGAATGGAAAGATTTAAAACAGGCAGTAGTCCCTGTATTTTGGAGGTGGTTTCTCAGCTCTCATCTCAGGTTGAGAAACTGCTAAGTATTCCGCTGTTTCCTCTTATTGGGAGAAACAGTGGGCAGCAGGGTGGAGAAGCACGAGTAAGGTAGCAAGAATACATAAAACTGGGCCTGAGAGCATGGCTGTGTTTTTGGAATAAACTGTTGTCTCTGGGATTTTTTTAGGCGTGGATAGAATTTGGCCGAATTAAACTGCCTCAAGGTTATCACCCGAATGATGTGGAGGAAGAGTGGGGAAAGCTCATCATTGAGATGCTGGAGCGGGAGAAGTCACTTCGCCCAGCTGTGGAGAGGTGGGCCCAGAGTCTGAAGGCGACCTGATGTTACCTATCCACTTGGGGCCTGGCATGTGACTATGGTTTTTATCTTATATAGGCTGGAATTGCTGCTACAGATTGCGAACAAAATCCAGAATGGTGCTTTGAACTGTGAAGAGAAGCTGACACTAGCTAAGAATACACTGCAGGCTGTGAGTGTGTGCTGTCTCTCTCCTCATGTCCCGTGTTCTCCCCTTCTCACCCTGTGCTCTAATGGTCCAGATTAACAACTGACAAGTCCAGCCGTGTCACTTCCTCACTCTTTGATGTGCAGTGACCCTTTGGCTCTCTCGGTCCGTGTGGCTGGGGGCACTGGTATTCTCCCACGCCCATTACTACCTTTCTCTCTTAGGACGCTGCTCACCTGGAATCGGGACAGCCAGTACAGTGCGAGTCAGATGTCATCATGTACATTCAGGAATGTGAAGGTCTCATCAGGCAGCTGCAGGTGGACCTCCAGATCCTACGGGATGAGAATTACTACCAGCTAGAAGAGCTGGCTTTTAGGTGAGGAACATGAGACACAGAGGGCTTGCTTACTGCTGAGGGTCACAGATCAAGAGTCAGCCCCGGAATCTTGTATCTTGGGTCAGAGGTTAGTGGCTCAGTGGGGATACTATAGGTATTTGGGGCAGGAAAATTCTCATGGTGAAGGACAATTTCCCCTTACTGCAGGCCCTTTCCACTAAGTACCTATAGGATTCCCTCATCATTGTGGGATCTTATAACACCCACACGTATTTCAGAGTGGCCTGCTGGGATACAGTACCACATTTAGGTTAGAACTGCTGTTGATCGAATGCATCATTTTGTAGAAAAGAAAACCAAGCCCCATAGAGAGGATAAGGATCATCTAAGTCACGTAGTTTGTACAGAGCCAAGACTAAGACTCATTTCTTTTGACCCGTAATCCATTGTTCATTCCGTTATACTATCCAAAAGTTAAATAAGCAGATACTGGTTTGCCTCCTTCCAGTTAACACTGTAATTTGGCATTTGCCTCAACAGCTCTGAATGATGAAGATGTTAATATCACCTTGCATTCATATAACACTTCTTTTTCAAAACAATTTTCCTGATATGATCTCATCTTTATTTTTATCTCATCCTTATCAAATGGATAGGGAATATTTTATCTTAAAAATTGCATTGCAGGGGCACCTGACTGGCTCGGTCAGTGGAGCATGTGACTCTGATCTCAGGGCTGTGAGTTCAAGCTGCACGTTGGGCTTCCTACTTTAAAAAAAAAAAAGTGAGTTACAGATTTAAGCCCCTTCCTGTTTTCTCTTCTTGCATTTCAGGGTTATGCGCCTACAGGACGAGCTGGTCACCTTGCGTCTGGAGTGCACAAACTTGTATCGAAAGGGCCATTTCACGTCACTTGAATTGGCTCCGCCCTCTGCTTTAACCACTACTCATCTGAAAGCAGAGCCCTTGACTAAGGGAACCCATTCTTCCTCTACCTCCTGGTTCCGGAAGCCCATGACTCGGGCTGAACTTGTGTCTATCTCCTCCTCTGAGGATGAAGGCAATCTTCGATTTGTGTATGAACTACTGTCTTGGGTAGAAGAAATGCAGGTGGGTGTATGTTCCAAATGTTTATGCAGTACATTCAGGTTTGCTGGATCCAGCAGCTTGTCTAAAGGGGTCAGGTTGCTCTATGCCCCTGGTGTAAACTCTCTTAATTATTAATGCTGCTGGGGACTCAAGCCCCTTTCTCAAATGTTAAGTGGGTGATGTCAGCTCAAATCCTCAAAAATCCTATACCAAATAGCATAGGTTTTTCTGATTTGAAGTCCTTTGGGAGTCTGTTCCCTTCAGCTAACTGCTGAAAGTGGAGCTGATGGAAGAAACTGCAGCCTACGTATTCTCAGTCACCTTTTCGGACCTTTCCTCATTGGCAGGGGAGCTGATTCTTCACTCTTTGTTGCTGGTCTTACCTTGTGAGTTGAAGCCCATCTCCCTGTGTTTCGTAGTTCTTAGGGGCACTGTTCACATGTATTCTAGGATCGTGGTTCAAGTTCGATATTGTCCTTTTTATCCTTCTAATCCTTTTGTTTTCTTTATTTTTAAGATTTTATTTATTTATTTATTTATTTATTTATTTATTTATTTATTGGAAAGAGAGAGAGTGAGTGCACCAACAGGGGGAGGAAGAGGGAGAAGCAGACTTACCCTTGAGCAGGGAGCCTGACACCGGCTCAGTCCTAGGACCTCAGGTCATGACCTGAGTTGAAGGTAGACACTTAACTGACTGAGCCACCCACGCACCCCATCCTTTTGTTTTCTTTTAAATTCTTCCCATGATGGTGGATTCCCCAGGTACCAATAAATAAAAACATCCAAAGACAAACTATTTGAAAATTACCTGCCATTGGTCAGTAGTTGATGCCATGAATGAAGTTTAACATTTTTAGCTGTTTCTTTCTTAAATCCATTCTGATTGTGAAATGAAGAGTGTCTATTAAGGAAAAGGCCTAAAGTTTATGAAGTTAATTTTCAGCCATGGAAACACCTTTCTGCTTGGTAAACTCAGGCATGTATCCTGTAATGCAGTGGCAGAAGGCTGCCCTTGTTGCAGTAGTTGGTGGGGTCTAGGCTCCAGCTCGTTGGGGGTAATGTTGGCATGTTTTCCTGTAAGAGACCATGATGGAGATGGCCTAGGTGTCCTCTTGCCCAGTCTTCCACCCTCAACCCCCTTACCCAACATCAGTCCTGAAAATTTTCTGTTTGTCTATTTAGTCAATTATATACGTATTTTTTTTTTTTCCTTTCCAGATGAAACTGGAGCGAGCAGAGTGGGGCAATGACCTGCCTAGTGTGGAGTTGCAGCTGGAAACACAGCAGCATATCCAGACCAGTGTGGAAGAACTGGGCTCAAGTGTCAAAGAGGCCAGGTTGTATGAGGTGCGTGGCATTCAGAATGCATTATGGCAGGGTGCAGTGAGGCAGGGCGGGTAATGGAGTGGTGTGCACTGGACAGCTATTTCCGAGAAGGGGACTCTAGGGGCACCTGGGTGGCTCAGTCACTTCAGCATCTGATTCTTGATCTCAGCTCAGGTCTTGATCTTGGGGTTGTGAGTTCAAGTCCCATGTTGGGCTCCACGCTGGGCATAGAGCCTACTTTAAAACAAAAACAAAAACAAAAACAAACCAGACATAGGATGAGGGAGCTCTGGAAAAGAATGGTAACCATGAGCTGAATTACAACAAATTCCCTTTCCGCATGAAGTGTCTCTTCTGCCCTTTGAAATACCCTTAAGAGCAAGGTATTTTTATTAACCCTTTTTACTAAAAAGAATTGTGATACTGAAAGCTGAGGTCAAAATCAGTATGTAGTGAATGCAGTTGCTAAACACAGGCCCTCTACTCCAAAACTTCATGCTCCTTCCACTTCACCTCCTGCCTGCAGGGAGATCTGGTATGGAGAAACTGTTCAATAAGTCTCTCCCTCCCTCATTCTGTCTTCCCTTTTGTAATTTCAACTTTTCCCGTCAAAAAAGCAATTGAGTAGTTTGGGAATCATCAGACGTAGGTTTTTCTAGAAACCTCCCAGAGTTGCTGGAAGCACGAGATCTGTCAGTTGTATTCACCCCCGCTGGACTATCCCTCACCCAGTGCTGCCCCAGGCTTTAAAACCTGACCCAGAGAGTTGTTATCTCAGCTAACCAGTCCCTATCTGTGTGCCTACATAGTTGAAACCACACTGTACATATAGTTTACTTACTTTTTCTCTAACGTATCTTTATTTCATGCCTTTCTTGTCAGGGAAAAATGTCCCAAAATTTCCATACCAGTTATGTTGAAACTCTTGGAAAGTTGGAGACACAGTATTGTAAACTGAAGGTGAGTTTTGGCTCTTTTGTTCTTTTTATGGACAATCCAGTTCTTTCCAAACAACTGTCTTTGCTAATTCAGAAAGTTATGGTTCAGCCCTGTTTTGGTTTTCTGTTTATTAGATTATATCACTTACTTTGCAATTATTCATATGTATTATAACATTTTCTCAGTTTTCTTAGTGGATCAGAAACCACTGCCCCAGAAAGTTTTAATTAAGTAAATCCTGTCCTAGTTTCCGTGTTTCACCAAAGCAGTGACTTATGTGCTTTGAGACACCAAAACTAAAAGTTCAAGATTAGCAGGAAGGAGACTCCTCTTCAATCTCTTCTTCATTCTTGTCTTTCGAGATTGTCCAGAGTAGGACAGGCCTAGGATCATTCTTTATTCAGAGAGCCCCAGAAAAGCCTGGTGAATTCTAATTTCTTGCTGGGATTGACCAGGGCTCTGGGAGTCCTGTATCAAACTTGTACTAAATTTGAGTTCATGGAGAAGCACCCAGAGATGAAAAATCAAGGCTCAATTTATTTCCTGGATTATTCTTTGCTTTGATGTCACATGTGCTATCTTCTACAGAGGAAAGGCTGGCAATCTAACCTTATAATCCTTGCTTTGTCTAGGAAACTTCTAGCTTCCGGATGAGGCACCTTCAGAGCCTGCATAAATTTGTCTCCAGAGCTACTGCTGAGTTGATCTGGTTGAATGAGAAGGAGGAGGAGGAGCTCGCTTATGATTGGAGTGACAACAATCCCAACATCTCAGCCAAGAGAAACTACTTCTCTGTGAGTCTAGCACAACAGACCTGTCATATTTATGTATTAGCAGAAGAAATCAGAGAGTCTGTTGAGAGCTTGGATTTCTGGATTTGCTTTCGCTAGGTAGAAATAAGGACTTCCCTGCTTAAATGCACCTGTGCGTGTGAGAACTGTACATGGAGAGAGGGGAATGTGAGCTCTAGAATGTATTTACCTTAGAATGCATTTAGAAAGGCAGCCTGTTGGGATGCCTGGGTGGCTGTCAGCTCAGTGCCTGCCTTTGGCTCAGGTCATGATCCTGGAGTCCCGGGATTGAGCCCCACATCAGGTTCCCTGTTCAGTTGGATATCTGCTTCTCCCTTTCCTGCTGCCCCTCTCCCTGCTCCTTTTCTCTCTCTCTTTCTCTCTCTCTCTCACTCGCTGTCTCTCTCAAATAAATTTAAAAAAAGAAGAAAGAAAGAAAGAAATGCAATGTCTTGGACAAAGAGTATCAGTCTGAAAGTTGAGTCCTTTCAGAATAGCTTTGTGTTTAAGATGATAGGCTTTGGAGTGAAAGAGACCTGGGTTCAAATTCTTCTCCACTTACTGGCTCTGTGACCCTAAGCAAGTTATTTAATCTCTCTGGACTTCTATAAAATGGGGCAATAGTACCACTTCAAAGGATTGTGTAAAAGATTGACTAGCTACTATAGGCAAAACACTTAGTAGAGGGCTTAGATATTGTTTAATTGAGGTATACTCTTGGCTTCTCACAAATTCTGAACTCTCTTAAGTTCATTTAATAATTTTTTCATCAAAAATCTTCATCTGTAAAATGGGAAGGGAAATTCAGCATTGGGGAATGGTATAATACTTTTTACTCTTTTTCAGTGAATACAAGTAGGGTCATTTTTGTTAAGTGTATTTCCACATCTCAGAAGTTTTTAAGGATTTTGTAAACTCTATGCAAATGGGAAGCTTTTTTACTAACACTTAATTTAGATACTTTTAAATTCAATTAGAGTTTAAAAAATATAAATGTCTCCTGATTGGAGAACGGTATCTGATTCTTCTGTAGTAAAGGAGAAAGAATAGATGCTATAATATAGAAAACAGTCTGTCTGAGAATAGAAATGAAGCTATGGTGAAGATAAAAAGAAAGTGCTTAGAAAGAAGGGACCAGATCTGACAGCAGGGATCCATACCTAGCTTCACAGAAGAGCTAGCATCTAAGTTGTGTCCTGTACTCTTAAAAGAATTTAAAGGCAGTGGAGGGCACTGCAGGCCAGTGGAATAGTCTGAGCAAAGCCTGCCAGTCAGTGATTGGGATCTAAGGGTGTGTCAGGTACTATGTTAGGCCAGTGGGGACATGAATCAGACCCACCTGTCCAGTTATCTCCTTCCTCTGTGTCCAGTGCTCATCCTGTATTCCCCTGCTTCCTCAGGTCTGGCCCAGGTCCCATATCCTTTGTGAATCATTCTCCAGTAATCCTAACATTTTTGCTCTTCTCTGAAACCCTCTGGCATGTGCTGTTTATTCTTCTCATCTTGGCACTAACCCTGTGTTGAATGCTCCTTTAAAGTCGGGCAGGAGGGGTGCCTGGGTGTCTCAGTCATTAAGTGTCTGCCTTTGGCTCAGGTCATGATTTCAGGTCATGACTGAGCCCAGTGAGCCCTGCATCGGGCCCCCTGCTTGGTGGGAAGCCTGCTTCTCTCTCGCTCACTCCTGCCTGTGCTCCCTCTCTCGCTGTCTCTCTCTACCAAATAAATAAATAACCTTGGGGCACCTGGGTGGCTCAGTGGGTTAAGCCTCTGCCTTCTGCTCAGGTCATGATCTCAGGGTCCTGGGATCAAGCCCCACATCAGGCCCTCTGCTCAGCGGAGAGCCTGCTTCCCCCGACCCTCTGCATACCTCTCTGCCTACTTGTGATCTCTCTCTGTCAAAGAAATAAACAAAATCTTAAAAAATATATAAATAAATGAATAAACTCTATAAATAAATAAATAAATAAATAAAGTTGGGCAGGGAATACAGCCTTTTCCTTATTCTCCTCCCCCTTTGATAGCACTTACTGCATGCAACTGAATTCAATTTTCAGGAATTGACAATGCAACTGGAGGAGAAACAGGATGTGTTTCGGTCTCTACAAGATACAGCAGAGTTGCTGTCACTTGAGAACCACCCAGCCAAGCAAACCGTGGAGGTATGTGACTTGAGAACGTGAAGGAGTCAAGTGCTCAGAACTTGTCATTAGAGAAGCATTCAAATCTGAGACTTTGTTCTGCTGCAGCACCTTGGAGGAAGTGTCATGATCATTTGTCTTGGATCCTCTCTCTTGTCATCCCGGCCCCCAAAGACTACAAATAAGGGGAGAATACGATGAGAAACTAGAAGAGCTAGAGAGGCCTATTGAACCATATTTTTTCAGATAAGCATCCAGGCAGATCCTGTCTCTTGTTGGTATGGTGCCTTTGCCCAGAGAAGAGAGACAGTGGAGGACTGGGAGGGATTTATTTATATTCGGGTTTTGCTGATCATTTACAACTGACCCTTGAACAACATGGGTCTGAACTGTCTGGCTCCACTTATATTTTTTTTTTTTAAATAAATACCATATAGTACTGTAAATGTATTTTCTCTTCCTTATGATTTTTTAGTAACATTTTCTTTGCTGTAGCTTACTTTATTTCAAGTATATGGTATATATACAGTATGTGATACGTATAACGCACAAAGTACGTGTTCATTGACTATGTTATCAGTAAAGCTTCTGGTCAACAGTAGGCTATTAGTAGTTACATTTCTGGGGAGACAACAGTCATGTGTGGATTTCCGACTCCTTGGAGGTTCGGCGCCTTCAGGCCCTCCATTGTTCAAGGGTCAGCTGTAGTTGCAGTTGAGTGTGGGAGAGGCCTTTTATGTGTAACCCTCGTTAGATGAAAGGCAAGCCTCTTTCTGATGGCGGGAGCTCAGCAGATGCCTGTCAGGTATCTCTGTGTATCTTCGGTTGGCCTGTCACTGGCAGAGCTGTGCTTGGAAGAGAGCACTGCATGCGGACGTTGTTAAGCCCTGCCCTTTTGTGTGTGGGTTCGGTTCCTGCAGGCTTATAGTGCCGCCGCCCAGTCCCAGTTGCAGTGGATGAAGCAGCTGTGCTTGTGTGTCGAGCAGCATGTGAAAGAGAATACTGCTTACTTTCAGGTACGTGGGCTTTGTGTTTCTGTCTGTGTGCACATTATGTGTCTGCATGTGCACACAAGACCACGCATGGAAGAGGTGGGGGGAAACACACACTTGCATCAGTTAACAGGTACTATGTAAACCTACGCCCCAAAGCACAGCTGCTGAACAACAGTCCTTTAGCTAGCTCTTGGTTCTGTGGGTTGGTAATTTGGGTTAGGTTCTGCTGAGATGAGGAAAGATGATTTTTCTCATCTTGCCTAGCTTATAGATGGCTGCAGGCGGCTGATAGGCAGGCGAGGTGCCGGTGGGCCCCAAATGGCATCACTTCCATGTCAGACAGTGGGTTGGAGTGGTGGGATACAAGTCTCTGGCATCTAATAGGCTCTCCTAGGCTTTTTTCATGGAGTAGCTATGTTCCACAAACAGCCAGAGAGAGCAAGCCCCAGGGCACAAGCCCTTTCTTCTGCTGTCACATTTATTAATGTGTCAGTGGGCAAAGCAAGTCACGTGCCTATATGCCCAGCTTCAAGGGGAGAAGTAGACCCTCCCTCTTGATGGGAAAAGCTGTAAAATATCAGGACCATTTCTCTTTTTTCAGTCCGTCACAGCTTCAAGAATATACTCCTTGTTTTCAGGGGAGGGTGGCAGGAGGAGATAAGCTGTTACCTCTCTTCGGGTTTGCCCTAAATGAAATAATCTTCTTAATCATTTTATAACCTTATCAATGGATTGGAACATTTGATCGTTCAACCTCTAGGCTTTTCATGACGTCTACCTCACAGCCAAGTGTTGTCACCAGCAGTGTTTCCGAGGAGGGGAAGCCAACTGACTTTCCTGTAGGGTGCCATAGGCTTTGTGGTTTTCATCACTGATATTTCCCGGACGTAGCATTTCAAGCCCTCAGTTTCTCCTCCTGTGGACCTTGTGATGCAGCATCACTAATCCAGGAGTGTCATCCGATCCTGGCAGCTCTGCACCAATTTGCTCTTTCCCAGTTAACATGCTTGTGTTGTGATGAGTTGCACATGAGGTACCCCTCCTCTCACCACAGTTCTTCAGTGATGCCCGGGACCTGGAGTCATTCTTGAGGAACCTCCAAGACTCCATCAAACGAAAATATTCCTGTGACCACAACACCAGCTTATCTCGCCTCGAGGACCTGCTCCAGGACTCCATGGTGGGTGTTGTATCAGCGGGATGATTACTTCTGAGAAACAGAGTAAACCATCCCAGCTGCTGCTGTTGGTATCCTTGAAAGCTCCAGGGCAGTGGGTTATTGCTATACTGTCTGGCTCATTTCAAATAGAGTTTAACCCCAATTTTGTTCTTTTTTTTTTTTCCTTTTCTTTCTGTAAAAAAAAGTTGCTAATAAGATTCCTTTGGGTATGCTATTGAAGTAATGGCCTAGTCCTTGTGCTCAGCATACTTTCTTTGCTTGTTCCTATTTTAATTCAGTAGTTGGGACCAAAGATGTGGTGTATAGCATGAAAAATAGAATTGAAGGGGATTAGGTGACACCAAATTGTTTTTTATTCTCTCATGCAAAGAGAATTCAAACCAATGAACTAGACCTAAGCCAAATTTTTCCTCTTTGGTAATTTTGTTTTGGTAAAATGAGATATTAGAATATTGATTTTAACTAAGGATAACATTAAAATCTTACTTAGATATAATGCAATATTTGTCCAGTTTATGTGGCAATAGTAACTTAAAAAATTTTGTATCCAATATTTAATCCAACTCAATTTTATATTCATTTTCTCCAATGAATTATTCTTTCAGGAATGCTGGTAATAAAATCAGAGCAGGACTGTTTACATGTATTGAATGTATATTATACTGAGTTGGCAAGACAAGGCTCCAGTTACATTCCAAATTAAGACATTAAGAGTATGTAATAGGGAAATTATTTTTTTCTATATGAGAAGCAGGGGACTCTCATTTCAGTAGGAAATTACAAATAAGAGAACCAGAATAACCCAAAACCGTCATTTTTTCATGAGTGAGACTTGGGTATTTGTGAACATTAGTTGATTATTTATTATTTTTACACTTTCAGGTATTATTAACCCGTGAATGGGTTCACATTCACTGTTTCACCTGGGCAAATAATCTGTTAATTTAATTAACTTGGAATGAAGGATAAAAGCCTGACGTTTTAGATATTGTCTCTAGAATGTCTCTCTTGAAGGTACTTCAAGTATGAAGGAGGAATATAATAATCCTTGGCTATTATCTCCTCCCTTCCACAGAGTACCTTCCTGTCTTAGGGTAACTCCTCTGCAATTGTTGTCATATCTTTTCTTCTCGAGGGTCGCTGCTCTGTTCCCTCCTCTCCAGGTCAGGGGCATCGGGTTGGCGGCGTCATCTGGGCATGAAGTCACCTGGGTCTGCTCCTCAGCTTTTCCTCAGCTTGTCCGTCAGGTTCGGGAGCATCTGTCATGGCTTCTGGTTCTTTTCAGAACTTTTACCACGCTGAGCACTTGGTCTCTGGAACTTGAGATGTTTGGCTGTGGGTTAGACAGAAATTGACATCTTTATTGCAAGGAAACGGAAATGGGTAGACCAGCTCTCAAGTATGGAACAGTGTGGCTGTCTCCCTGATATATTCCATTCCTCTTTCTTAACTAATAAGTTAAAGTTGTATTTCTTCCAATCATGCTCCCGGGGACAGGCACAGGTAGTTTATTTAAGCATTTCTTTTTCTTTACTTGCATATTCTTAATTCTTTAATGGCATTTCTTAACATTATTAACTCTTTACTCTCATCACATCTACTTCCATCCTAAGAAAGCCCTCTTCTAAGGACTTTTTATACCTCAAAATGGGCTTGACACATCCTGGTAATACATGAAAGTTATCTTTTATTCTCTAACACAATTGGTAGTAGATTACTACCAATTTTGTGGGCAAGAAGTTCATTAGTTTTTAAGATAATGGGGTTTGCAGAGACTTGAGAGCTTCAATTTTGCATGATACTTCTTTCAAACTAGTCAAATATACGTGACTGTGGCACAGCAAGACAATAAAAGGTAAATCCTAAATCATTTGTCATGATGTCTTCACCAACAGCATCAGTTTATAAATGGTTGGTGGAAGAGCTAAGATCTTTCTCTAGAAAGTTTGACTCAATTTAAGAGAGTGAAATATCAATAGTAGAGCTTGGGAGGTATAATTATTTTAAAAAATTTCTTAAAGAGCACAATTCTGGCTTCTCCTAAGCAAAAGGCAAGAACTGGCTTCTACCAGTAAGAAAGTGATTATAATAATAATAATAGCAACAGCAACGTTGTTATTATTGTTCTTAAACTTCCATGCTTTCTGAACCTGGTTTGGGGAAATCCTGTGTTAGCTGTGTTTATCTGTATTTGGCAGCTGGCAGTTCTTTTTTGTTTTATGTTTTTATTATTTTTGCATGTGGCTTCATGATTCATTGAAAAGAGCACAGGGAGAAAGCTGAACAATTTGAGTACAAAAGCACTTGGTAGAAGACAGAAATATCCTCTCCTTGTTTTTTTATCTCTGTATTTCTAAGATGGCTCCACCACGGATCCCTACTTAACTGAGAAATGACATTCTCTGAGGGAGCGGAGCACTCAGTTTTCTTTGTTGACTCGGCACCCTGAGTGGCAACATTAATGTGTTTTTGTGTTTCTTCTCACTTTGTAGGATGAAAAGGAACAGCTTATACAGTCCAAGAGTTCTGTTGCCAGCCTCGTTGGGAGATCCAAAACCATTGTTCAGCTAAAGCCACGCAGTCCTGACCACGTGCTGAAGAGTACCATTTCTGTGAAGGCCATCTGTGACTACCGGCAGATAGAGGTGAGGCGAGGGAAGGGGTACCTCTGGCTATAGAGGGAAGGAAGGGAGAAGCAAAACCTTCAGTTAGGGTTATGATAGGGAAAGGTCCAGTGGTAGAGGTGTTCTGTTTTGTTTTGTTATGTTTAATTAGAACTTAAATATCCTTTTTTTTTTTTTCCAGATTTTATTTATTTATATGACACAGAGAGAGAGACAGCAAGAGAGGGAACACAAGCAGGGGGAGTGGGAGAGGGAGAAGCAGGCTTCCCACTGAACAGGGAGCCCAATGCGGGGCTCAACCCCAAGACACTGGGATCATGACCTGAGCTAAAGGCAGACACTTAACGACTGAGCCATCCTGGTGCCTCAGAATTTAAATATACTTTAAAAAAAAAAAAAAAAAGGTGGAACTCTACAGGCTTGATCTACTCCCTACCTCAGAGATTGGCATCATCATCCCCTCCCACCCCCCATATCCTAAGTGGTGTCAGAAATGGTACTTCGTAGCACCTGAGCAATACCTTTGGCTTTTCCCCTCTTATCCCCTACAACTAGTAGAACTACCAAATCAATATCAACTTGTAAGTAAATATCTCTTAGATGTAGTTTTTTCTGTCCTTGCAGCTACTACCCTAAGTTAGACCATCAGTTTCTTTTGCTTGGATCATAGCATCGCCTCCCCAATTCAATGCGTTCTTTATCTTTACACTAGCATGATTTTTATTTTTATTTTTTTAAGATTCACTCATTTTATTTATTTATTTATTTATTTATTAAGATTTTATTTATTTATTTGACAGACAGAAATCACAAGTAGGCAGAGAGGCAGGCAGAGAAAGAGAGATGGAAGCAGGCTCCCCACCGAGCAGAGAGCCCGATGTGGGGCTCGATCCTAGGACCCTGGAATCATGACCTGAGCTGAAGGCAGAGACTTTAACCTACTGAGCCACCCAGGTGCCCCTCACTCATTTATTTTAGAGAAAGAGAGAAAGCATGTGAGCAGGGTAGGGGTAGAAGCAGAGAGAGAGAGAATCCTCAAGCAGATTCCTTGCTGAGAACAGAGCCCAGAGCAGGGCTCAGTCCCAAGACCCTAAGAGCATGACCTCAGCTGAAATCAAGAGTCAGCCACCCAGGTGCCCCCTGGCATGATCTTTAAAAAAAAAAAAAAAAAAAAGTCATTCCCCTTCTTACATTCTGTAACAATTCCCGAATTCCATTTAGAAAGTTTAAATTCCTTAATGTGGCTTCAAGGTCCCAACTAATCTTTCCTTACCTCTCTAGGCAAGACTGGGTCATTGTCCCTTTCATGCATTCCCCTGGTAAATTGCATTTTTCACACAGTATTCTAATTCTATATCCAACCAGAATATGTGGAATATAGACCATGTCTCTCAGTTTACCATTCTATGTCCAGTGGCCCACCAAAATTCCAGGCACATATTAGGCTCAGTAAATATTTGTAATGCAAAAGAATGAACTTCTCTGGCACTTTTCTGTGTCTCAGTATTTCTGTCTATAGAATAGGGATGATCATGTTGGTTATTTATTTCCCAAGAGAAGGAATTGATGATTTCAGAATGCTTAAACCTTTTCGGGGATTTGAGTGGAATGACAAGAAGGGAGAAAGAGGAAATACCACAAAAGCAAGGTTGCAATTATTCATGTCCCTTTAACTTTTATCCTAATGATTGTAGATGCAGAGAGATAGCTCTTGGAGGTCTTAAGACAGTCTTCTTATAACATTCATATACTAAGTTACTGGACATGTAATAAACATTAAACAAACACTTGCTTCGTTGATGTATTTGATGTCACAACCTTTCCTGTGTTACGTATTTATAAGGTTATCTTTTTGTCAAAATCAGGAAACCTCACTAATTGATGACAGATTTCAAAAATGATTTTTTTCTTAAGGAATTCATAGCCTTGGAGTCAAGTACCATATCATAATGGGTTGTTGGTTTATCTGTTAGCAATAACTTATGAGTTTATCTCCTCAGATCACCATCTGCAAGAATGATGAGTGCGTATTGGAAGATAATTCTCAGCGGACCAAGTGGAAAGTGATCAGCCCCACAGGGAATGAGGCAATGGTGCCATCGGTCTGTTTCCTCATCCCCTCACCCAATAAGGATGCCATTGAGATGGCCACCAGGTAACTGCTCAGTTGCCCATTGTGCTTCTTGGCCTGAGTGAGCTAATGGAGGGATGAATCTGCATTTGTGATCTTAAACACAGCAGCCAAGTTTTTAAGTTTCTTCTGGGAAAGGCCTCCTATTAGGATACCAGATCTTGCACTGGCAGCTACGTTGTAGCTTTTCAGTAAATGCTTATGTTCAATTGAGATATATTCAGTGATCATTCTTGAGTTAAATTCAGAAGACTGATTTTTATATTGATAGTTAATTTTCTTCTCTTATTTTATTAATGACATACACATACATATTTTTAAAAGCTGAAGTATACCACGAAGCTAATAATAAAACCCACCTACCCCAGAGTTCTGTTTTCCCGAGTTTGTTATTTTTAACCATTGATTTTGGTATCACTGGAATTTTAGTGGGATTTTTGGAAAGGGAAAAGATAAACTAATGGGTTTAAGGTCTCTTATTTAAGTGAGGCCCTGGCTTCTAGTTTTCCATCCTATTCTTTATATCTCACATTTCTTGACTTAAAGAAATTCAAGGTAATGTAGTGTGTGTTGAATATGTCTGTGTATTTGTGAGTTTGTGAGTCCAGAAGTTGCGATTGAATTAGGCATGGGATGCTTTAGAAAAAACTTTTCTCTGGTCCTTCATACTGCAGTTTTGTTTTTTTTATTTTTAATATGCCAGATGACTTTTTAAGTTGCTCTTAATTTTCAAACACCTTAGCAGTTTTGTGAATATATAGACCATAGCAGTGTACTTTTTAAGCATTGATATTATCATTTTTCGACAATTCTCTAAATGAGGTTTTTTTTTGCTACTTTTCTCCATTACTTCTCTTCATGGACGTACCTTCTCACTTCTCGCGATTATATTATATGCAGATCACATTTATAAGGCTGCCAAATGTATGCTAACATCATAGACATAACACTGTGATAAGTTCCGATTGTTTGAATAGCTCAGTTAATTTTGTTCTACAGATTACGACGTTAGTATTTGATTCCTTGCCTTTCTCTGTTCAGTATACAAACCCATTTCTGCTAAGGCAATCACATTTTCCCCCTGGAAGGTCTCTAACGCGGAATTCAAGTTTTAGAAAAGCTACTACCAGATTCTCTGTTGTTTCTAGGGTGGAGCAGTCTTATCAGAAAGTGATGGCCCTCTGGCATCAGCTACATGTTAACACCAAAAGCCTTATCTCCTGGAACTATCTGAGGAAGGACCTGGACCTTGTAAAGACCTGGAACCTGGAAAAGGTAAGTGTGAAAGCCTTACCTCAGGTTCATATCCAACTGGCAAGCTTTTTTCAGAAGGAAACTTTTCTCATTACCATGAGACTCCCACTCACCCAAAGAGAGTAGAGCGGAGTCAGGGATAATGTTTCAGAATTATGGGGTCTTAGGAACTAAAAACCAGCAGCCTAAATGGTTAAGGAAGTTCCTGATGAAAATAAATGACATCTTCTCTCTTCTTGGCCAACCAAAGGCTTGTAGGCTTCTTTTCACTCTGCTCCTGTATAAGTGTGTATGTAGTAGAGCAATACTGGTGAATTAAAAATTATGAAGGGTTGTGTCCAAGAGGGCACAGTGGGTGCTTCTGGTGTACTGGTCATATTGTTTCTTGATCTAAACGCTGATTATATGGATAAGTTCTGTTTCTGAAAAATCAACATGTTTGCAGTTACGGTGTGTGCACCTGATTTGTGTATATGTTAAACATCAATAAAAAGGAGAAATAGAGAATGTATTATGTTCCCATTCTATTAAAATTTCTTCTGTTTTTGTTTTGTTTTGTGTTTTGTGTCTTGTTTTTTCTCTTTAGCTTCGATCCTCAGCACCAGGGGAGTGCCACCAGGTTATGAAGACTCTCCAGGCCCACTATGAAGATTTTTTGCAGGATAGCCGTGACTCTCTGGTCTTCTCAGTATCTGATCGTTTGCGCTTGGAAGAAGAGGTGGAGGCTTGTAAAACCCACTTCCAGCACCTGATGAAGTCCATAGAGAATGGTTTGTGCCTTGGGAAAAGGGAGAAGAGTGGAGGATTGAGAGCCCTGAAGGGTTCTCCTAGACCTTCATGAAAGCTAGAAAGTACCACCTTTTTACCATTTGAGGGGCTCAAAACTTGAGATAGGGAAAAACTTATAGAGATGAATTCTCAGAATCAGATCATGGTCAAAAAGGCCCTATTTCAGGCATTATTGCTAATCAAGGTATCGCATTTTCTTGTGGCTATAGCATGTTTGGATCTTTAAAGATGAGTATACAATGCAGGGAACTTAGGATCAGGCAAAATGTTCCCCCTATATAAGGTCTTGCTTTAGTATGTGGAATATCAGATCTGCTGCCCTCTATCTAAGGGTGAATCTATTTTTCTTAGGTTTGTTGACCTCTCTTGTGGTGCTTCATGTTATCCTGTGCTTCTGCATTTACAGAGGACAAAGAGGAAACTGTGGCCAAGATGTACATTTCAGAGCTGAAGAATATCCGACTACGGCTGGAAGAGTGTGAACAGCGGCTGGTCAAACGAATTCAGTCTCCAGCCAGTTCTAGGACTGACAAAGATGCCCGGCAGGACAATGCATTAAGGATTGCAGAACAAGAGGTAAGCCTGAAGAGCAGGGTGGGTGCTGGCTGCAGTGTAAATGCTTTCAGGGTGAATTGGATGACAAGACAATATGGAGCTTGTACCCTCTCTTCCTTGGTGCTGTCTGCGGAAGTGGCGGCCATCTGTTACTGGGCGTCATGGCTGCTCTCAGACCTCTGGTGAAACCCAGGAGCATTAAAAAGAGGACCAGGAAGTTCATCTGGCACCAGTCATACCAATATGTCAAAATTGAGCACAACTGGTGGAAACCTAGAGGCATTGACAATAGAGTGCGCAGAAGATTCAAGGGCCGGATCCTGATGCCCAACATTGGTTATGGGAGCAGCAAGAAAGCAGAGCACATTCTGCCTGCCCAGTGGCTTCCAGAAGTTCCTAGTACATGACATCCAGGAACTTGAAATGCTGCTGATGTGCAACAAATCTCACTGTGCAGAGATAGCTCACAAGGTCTACTCCAAGAACCACAAAGCCATGGTGGAAAGAGCAGCCCAGCTGGCCATCAGTCACCAATCCCAATGCCAGGCTGTGCAGTGAAGAAAATGAATAGACAGCTTGCTGTGCACCTCATATTTGTGTTAATAAAACTACAAAAAAAAAAAAAACAACCAAAAACAAAAACAATGTGGAGCTTAAGAAATAAGGCAACAGACTCATGGCATTCCTACTTGAGAATTCTTCCCTGCAACCTGCAGATGTCTTTTATGTATGGCAAAGCATGATTTCAGCTCCTGGTGTGTTTCTGACTATTGATTAGTTTTCTACACAGTTGGGAAGGCACACAGACTGGCAGATTGTTCTAAGCACCGCATTTGGGCTACATGTTTTAAGACCGCTTAGCAAAGATGCTGCTGTCTGCTCTATCCCTGACGTGCATGTGTTATTTTCTGTGACATGGTTGCCATCGGCCATCAGATGCAAAAAATACAAGGGAAAACTCAGATTCTACTCTAGGCTCTGATGCACACTTGACTTTTAGCAAGTTAACTCTCATCCTAGTTTCCTTTCTTATAAAATGGAGATAATGGATGAGTCCAAACTATATCACAAAACTTTGGAAGTTAAATGACAGAGTATATATAATGAGTTTTCTGAAAAAGTGAAATGCCATCAAAGTGTAGAGTAGTATTTTTGAAGTAAAAGCAAATATTAATGGCTTTGTTACCTGCTCATAGGCATGTAAAGAGAGTAAGCCAGGGTCTTTGCTTTTGGCTTATGGTGTAGTTAAGGATAAAATGTTGAAGTCACAATTAGGACCTTCAGTATAAGAGATGTCATAAGATAGTATGAAGAGTACTTGCAGGTTTCAAAGCAAACATAGCTATAGAAATTTAGAGTATCACTAGACCATTTCTACGTGGGACCATAGGAGAGAGAGAGCTCTATGAAGAATAGTGGATTTGATCTGGGAGCTTAAAGAAATGGAAAAGACTGGCAAAATTAGGAGGAATGATTTTTCTTACCTTTCTCAATTATTTTAGCTTGAAGAAGAGGATGAAAGGGCAGTGTAATTTTCTTTGGCTGAGATGGGTTTAAATTCACAAATGAGGCATACCATATAAACCTATAATTTTCATATTGAAACTTTAGTTTTCTGCAGTCATCTGAAATCTGTTTGTCCTGCAAAAATAGAACATTCCAAGAAATGTTAATATTTAGCTCTTCTAAAGGACTTTCCTTTTCTGGATTTACTTTTTATTTTCAAGTAGTTTCAGTATACAGAAAATTTTTTATTGTCGTATAGCCTTCACCTAGATCACACAAATGTTGACATTTTTCTTTATTTGCTTTATCATTTTTCCTATAAATGTACATTATGATAATCTTTTTCTTTTCTTGAGAGTGAGTTCTATACGTGATGCTCTTTTATCCCTAAATCCTTTTTTTAAAATCCCTAAATACTTTATTGTGCATTTCCAGAAATGAAGGGTAGGCTCTCTCTCTTTCTTTTTAAAGATTTATTAATTTATTTGAGGGGCACCTGGGTGGCTCAGTCATTAAGCATCTGCCTTCTGCTCAGGTCACGATCCCAGGCTCTTGGGATCAAGCCCCACATCAGGCTCCCTGCTCAGTGGGAGTCCTGCTTCTCTCTCTCCCACTCCCCCTGCTTGTGTTCCTGCTCTCACTATCACTCTGTCAAATTAATAAATAAAACCTTTAAAAAAAGGATTTATTAATTTGTGTGAGAGAGGGATAACTTTCATGTATAAGCCTGGAGGGAGGAGCAGAGGGATAGAGAGAATCTCAAGCAGACTCCCCCTGCTCAGTGCAGAGCCTGACATGGGGTTCGATCTCACAACCCTGAGATCATGACCTGAGCCAAAATTGAGAGTTGAATGCTTAAACTGACTGAGCCACCCAGGCACCATAAAGATAGTCTCTTACATAACCAGAAGACAATGATTAAAATCAGGAAATGAACATTGATATAATGCTGTTATTTAAGACTTCATTAAAATTTCATCAGTTGGCCTACTAATACCTATTTTGGGCACCCCCACACACACCCCCGCCCCCACACACACCAGAGAATATTTTTGGTACAGGACTCAATCCAGTACTTACTACACATTGTGTTTAGTTGCTGTGTCTCTTTAAATTTCCTTAACCTGAAACAATTTCTTGATTTTTCATCATCTTTCATGCTCCTGACATTTGTGAAGAGTGCAGGTCATTTATTTTGTAGAATGTCCCTTTGTGTTTATCTGAGGCTTCTCCATGATTAGATATAGGTTACGTGTTTTTGGCAGGAACTCTGCAGAAATGATTTTGTGTCCTTAGTGCATGACCTCAGGAGGCATGTCATATTGATTTGTCCCATTACTGGTGATAACTTGTATCACTTGTTGCTCTTTTCCCTTTTATAATTACTAAGCAAATTGTGGGGAGATACTTTGAGACTATATAAAAACCTGTTTTATATCACACTTTTACCAACTAGTTTTAGCATCTCGTGTTGATTCTTGACTGAATTAATTGTTATGACTGTTCCCAAAGGGTGATTTTCTAATTCTGTTACTTTTTTTTACATTATTCCTATTATACTACAATAGAATAAATTTCTATTCTACCAAAAGGGAAGAGCTTGCCTCCCTTCCTCCTTTCTTCCTTCTTTATGTCATTATGGATTTATGGACTCTTGTGTTGCTTAAGGTTTGTAAGTTATTCTCTTTATTTTGATGTTCAGAATTTCCAAAATTTAGCCATTGAGAGCTGCTTCAAGCTGACATCCCTATCATTTTAAAATGTCCCCACCATTCTTTGAGTGCTTTCTTATTTCTCAACAACCAAAAAAATATTGCAGATTCGCTTTGCCTTTGCCAGCCCCACCTCTGTAATCAGCCATTTCTCCAAGGAGTCTCACTTCCTTTTGATGGAGAATGCTATTTAGAAACCAAGATTTGGGTGCTGAGTATGCTCATTATTATTGGGGTGTCATTGTTTCTAGGCCTACTCAGTTGAGAGAGCTAGAAAAATGCATGCTTATAAATACATACTTGCATACACATATACAAAAACACCCCTATGTCACACACACACATTTATGTATATGTGTATGTGTGTGTGTGTGTGTATAGGTATATGTAATTATATAATTATACTACTAATTATATAATTACATATACCTACACACACACACATATACACACATACACACATATATATGTGTACACATATATATATGAATGTATCACAAAGGTTATATGCTGATATCGATCAATTTATCAATCCCTCTCTCTGGCACTCACGCACACACACACAGACATAACTATGAAGTCCTATGTCTCTATCTTCATCTGGTTCCAAACTAGTACCACAGGGTTCATACTAACCTCTCTTCTTTCCATAATTGTAACTCCCTTCCCCAAGACTGAAAAACCTACTTTACGTTGTCCACCATAAATTTACTTACTGCCCAGTTCTAACATGCAGAGATAAGTATTTTTTTTTTAAAGATTTTATTTATTTGACAGACAGAGGTCACAAGTAGGCAGAGAGGCAGGCAGAGAGAGGAGGAAGAAGGCTCCCTGCTGAGCAGTGAGCCCGATGCGGGACTTGATTTCAGGACCCTGAGACCACGACCTGAGCTGAAGGCAGAGGCTTAACCCACCGAGCCACCCAGGTGCCCCAATAAGTAGTTTTAGAATTACTGACTCATGGTACTACAAAAAAACAAACCTACTAACTAGAGTTCAACATTTATTTCTGGTTCCTTTTGTCTGTAGCCTACAGTCCGAATACTATATTCAGAAAATATTTGTGTGTGTTCTTCCCGTCCTCCCCCATCAGCACTATTTTGTAGTTTATTCAGCTACTCCTTTATATGTGGGCATTTAGGTTGTTTGTGGTATATGCTTATTACAAACAAGAACGTTTTTCTAACTTCTGTGTTCAACTCTGTCTCCATCTTTGTTGCGTATCTTGTTCCTGATAGCGCACTCAAGAGGATTTACAACAGCTGAGGTCAGAGTTTGATGTTGTTTCCACGAAATGCAATAGCTTTCTTCATCAGTCTCCGTCTGGTTCGAGTGTCCCAAGCCTGCGCTCAGAGCTCAATCTACTGGTGGAGAAAATGGACCATGTATATGGTCTGTCCACTGTCTACCTGAATAAGTGAGTAAGCTGAGGATTTGGATCCAAAGGGTGGTGTTTTCACTGTGTGAGAAGGGCCTGGAGTGTTCCATGAACAACCCAGAGAGGTTGCAGATCTTGAAGAGCATGTAGTCATAGAAATGAGACCTTGGCTTTAGTTCCAGGCAACATGGAGCGGGTTCACTGGGGTCCAGTGAAGAAATGCCAGTGACACAGAAAGGGAGATGGAGTTGTAGTGTTAGGACTATTTTGTACTTCATTTCTGTTTGTTTAGATAACTCTGAAAAAAAAAAAAAAAGAAAAGGGACACTAAAGAATAAAATAAAAATTTTCAGTTAAACTAAATATAGGTTTTGGAGGCTTGCCCTCTACCCATCATGGCCATGAGGTGTCAGAGATCTTAGACTCTTGTAGTGTTGAGTGGGTTTCTGGCCTCGTATCATTTCTCCCATGAGTCCACCACATGTGTGCATGTCCCAGTATCACCTAGAACTATATTTTGAATTGGCTTAAGTTGGCAACACATTTACCATGCTTTCTTGTTTTTGTGAAACCCTGTCATCATTTAGTCATGGTAAAACTGATGTTAGCAGTTACATTTGGGAACCTCTCTACAGCACTCCAAGTTTGTGGCTTAGCTCTTTCTGTGTGTTAACGAAGGTGACTTTACCCTCATAGGCTGAAGACAATCGATGTTATAGTACGTAGCATCCAGGACGCTGAACTCTTGGTTAAAGGTTATGAGATTAAGCTAAGTCAAGAAGAAGCAGTACCCGCAGATCTCTCTGCTCTGGAGTCCCATCGGTCTACGTTACGGGTTGGTTGCTCTGAGTTTCATAGGAGCTTGACTTAACATATCCATTGCTTCGGGTTAGCAGAGAAATGCAATTTTGGATGGCATGACAATGATTGAATTTTACATTTGAACTAGGCAGAATATCATATTTAATATATTTTAATGTGGATTCAAAGAAGTTGGGACTGAGAAATATGTCTAGCTGGAAAGGGAAAATAAAGGACTATGACTTTGTATTTATTTTCTCCCTTTTCTCCCCAGTAAAATCACAGCCACATCAGATACAGTCATGGTTGTACTGTAAGTTTGTAAATCACTTAGCTGTTATCTCATTGATTCTCACAGAATTGTGAGGTGGGTAGGGAAGAGATTTTTATCTCCATTCACAGATGAGCAGAATGAGATTCAGACTGGCTAAACAAGTTATCTTGGTTTCATAGCTTGTAAGTGGGAGAGCTGGGTTTCAAACATTAGTTCTTTGCACATGTCTCTGTACTGTACTGCCTGTCCTGGGCCTCCTGGTGTGCGTGAGCACTGTGGAGATGTTTCTAGCACAAACATTATAAGGTCTGGTTTCTGAATTCCAGATATAATGTGGAGCCAGCTGTAGGCAATGTCCTTGTTTTCTACCTTAGTCTTTTTTTGCATGGAGTATATTTAACCTGTTGCTGTACTTATGTTTCTATAGCACTGGCTTAGTGATGTGAAGGACAAGAATTCAATGTTTTCAGTCCTGGATGAGGAAATCGCCAAGGCCAAGGTGGTGGCAGAGCAGCTGAGTCGTCTGACCCCAGAGCGAAACCTGGATTTGGAGCGCTATCAGGAAAAAGGCTCCCAGCTACAGGACCGTTGGCACCGGGTCATTGTTCAGCTGGAGACCCGGTGAGTGGTGACCTCACCCTTTTTTTTTTTTTAACCTATTCAGGAACTAAGTTTTAAACAGAAGTTGAATTATATCTGTGTATTCTTACTTAAAGGCAGGAAATGATAGAGAAAGATACAAATTGAATGATAATATGAATTCTGGACAAGAGAAATGATAGAAAATTGGGACTACCAAACCTAAAACAGACCTGAGACTTGCTTTCGGATCAGCAGTGATGATCTTGTTAGCCATGCTGCTCCTGTTCCAGTTTTTATCTAGTTAAGGCATGAAGACAATGACTCCAGCTTTGAGCCATTTTTCATAGTGGGGCTTTGCAGAATTTCTTGCTTCCACTTTCATTTGCTAAATCAGCGTTTTTTTGTTTTGTTTTGTTTTAGATTATTTATTTATTTATTTATTTGACAGAGAGAGAGAGAGAGAGAGAGAGACATCACACGTAGGCAGAGAGGCAGTCAGAGAGAGAGGGGGAAGCAGACTCCCTTCTGAGCAGAGAGCCCAATGCGGGCCTCGATCCCAGGACCCTGAGATCATGACCTGAGCCGAAGGCAGAGGCTTTAACCCACTGAGCCTCCCAGGTGCCCCAGTGGTTTTTATTTGTATTAACTGAAATCCTTCTGTTGTCTGAGTTGAATAAGAAAGATAGAAAATGACCTTTCTGAGGCTAGGCTGGGTAGGCAAATATATGGAGAGAGGAGTTCTAGCAACTCTTAAGTTTGGATTGATTCTCTATGATTGAATTACTATTCAAAATCTAGTTAGACTAATGAAAGTGATATAAGAAACTGTTACCAAAATTAACAGAAAATCACTATTTTCGTCCACCTTTCCCCAATAAATTACAGCGCTCCCTCAATCATAACTAGGGTACCTGTCAGGTACTGTCATCAGGAAACAGAAATGTATAACCAGCATTACCTTATTGGCAACCTGGCAGTCCTTGGCAACCTAGATAAAAATTTGACAAGGACCATCATGGGATGCTCCCAGGCAGTGTCCAGGGCTAGCATCACAACTGCACCTTCACCCCACAGGGCACCGGGTACAAGCATAGGTCTCGGCATTGCACTGTTGTTCCACCATAAAAAGATGTATCCTCTGTGATCAAACCCAACTAGAGGAAGGGGCTAAGGAGGGAATCACAACCATTTATTTTATTGTTTGTACTGAAGTATCTGATGGTAGTGTCTTTTCCTTTGCTCCTCCAGCCAATCTGAGCTAGAAAGTATCCAGGAAGTTCTGGGAGATTACAGAGCTTGCCATGGAACTCTCATCAAATGGATTGAGGAAACCACTGCCCAGCAGGAAATGATGAAGCCAGGCCAGGCAGAGGATAGCAGAGTGCTGTCGGAGCAGCTCAGCCAGCAGACGGTGGGTGTGACAGCGTGGTGTAAGTTGGGGGGCAGGAGGGTTAATTCATTGTAAAAGATGATGATGGACTACCTATTAAGCTTCCCCCAAATGGTAAGACATTCTGTGCCTCCTCCTCTGAAAAGAGTTCAACCAGAATGGTCTCAAGATGATACTGGTTTTGCATTTAGGCCAGGCACACTCATTAGGTGCCCTCCAGTCACGAGTTGTAGTGACTATATTGAAACCATAGATTGGACAGATTAAAATTATCTCGCTTCATTTTGTTTCTTGATAACTGCATTTGATCTTACGAGGATGAGAACACAGGGCACTGACAACCCAGAAAGATGTGAACAGACAAAAATTATTTGAAGTGGTTTTTCCTTGATGGTTTTTGTTGTTGTTGTTGTTTTGTGGGGGTGGGGTTGGTGGCTTGTTTTGTGTAGCATTGCGGTTTAGAGTATGAAGTCTGGTGTTAGATTTCTTGGATTCCAGTCCTGGATCACTCACTCACTATGAGACCTTGACCAAATTACTTAGCCTGTCTGTATTCTACTTCCTCATTAACAAAATGGATATAGTTTGTTACTTGTTCAACCTGTCTCACTCATAAGGTTATTATTGTTAGGGTTAAATGAAATGACACATGTAAAATATGCAGAACAGTGGTTTCCGAAGTGTGGATTCCTGACCAGTAATACCTGCGTCACCTGGGAGCTTGTTAGAAACACAAGTTCTCAGCTCTACTCCAACCAACCGAATCAGAAACTCCAGGGGTATGGGGCCCAGCAATCTGTAGTTTATTCAGCTTCACAGGTGATTCTGATGTAGCTAAGATTTGAAAACTGCCTTAGAACATAATAAATGCTCAGCTATTTTGACGACAATAGGGACAGTGATAACGTTGTTGTGATACTTTCGTTTCTAGGATCTGTTTGCAGAAATCGAGAAGAATCAGACAAAGCTGGACCAGTGTCAGAAATTTTCCCAGCAATACTCCACTATTGTAAAGGTAACTCTAGCATATCCCCAAAGGTACATAAATGATCTCCAGCATGGGAAGATCTTCCTTGTCGCTGTAGGTTTTGTTTCTGGACAAATAAGTGCTGCTGCGAGCGGCTGGCCCCATCCTCTAGTTAGTGCAGATGTGTAGTGTTCCTGGCCCTACATTTGGGCATGCTCAGAGGGGTACCAGACATCAGCTCTGATTCAAGGAGTCACTCTTTGAATGATCCACGGGTTTTTTAAACCTGCCATGTCAGAAACAGAGTGTTTTGGATTTCCTCTTAAATATACTTTGCATTGTCTTGCCTATTCCAGGAAGTAGTGTGTCCCATTTTCCTACTTGTGAAGCAAAAAACCTGGGAGTCATCCTTAATTCTTCACTTTACCATAAACTCTGTGTTGGGTCTGTGAACCATTTGGCTTCATCTTCCAATATGTCCTTGATCTATCTTTTGTTACCCACCCACCTGCCCCCATTTCCCTGCTTTCCACCTAAGTAAGGAATCTTCCTTAGACTGTTTTAATACCTCTGAGCTGATCTCTTGCTGTTACCCCTGTCCCACAGGTTATTTTCCCACATAGTAGCCAGACTTACCTTTTTAGAACATACTGCCTGTCACTGAACCTCAGACATAATTTTATACACTACCAGAAAAGAGGAAACTCTGCCAATTATGCAAATACCATTGATTGTAAGACATATTCTAGTTTTAGAGATGCTAAAATGTGGGGGAAATGTGCACCTCATAATAGCTGAAATATGGTAAATTGGATCATGTCATTCTTTTGCTCATAACTGTCCAGTGACTTCCTATCCTATTCATAACAGAATTCTAAAGCTGTATATGGCTTGTGAGGCCCTGCATGATCTGGTCCCCCCTCCCTATTTCTCTGATAACATCTTTAAATAAAAATGACCTGAGATTATTACATATTATGTTCCTTCCCACTAGAATGTAAATTCCAAGGAAACAAGTTTTTTTCTAACTTGTTCTCCACTATATGTATAGCATTCAGAGCAATGACAGGTACATAGTAGATGCTCAACAATACTTTTTGAATGAGTGAATTTCTTTGGTTAATAACTGCTGAATAGGGAGCCCAGTGTGGGGCTTGATCCCAGGGTCCTGGGATCATGACCTGAGCCAAAGGCAGGAGCTTAACTGATTGAGCCACCCAGGCATCCTAGGGAGAGGGAGTCTTAAGTAGACTCCATGCTTAACACCAAGTCCATCGCAGGGCTCAGTCTCTTGACCCCAAGATCACTACCTGAGCTGAAACCAAGAGTCAGACGCTTAACCAACTGAGCCACCCAGGTGCCCCACTGTTACTGTTTTTTTAATAGGCTGCTTAAGGAACTCATTGTATATTTTCCTTCTGCCTAGAGTTTTCTAAGTAGACAACGGAAAGCATGACATTGTAGGCAAAGGGAACTGCATAATCAAAGGCACAGAGGAATGGAAATATAACGCTTATATGAGGAGATAGCGAATATGCCGGTGTAGCTAGAAGGTGTATGGTACATAAGAAGCAGAGACTATGAAAAAGAAGAAGGGGAGGTTGAGGCCAGTCTGTGAAAGGCTATATCTAATTCTTTTTGCTTTACCTTCTCTTCTTGTTCCTCATTGTGGGATGTTAGAACCAGGAGCATCAGGATCATCTGGGAGCTTGTCAGAAATGCAGTATCTTCCACCTGCCAAATCACAATTTCAGTTTCAGCAAGATCCCCAGATGATTTGTGTGCATGTTGGTATTTGAGAAGCTCTGCTCTAGATCTTTGTAAGCTTTCAAACAGAGGAATGAAGTGGTTATCTTTGTGTCTTAGAGAAGTTATTGTGGTGGCAGGATAGAAAATAAATTAGGAAGAGAGCAAAGTAGGAGAGTAGTAAGAGGCTCTTGTGCCCCTCCACATGAGATGTGAAGAGGGCCTGTCCTGGGGTGGCAGTCTCAGGATTGCAGACGGAGTGTCAGCATAGCACGGGGACAGGAGAAGAGCGTTGGTTTAGGATGACTCTGTTGCTCACCAACTGAGTAATCAGTGAAACTCGCCTCCTGTCTCTGGGCTTCGGTTTCCCAGTGGATGAGATGAAAAGGATGGTCAGCAAACAACAAATTACAAACTCAAGACTCTGCAAACTATGACCCATAGGCTGAACTGAGTCCACATACCTATTTTTCCATGGCCCATGAGAAATGGCTTTAAAAAAAAAAGTCGAAAGAAGAATACTTCATGACATGTGAAAATTCTATGAACTTCCAACTTTCAGTGTCCATACATGATGTATCATAACACAGTCACACCCTTTCATTTACTGATTATCTACAGCTTCTTTCACCCACAATGGCAGAGTTGAGCAGCTGTGACAAATTGTACAGCCTAATAGTTTCCATGTGGCCCTTTAAGGAGAAAGTTTGCTAACCACTAGTTTAAATGATCACCAAAATCCCTTCCAGCAGTGATTCTGTTGTATGAGTTATGTGACCTGTAAAGCCTTATGTAAATATAGTGAACTATCTTCCTCCCCCAGGATTATGAATTGCAACTGATGACATACAAGGCCTTTGTGGAATCACAGCAGAAATCCCCTGGCAAGCGGCGTCGGATGCTTTCCTCCTCAGATGCCATCACACAAGAGGTGAAAGGGTGGGGAAAAGACACGCCGCTCTCTTCCCTTAAGGAAAGATTTGTTAGTCAGCGCCCTGACAGTTCTATTTAGAGCTCATCTTTCTGTGGAGCATGTGATTTCATGAAAACTTTCTCTTATTTTCAACTGTTGAAATACACTTTTCTGGCAGATAATTTATCTAAATTGTTGTTGTTGTTGTTTGTTTTTTTGAACCATAGTTCATGGACTTAAGGACTCGCTACACAGCACTGGTGACCTTAACCACCCAGCATGTAAAATATATCAGTGATGCCCTCCGGCGACTAGAAGAGGAGGAGGTGAGGACAGCTGGGTTCTAAATCATTCGAAAATAGAATTAAAAATCCTGTGTCTCATCTGTCAAAAAACAAAGTGCACACACAGCCAATTCTCCTTATTCACGTCACTCGTGTTCTGGGACACTGCTATGCACACTGCGTTAGGGAACGTGGACTCTTGCATTTGGGGGAAATACAGGATTAGGTTCCTGGAGGCATCTGATCACACATTTCTGTCAATGAATAATCCATAATCTTGTTATATTTAATAGATTCTGTTGCTTCAGGCCAAGAGCACTCTAACTCACACCTGAATGAAGTTTATTTAACATACATTTTCTCTGTAAGGCACATCCCAGCCTTCTTGTGCTTAGGAACACAAGAAAACCGTTCAGCCTTATGCTTGGGTACATTTTAAGCTGTGAAATCACCAACAAAAATTGTGAAAAATATGCCACTGAATAGACTGTGAAAAAGGTACTTGTTAAGAACTCTATAAGAGCTGAAACAAGAAGGTAGAGTGTCCCTTTGTTCTGCCTCAGCTGGGAACACTGGGCATATCTGGGAATGACTGCAAAAGTGTATTGATTTGGGGTTTACAAATAAATTCTAATGAGTAGACAAATTCGCAAATCTGGTATTTGTGAATAATGGGGATTAATTCTATTATGTCCAATACTCCCACCTTCAAGTATCTTCACTATAGAGATATTATAAGCATGAAGAAAGGAAACGTGAGCAAAGATCCCTAATAAAACATAATTTTTTAAAGGGAAATATTAGAAACATACAAATTCCATACAATGGAATGTTATGAAACTGTTAAAAACAATGAAATAGGTTTATTATATATTGTGTTCTTATAAAGTAAGCTAGAGAAAAAAAGATGTTAAGAATATCATGAGGAAGAGAAAATGTATATACAGTACTGTACCGTATTTATTGAAAAAAAAAAAAAAGAAAGAAAAACCTCCTGTGTGGGTGGAGCTGAGCAGTTCAAACCCATACTGTTGAAAGATCAGCTATATACCATATTTCTGGGGAAATAAGAATAAAGAGAGATACATTATACATTTCAGATTACTTGAAATTTGTTGTAATGAGTATATAATCTTTTTGTAATTCTTTTTTTTTTTTAAAGATTTTATTTATTTAGGTGAGAAAGAGAATGAGAGAGAGTATGGGAGGGGAGAAGGTCAGCGGGAGAAGCAGACTCCCTGCTGAGCAGAGAGCCTGATGTTGGGACTCAATCCTGGGACTCCAGGATCATGACCTGAGCTGAAGGCAGTTGCTTAACTAACTGAGCCACCCAGGCGCCCCTTTTTGTAATTCTAAAAAAACTTCTGTCTTTGCAAAATAAGTTTCTGCAAGTTCACCCACTTTTATAAAAGAAATGCTATTAGAAACATTAATTTATACCAATTTTTTTCTATATAAATTAGCAAAAAATTTCTTTGTGTTAACAACTGCCTCACTTAATCTCTGTAGATGTCAGCTTCTTTACCTAGACATCTAAGAATCATGAAAATAAAATGCTTTATGAAGGGGCACCTGGGTGGCTCAGTGGGTTAAGCCGCTGCCTTCAGCTCGGGTCATGATCTCAGGGTCCTAGGATCAAGCCCCACATCGGGCTCCTTGCTCAGCAGGGAGCCTGCTTCTCTCTCTGCCTGCCTCTCTGCCTACTTGTGATCTTTCTCTGTCAAATAAATAAAATCTTTTTAAAAAAATGCTATATGTAAAGGGTTCCTAAAAATCAATAAATAAAAAAATAAATAGTAAATAATTATTGGACATCCTTCATATATTACAAAATGCTTTTTTTTTTTTTTTTTAGAAAGGTGCAAACCTAGATATGATGAATTTAGCTGCTAGTATCATACAGTTAGACACTTGTGAACAATGCTCTAAGTTAGGTAAATTATATTTATTTTGGGGTTACTTTAGCTTCCTGTTGATTTAGATAACTTCCATGTCTCTATTTCAGGAAATCAGAAGTCAGGCCAGTTTAATAAGACATTGACTAAGGTACTGATTTTCTTAATTCCTATTCTAGAAAGTTGTAGAAGAGGAAAAGCAGGAACATGTGGAGAAAGTTAAAGAACTTTTGGGCTGGGTGTCTACCCTAGCAAGGAACACACAAAGCAAAGCTACCTCATCCCAGACCAAAGAATCAACAGACATTGAGAAAGCTATTTTAGATCAGCAGGTGAGTAGAAGGTCCGTCTATCTCTTGTTGGGTAGAGCAATATGTAATAACGCATTAGGTGGGAATAAAACAGATCACATGTGGGCCACTCTAGAAATGATTATCTCAACAAATGTTAACTCCCAGGACTTAAACTTAAGAAGTCATCTGTTTCTACTTCTACCTTCTTAATCAACTTTCTGTAGTTCATTGGTAATAATAATCTGACCTAAGCTAGGTTTTTCCCTAGGATTTTTAAAATGTTATTTCAAATAATTTTGGTTCTTTAATTTCTTGGGTTCTGAAGTTGTAATCTTTATTTCTCTCACGTAGGTTCTGGCAGAGGAGCTGACAACCAGGAGGGATCAAGTCTCTGAGGCCATTAAAACTTCACAGATCTTCTTGGCCAAGCATGGTCATAAGTGAGTATTAAAAGAGTTTATGGTGCATTTAGGGGACTGAATCTATCTGACTAAAACTTAGGATCATGGTGAGATTTCCGGCTGTAGAGTTCAAGGCTGCAAGAGCCAGATTATGAAGAACCTTGTAGTTCATGCCAAAGAGTTTGCATTTTACCTTGGTGGCCATGGGGAGGGTCTTATTCATGACTGGATTTTGTTGATGAAGGTTTCTAGAACAGTTTTACAGAGAACAGATTGACCTGGGGCCAGAGTGGAGGCTTGAGAGACCAGTAAAGGGGCTATTGTAATGATACAGGTGAGAAATGATGAGGGTGGAGAAGGGCAAAGGTTCAAAAGATACTAAGGATGATGAACTTACAGTGTTTGGTGACGTGAAAATTGTCAGCTATAACTTCCAGGTTTCTGGCTTAGGTCCCTGAGTGTATGGTGATGTCACTAACCAGGATAGGGAATCCAAAAGCAGGCGCACACTGAAGGAGAAGGCAGCTTTGGTTTTAGACATTATGAATGTGAAGAACCCAGAAGATGCCAGAGTGCAAATACTTAGAATGTATTAGGAAGTACCTAATACATTAATTTACGCCTTATATAGGCGTACTACTAAAGTTGTCCAATGTATGCAAATTTAATATTAATGAGAAAGTCTAAAGTCATCAGCATAGTAGAAACCTTCAGTGGATTAGCTTCCAAGGGTTCAAGGGCTTCTCTGTGCTCCTCAGCCTGCAAAGGAAGCCTTAAACAAGTAGAGGGAAAACTATGAGCGATACCTTAGAACCCAACAGAGAACAGAATTCTAAAATGAAGGTGGTCAGAAGTCAAGAAAGATTGAGACTGAGAGATTTTTATTGAGTTTGGCAAGTTGGAAGTTTTTGGTGACTGGTGAAAAGTTAGGGCATGATGTCAGATGGAGTATGATTGGGAGCAGGGAGCACATGAGGTGAGGAAGTTAGTGATAGCACAATTAGACGACTCCTTCAAGAAGCCTGGCCATAGGAAAGGACAAAAATAATAGAGTAAATAATTAAATAGAATCTGTGTTCAAGAAAGGCTTATTTGGGGATGCCTGGTTGGCTCAGTCAGTTAATCGTCCGACCCTTGATCTCAGCCTGGGTCTTGATCTCAGGGGTGTGAGTTCAAGCCCTTCACTGGGCTCTGCGCTGGGCATGGAGCCCTCTTAAAAAAACAGCAACAAAAGAAGACTTGTTTTCTTAAAAGTTGAGAGGGGCTTAGCTGTGTTTATAGACTGAATCTCAAGTACCAAAAGGGAGAAAGAGATTGAAGTAATGGGAGACAAGTCCCAGAAGATGCAGGAAAGGATAAAATTCATCAATGAATAGAAAGTACAACCCTAGACTGGAGTCAAGACAATTTTTCCTCTGAAGTTTGAGGAAAGGAAGGTTAGGAAAAGTGTGGATGGAGGTAAATATGTCAGGAGTGAAGCCAGAAGGTGAAAGAATTCATTCCCAGTGGTCTGCATTTCCTCTTTTGAAATAGGCAGAGTAGTTGTTTGCTGTTGAGTTAGGGCAAGGGAATTAGGATTGATTGGGGCCTCCAAGAGGGTTGTCAGGACGCTCTGAGGTCCAGTAGAACCTGGGAACCAGTAGGATCTCTTCCACAGGGACCCTACCCTCCCCACCCCCCAAGTGTGTGTGTGCATGCACGCACGTACACACACATACACACATGATATACTTCACCTGCGGGTGGGAGCAGAGAAGTCCAGTGGTTTGATTGATCTGGGGCAGGAGTTTCATCAGATTAGCAAGGACAGAGTTCAAGGATAAAGCAGGAACCTGATTGAGATGTTGGATTATGGGGTCTGAACTCCAGAGAGAAGATACTGAAGACCCTGAGGAGGACTGACAGATTAAGGAAAAAATGGGGGAATTAAGGAAGGCTTCAGAAATCTCAGTAAGTTGGTAGGTAGTTGTAATATGAATCACAGGGATCATTCTCAAGAACAATATAGAATGAGGTAAGGAAGTTGTGAAAGTCATACTGTATGGTGACTAACTTAAAAAAGTCACTAGATTCAAGATCATGGTTAACTCTAGGGAGAAAGATAAAAGAATGGGGTTGGTGACAAATGTACATTGGACTTTGAATATATCTGTAATGTCTTATTTCTGTGGAAAGGATCCAAAGTTGGGGCACTTGGGTGGCTTTGTTGGTTGAGGGTCCAACTCTTGGTTTCATTTCACCTAATGATCTCAGAGCCACGAGACTAAGCCCTACATCTGACTCCATACTTAGCAAGGGGTCTGCCTGAGATTCTCTCTGTTTCTCCCCCTGCCCCCCACCTTGCTCTTTTTCTCTCTCAAATAAATAAATCTTTAAAAAGAGAGAAAAGCATCTAGGGGACCCTGGGTGGCTCAGTTGGTTAAGCGTCTGCCTTGGGCTCAGGTCATGATCCCAGGGTTCTGGGATCAAGCCCCATGTTGGGCTCCTTGCTCTCCCTTTCCCTCTGCCGCCCCCCCCATGCTCTCTCTCATTCTTTTTAAAATCTTATAAAAAAAGAAAAGGATCTAAAGTACAATCTGGTACAATATCAAAATCTGGTACAGTATCAAAATTTGGTAAAGCTGGGTAGTGGGTAAATGATAGTTCATTTACTTACTCTTTTGTCTAAAATGTTTTATTTTGAAAAGAGAAGTGATATAAGAGTAAAGAAACACAATTGGAAAGGTAGGGTTATAATCAGAAGTTACTATCAAATAGTAGATTCTTGAAGTTTAAAAGTTCAGAGGTAGAATAATTTTAAATGATGGCAGGTTCCAGAGTTTGCCATGTGTGGGTGCAATTCAAGTGGAGTAGAGGCCATTTGGATTGGAGGCTGTTTGTATTGAGAAGGTTTCAGAGTACAGCATAGGCTGTTAGACACTTGGTGACAAGAACATTGACATCACCAAGAATCATGACTTGATTTGAAATAGACAGGAATATGAGCCAGATGCCCATGTGCTCAATGAATATGGAAGAGTGACCAGATGATCCATAGTTAACAGAGACAAAGAAGA
The DNA here is from genome assembly GCF_002288905.1 of Enhydra lutris kenyoni. Taxonomy (NCBI): domain Eukaryota; kingdom Metazoa; phylum Chordata; class Mammalia; order Carnivora; family Mustelidae; genus Enhydra; species Enhydra lutris. The sequence goes on from NW_019154093.1 coordinate 10,105,099, forward strand.
AAACCATCCAGATGGAGAAGACATGACTTTGAAGTAATAAGGGAAAGTTTGGAGAAAGGTTTTTCTCTAAAAGAGCTTCAATACTTCCACTTACAGGCTCTCGGAAAAAGAGAAGGAACAAATATCTGAGCAGTTGAATGCTCTGAATAAGGCTTTCCATGACCTTTGTGATGGATCAGCAAACCAGCTTCAACAGCTTCAGAGCCAGTTGGCCCAGCAGACAGAACAAAAGGTACTTTTAGTTTCTTTCTCCAAATGGGAAGGGTACCTTTTGAATGGTATGAAAACAGCTTTATATTTGAGAATCATGTTCACTAGCTTTCCATGACCAATGTGTCTTAATTTTTAACCTCACCATAGCAGCCATTTGTCTTGTGTTTCTTTACTGGGGTTCCATGATGTATTGGTCAGTCAAGAATACTAGAAGGCACTCATGGCCAACCCTGTAGACCCTGGTTCACTGTTTCTGTTGTCTGCCATTTTGTGGCAGACCACAGTTGAGGAGAACATAAATCCTGTATTATATATGATCACAGGGCAGCAGATTACTCCTTCATGGCATTGTCACTTAAAAGTTGATAGCCAGGAGTTCTGACTATTGGGAAGAAAAAGCCATGTCCTCTTCCCCCATACTTTTTTTCATATCTAAATGAGAAATGTTCACTTCCAAGCAAGCTGGTGGATTAGCTGTACTGACTGAGACGCTGGTTCCCCTTACCCATGGTCATCCCATCATGTGACATCTTCACCAGTTCCCACTCATGTTCACTTCCTGGGCCGTATGAAAATTGTCAAGTTCCTCCTGGTTGTCCTGAGTTCTTCCTGGATACCTGTGTGTATATGTAAACTTACCATATTATATACATGTGTCTTTGGGATATATATGTGTGTTTGCCTGCTTATTTCCTATGTTGTGAAGCAATGGCCAACATATGTGGGGCAGGTCAAAATTTAAGGTCATGTGGTTATCAAATTTGGTCTAGATGATGCTCAAAATGATATTCAAACAAAACATGCTTTGACTCTGGTACTTGGATATGAAATTGGTGCATCAGGAGCTAGAGTTGTAAAGACCACAAGACAGAACCAGCTATGATTTATTTGGGAGTAGATTTCCAAAAAGAATGTGCTGGTTTAGCGTTCTCTGTGTAAGGTAGCCCACTTCCAATGGCTTATTGCTTCACCATATAAGGGAGTATGTGAAAAGTTTTAACAATTGCTTGCTGAGAACACCTAGTTCTCATTTTGAAAGGTTAAAAAAGGGGAGAACAGAAAGAAAGCCAAGCTGCCGAGCACCACTACATTGAGCATGATGTGTCCCCTGTTACTGTTCGTGTGTTTCATGTGAAGTATTGTTCTGATTAACTGACATCCTTGCTTACAAGTTTCACTAACCCTTTGGAGTTTAAGCACAAATGCACAAAAGGGAAAAGAGGACGACCTGTTTGGGGTTCTTTTTTGCAAAAAAAAAAAACAAAACAGTCGCATGCTGGACGCTAACCCCAAGCTTACACTGTGTGTGCGATGCGGCTGAGCTGCTCCATAAGGCTCTCTCTCTATCTGCCCAAGGCGTGCTGCAACTCTGGTAAGTAGATGCCTTTTACGTTTCCCTTCCTCCTCTCCCTCTGTCTTGCTCTGCTTGTTTAGGTCAGAATGCCCATGTTTGGTAGGACTGAACTTGATTTCTCTGGATTATTTCCCAGCTCAGTGCTTCCTGCCTGTCCTTCAATTAAGAGAATACTGGAAGGAACAGCATGTAGTCTTTTCTCTTTGTCTAGCAATTGGCCAGACTCTAGGTCTTTCTTCAATGTCAGCATCTTCAAGACTCAAGGAACCTCAGAGAAGAAATTAGAAGTTCTCAAAAGAATCTTTTCCTCTGTCATCTTGTCAGCTTCTGAGCCATCTTGATATGGATTTTATATAAAGAGTTATTCATACATCTCAAAGAGTTATGCTGGTGTGATTTTCCCTTCAATCTCTGTAGAACAGACACCTGGTAGATTCGTGTGAACAAACATTTGCTATATACAATTTGAACTGCTTTCTGTGTCAGAACACAGAAGGGGGATGGGGATCAACACATAATATTTTAAGTAGTGTGATGAATTGTTATTCCATTATTTGAACAAATACAGTGAGTTAGGGATGTCAGCCAATGTGTTCCCTCATTTGCCTTCCATTCTCTGTCTCTTAGAGCATGCAGCTAATTGAATTTGAAATCCTCAGTGTATGTCTTTAAAATCTAGGAGCAAGTAGCTTAAGGATTTTAAGGATTTCCTTACTATTTACCAATTTATTCATTAATTCAGCAAATGTTTATTGAACTGCTGGAACTGTTCCTAGACACTGAATGGGTAAAATACCTGCTCTTACGGAGCTTACTTTCACCGAGACAGAAGGAAATGCATTATTTAGGAGGTAGGGAAGTGATTGGCAGTTGCTACAACATCCTCTATGGATAAGTTCAAGAGTTAAGTTCAAGAGTTAAATAAGGATCAGAAAGTCATACTGACCTAAGAGGGACAGACGAAATCATCTATAGAAAATAATGAATGTGAACAAGAGGTAGAAGTTGAGAGTAATGAAAGAGTTTTAAATGGCAAAACACTTGAATGATTTAATTTCTGAATACCATAATTCTGTGATAAAAGGCTTCAAAACAGAAATTCTTCCAGGAGTTTTTAGGATTTAATGCAAGGGTAACTTTGGCAATGTATAAGATTTGCCTTATCTCCTGTACTTACAACCTAACTCCTGTGTATAATGTAACTCTGCTGACCCGTCATTCATGTTTTTCCGAATCTGATGGGGGGAGCAATGTGATAACACAAGACTTAGAGTCAGACCTTGATTTGATTCTGGAACTCACTTGTTTTGTGACCTTGGCGAGTTACCTAATAACCTCACTGTGCCTCATTTTCTCATCTGTAAATTAAAGACTAAAATAATTCCTTTCATAGGCTTGTTTTGAGGATTAAGTATCAGTGCTCAGCACAAATATTAAGTGCCCCACAAGTCATAACTATAAGCATGGTGCTTATACTAGCCATTATAGCCTGGACCAGAAGAAAAGTTGCTCGTAGTTCCAGAGGTAATGATCCCAGTCTCTTCCTTCCTTTACTTGCTACTTCCAGTTCCCAGAACTAGTTTAACTCAGGGCTACAGACTTGGAAGGCACTAACAGTGGCCCCTGACAATGACTGCCCCAATTGTAAAACAGCTGCTTGAGTACTACATGCTGGGCTGTTTACAGAGATGCACACCTGTTGTGTGGCTACTGGCCTTGCTTGAATATTTCTTCTAATCCTGTGAACTGGTCCTGCTCAACTCATCACAGAAGTACTATTTCAAGAGTCTTCTGCATGGGTTGCAGCATTGAGAAGTTTGCTATGTAGAGTTGACTTCTCACTTCTGGGGAACTGGTATATTTCTAAAAGAATCTTTGTGGTGATTTAGTCTTAGAAATAGTTGACCTTTCACTTTCACTGCTTGCTACTTTGTAGAGCTTGTCACTCAGATATGCTTAATGCTACATCCATCAAGTAATCTGTGAACTTCTGGCCATGGTCAACATTCTGCAGTTTAGACAAATTCTTTCTTAGTATTAATGCTGCCGGGCTTTAGAGTGTTTCTTACACATTGGGGCTCATCCCAGGCTGGGTTTTTCTTGTGGTCAGAATTTGATATACTGTAGTTCTGTGAACGAATCCTTTCAATAGCTGGGCTTCTCTGATTCAGTTTTCTTTCTCATTTTTTATTTTTTAGGGTTGCAGAGCAGTTGCTGGGGTGATTGACCTAGGCACAGTGGAGATATTTCCCATCTTCCGAGCCATGCAAAAGGGCCTCATTGACCAAGACACAGGCCTTGTGCTCCTGGAATCGCAGGTTATCATGTCTGGCCTCATTGCCCCTGAGACCAGCGAAAAGCTCTCTTTGGAGGAAGGTCTAGCCAGGAACCTCATTAATCCCCAGATGTACCAGCAGTTCCAAGAACTACAGGATGCTCTGTCCTTAATAAGTGGGCTTCCTGAGAGCAAAGGCCTTCTTTCTGTAGTGGAAGCAATTGACAAGAAAATAATCAGTGAGAAAGTTGGACTGAAAGTCTTAGAAGCTCACCTGGCAACTGGAGGTTTCAGTCTCCCCCCTAATGAGGGCTGCATTAACCTAGAGGAGGCTTTTCACCAAGGCCTCATTTCTCCAAGGCTTCACTCAGTGTTAGAGTCTTACCTGAAATCATCCAAGAATTTGATAGACCCCAACACAGCTGAAAAAGTCAGTTTGCTGGATCTGATGCAGAGATGTATTGTCCACCAAGACTCAGGGTTGAAACTGCTGCCTGTCAAGCAGTTGGCAGGGGGAATGGTGAGCTTGAAGTCAGGCCGGAAGGTTAGCATTTTCCGTGCAGTTCAGGAAGGCCTAATAGACAGACAAGTCACTGTCCGGCTGCTGGAAGCTCAGCTTTTTGCTGGTGGCATAGTGGATCCAAGAACAGGACACAGACTTACTGTGGAAGAGGCTGTAAGACATAATCTGATTGACCAAGATATGGCCTGTGCTCTTCTCATAAGGCAGCTTCAGACAGGAGGCATCATAGACCCCATCACTGGACATAGGCTGACAATAGATGAAGCAGTGAACAATGATCTAGTAGCTGCTAAGATTGCCCTTGTGATTCTGGAATCCCTTTGGTCATTCATGGGGTTGCTGTGGCCTGAATCTGGAGAGATCCTCCCAATCACAGATGCCTTGGAACAAGGTATTGTGTCTACTGAATTAGCTCATAAAATCCTTAGTGGCCGACAACATATTAAAGCTCTGTTTCTACCAGCAAGCACAGAAGTTTGGTCCTGGAAAAGAGCAGTAGAAGATGGTATGTTGGACAAAGATCTTGTCAGTAACTTAAAATCAATTTGCATACCTGATGTGATGCCCCACATGCAATTAGCAGAGTCTTCAGAACGAAGCAAATGGAACATTCATCCTGGAGCAGTAGGTCTACCACAGAGCCAGAGTCAAACTGAGGGCATAGTAAGCCCTAGTGAGAAGCTGTTGTTTCAGCTGATGACTCACAGCTATATCAATGTGCAGGATGGACAGAGGCTGCTCCTTTTAGACAACGAGCTGATGGAGACACTGACAGCAAGAGGTGAATATCAAGCAAATCCTCCAGAAGTGTTTGAAGTTGGGCATCAGAGACTAGAAACTCCTAAGGAATTACGAGAATTGGTAAATGTCAAAACCACAGAAACTTTCTGTGATGGGCTGAATGTGAGGCCACGTGAATTCCAGGTTCCTTTCCAGAATGAAGAATATCCTAATCAGGGTGATTGCACTGAAGCAAAAGGCAAAATGACCACTGTAGAAATTGAAGCTTCCACTATGGAGAACTCTAAGAGGGACCTGTTTGTGGGGGAACAAAAAGTGAGAGATCCAAATGTTGATACTTTGGTGGTTCTAGATAAATGCAAATCAGAGTTAAAAGGCCAGTTGTTGGGCACCAAAAAGGAAGAATTAATAGGAATGGCTACCAGAGAGTATGTTAGCAGGGGATTTCTCCTTACGGCACCCACTGAGGAAGCTGAAGATGTGACCTTGGTGGTGAGCAAAGATCCTTTTCCTGTTGAAACACTGAAGGAAGAAGGGCAGACTCCTAGAAAGACTTCCTTTCTGTGTCAGACAGAACAAGCAGACACACTTGAAATTGAAATTCCAGGTGAAACTGAAAGGCCCGTCATAAAACCCAAAAGCAGAAAGTCACAATTTCAGGTAAAGAAAACTCTAGATTTAGAATCAGAACTAAAGTCTGAAAATGACATGAATATTTTAGACAAAAAGAAAAGCTTAAATAAAACATTTTTGGATAGAGATGACCATAAACAAAATCCAGAAGGACACGGCATTGTAGGCGGTAGTGTGTTGACATTAGACAAGACAGATGTGGAAGACAGTGGTCATGAAACCTCCCTGTCATGCAGTCATCCTTCAGAATTGCTTCAGGAAGCTACCTTAAATACGTTATCTGTACAATTACTAGATGGTGGTATCATTCACAACCAAACAGGTCAGAAGCTCTTACTAAATGAAGCAATAGCCCGAGGTATTGTGCCCAGTCACACTGCTGTGAAACTTATGGGAAAACTGAACATGTTTCGGGGCTTCTTTGACTCTCAGACCTGCGAGTCTTTGACCACTGCAGAAGTCATTGATGAAGGTCTGATGGATGAGAAATTACTACATAATGTCCTCATGGCAGACAAAGCTATTAGTGGTGTTTTAGACCCCCGTACCCACACACTCTGCTCCGTGAAGGAAGCAATTGCAGCTGGACTTCTTGACACACAAACAGCCTCCAGAATTTTAGAGGGCCAGGTGGTGACTGGTGGAATTGTTGACCTAAAACGAGGCAAAAAGGTTTCAGTAACTTTGGCCTCAAATCTTGGCTTGGTGGACAGTGCAGACCAGACAGAGCTTATAAATCTGGAGAAAGCTTCCAAGGGCAGAGATGCCGAGAAAACAGTTAGGGAGAGATTTATTAGCTTACAAATGGAAACAACTGGAATTATGGACCCTGATAGCAAAGCTCCTTTAACAATCATGCAATCCATTGACCGAGGACTTCTGGAGAGAGAGGAGGCTATTAGGTTGTTGACTAAGCAGGTGGTAGATGGAGGTATAATTCACCATATATCTGGGATGAGACTTTCTGTTGATAATGCCTTTGAGCATGGAATCATTGATGAAGATTTAGCCAAGCAGCTCAAAAAAGTTGAGAAGTTAAACCTCTGTCGGTTTTTTCATCCTGAAACCAAGGAAACTATTTCCCTTCCTGAAGCCATAAAATTAGATCTTGTTACCCCAGACTTGAAAAGAGAAATCCAAGAAATTCAGACTTTGACTGGAAGCTTTGTGGATCTCATTTCTGGCCAGAGATTGACCTTGGCAGAAGCTGAAAAAGGAGGACTGTTAACTAATAAAGCAATATTGTCTTCAGGAATGATGCATGGGATTGTAGATCCTGAAAATTATAGAATTGTTCCTTATTCAGAATTAGTAAAGAAATGTAAGATTGATATTGAATCTGGACAGAGATATCTAGAAGTAATTCCCTTCTCAGACATTAAAGATGAAGCAAGTGACAGAGTGCTTACGTTGTCCCAAGCAACTCAGCTTGGAAAAGTGGACTTTATATCTACACTGAAGGTTCTGGAAGCTCAGGCAAATACTGGGGGAATCATAGATACTGCCACAGGGAAAAGACTGACATTGGCTTCAGCTTTGGAACAGAAAATAGTAGATGAAAACATGGCAAGAATTATTGCATCTCATCAGGTATTAAATGGAGGAATTGTTGACATATTTAATGATCAAAGAGTGACTCTAAAGGAAGCTGTTGAGAAAGGATTTATCAGCCCTGAATTGGCAACTATGATCCAGATAGATACTTCAGAGTCCTGCAGTCACGGGGCTCAGGTTGAAAAGCAAGATGGGGTTGAAGTATGTGAAATAGAGAAGGAATTTCTAAGAAGGGAAATGTTAGTTGCTTGTAATTGGTCTGCTGGAATGAGTTATAGTAAAGGAGCTGGTGAGAAATTACTTGAGATCGGAAGTCAGTCTGCACAAGGAAAGGTTAAAACAAGAGTTTCTTCCAGGGGGCAGGCCAAAAAGAGCAGGGAAATTTCATTAAAGGAATTGGAATGCAAGGATCAAGATAAAAGGAGTACTTCTCCAGAAGCTGAAAAATCTGTCAGTATCATAATTCCTGGTGATGATAAAGATACATTGCTGGGCCAAGGTTCATTGACACTCTCTCACTCGGAAGTTCGTGATTTTAAACTCAAAGAGGCGGCTAGTGATGACATGGAAAAAAATACAAATGAAAAGCAAGAAACCTTAGGGGCCAAAATGGAAATTTCTTCTCATATGAAGAAGTCTTTATCAGGTCAAGATCCTAAAGAAATAAGAGAAAGCCAAGGAAGAATTATTTCAGGAGGACAAGAATCAGATTATGAGACTTCAGGCAAATTGCTGAGTGAGCAGGTTATGCAGAAACCAATGAATACCAGGGAGAAAAGTAAGAGGGAGAAGAGGGAAATGATTATAGAAGAAAGTGTCAAAACACACAAGCCAATTCTTTCTGAAGAAAAGTTGAATCAAGAAACCATCATTAGAGCTGACCAGGGATCCGATGTAGAGAGTCCACCTGTGGAAATAACCAGAAATGAAAGAAGAGAAGAAGCTGGTAGAGAGCTGGGATTTTCTATTATTTGTAAAGCTGAAAACTCTTCCCCAATGTTACTCAAAGGAATTTCTATAAATCAGGATGTTTTAACATTCTTCAAACCTAATCAGGTCAATGAAGAAGAAGGAAAAAATTTAAGCCTCTCCTTAAGACCGGAAGAAGATTTATCTCAAATTTCTGGTGTGGCCCAGAGTGAACCATTCTCTTCTACAACCCTAAGACCTAAAGGATTATACTACCAGGAATCAGTTGGAAAGGCCCAAGTTGCAAGCAGATCCCAAATTTCTGAATCAAACAAACCTTTCCAAGGAGCCATCAGACTGGAGACCAACTCTTCTCAAGATTCCTGGATTGCTTTTAAGACCAAAGAAACCAAAGATCTGATTTGCTCATCTAATGAATATAAAGAAAGATCATACCAGGAAGTACCTTTTAAGTCAACAAGAACTCTTAAATTAGAAGAATCTACAGTTTCCACAGTAGACCCAAAAGAAGCCAGTTATCTGGAATTCTCACACAGCAAGGACTATCATCATCAGGACAGAAAAAGTGATAGTGAAATTTGTGGAATTCTCACATCTAAAGTAATAACTCAGGAAATGACTGGAGAGAAATTTCTAGAAATGTCAAACCCTATAGATACAGGTGTAGAAACAGCATCTTTTGAAGGCATGGTGACTCAGGGTGTTCCCAGAGTCTTAGCATCTCTTCTTCCAGAGAAACTGTTCAAAGATGTGTCTCAAAAAGAGAGGGCAGGGCAACAGGATGCCACCATTAGTCCCACTATTCCAGAGACCAGTGAAGAAAAGCCAGTGCCACTCCCATACCCTACAGTGAAAATGGATGAGAAGACACCACAGGAAAATCTCAAAGAAAGCCCTGGTGGTGAACAGACTCCCTTCATGACTACAGCTGGGGGAAGGGGAAATGAAGGTGTAAACCCAGAGCCCTCCAGAACAGCTAAAGTAAGTTTTCCTGTGGTGTGTTTGTGTATATATTTTGGATATAACTAGTTTAATGCTAAAACTCTTGACTGGATACTGAGTTTACATATATACAATTTTGTGCATACATACGGTTTCAGGGGACTAGATGATTCTCTAAGGTATAACTTAGTGTACCATCATCTGTTTGTTACAGAGTTGTTAGAAAATTAGGCAGCATGTCTTTCTGAAATTTTGCAAGGGTTTAAGTTGAAATACCAGAGTGATGGTGCCTATGGTCGAAATAGCTTTAGGAGGTTTTGCTAAAATGATATTCATGGATTGATAATTATGAGTCTCTCCTCCCTAAGGAAGTTAATAAAATCACTTTTTTGTCTATTGATTTGAGACAACATAGACACATAACATGTTTTAGTTCATCCCACCCTATGTGTGGTAAAAATTTCTATTTGTCTATCAATAAGACCCAGCCTGATTTTAAAAGCAGACTTAAGGGGCGCCTGGGTGGCTCAGTGGGTTAAAAGCAGACTTAAAGGTGAAAATCTGATCTGAATGAGTTTTCTTTTGGCTCCACAGAATGTATTTAACCGGCAGCTCTGTCTGGAACATGATGAGAAGCTGGTATCCTATCTCTCTCTATTACGTGACATTGAAATGAGGACCAAACAGATTCAACCTCTGGACCTAAACCTGGCAGAGCTACAGGACCTGTTGTGTCAGGCCAAGGTGGGTTCCCAGAGAATTCCTGCAGGCCCACCAGCTTTGGAGGGAATAGAGAGTATTAAGGAAGAAAAACATGTTCAGGGACACCTGGGTGGCTTATTCAGTTAAGCAATTTGATTCTTGATCTCAGCTCAGATCTTGATCTCAGGGTCAGGAGTTCAAGCCCTGTATTGGGCTCAGCATGGATCTACTTTAAAAAAAAAAATTACTGGGGCGCCTGGGTGCCTCAGTGGGTTAAGCCTCTGCCTTCGGCTCAGGTCATGATCCCAGAGTCCTGGGATAGAGCCCCACATCGGGCTCTTTGCTCAGCAGGGAGCCTGCTTTCCTTCCTCTCTCTCTGCCTGCCTCTCTGCCTACTTGTGATCTCTGTCTGTCAAATAAATTAAAAAAAAAAAAAAAAGTTACTGGGGCGTCTAGGTGACTCAGATGATTAAGCATCTACCTTCAGCTCAGGTCATGATCGAGCCTCATGTCGGGCTCCTGGCTCCCAGCTCATCGGGGGTCTGCTTCTCCCTCTTCCTCTGCCTCTCCCCCTCCTTGTCGTCTCATTGTCTCTCTCTCTCAAATGAATAAACAAAAATCTTTTCAAAAATTATTTTAAGAAAAGAAAGGAAAAGAAAATACCATTATTTAAGGGGCTAAAAAAAAATAGATTTAAAAAAATGGAGATCTCTAAAGGAAGATCATCAGGAAACACTGGTCTCACAGAAACCAAAGCAGAAGAGACTCAACAAGGAGTTGTGGCAGGAGTAAATACAGTAGGGAGACCAAGTGAGGACTAAAAGGGGGATTTAGTGCCCAGAGTCATTGATAACCTTAATAAGAATAGTTTCAGTGGAGTTGTAGGACATAAACGAGGTTGCAGTTAGAACAAATGGGAAGTTGGAAGGGGGAGCTATTAATGTAAATCATTCTTTCCAGAAGGCTTGGTGGTGCAGGTAAGGAGAGAGGTAGGACACTAGCTGGAGGAGATGCACTGAAAGAAGAATGTTTTGAGTGGATTTGGGTGCTGACGAGGAAGAACCAATAAAAAAGGAGAACTTGAAGTTAGGGGAGAGAAGAAATGATAATGGATGATCTGAATTCCTGAGGACATAAAATGAGACAACTTGAGAAGAAGGAAGAGGAGCCCTTTTTCTTCAACCCTTGTCACAAGATTAAAGTCACAATGAGGACAGGCTGTAGAGGTTAAGTTCTCTTAGTATCCAGAGTGTGGCCTTGGGAGGGCAGCTGAAGAGCAGGTGAGGATCATGTCCAGAACCACCAACTTTCCCACAGCATATTTCTGGCTACATTGCTGAGGATCAGAATATTGTAGATGGCTGGGTTGGGGTGTTTTTCAATTTTTTCCTTCTGCCCTATTGGAATTTGGAGTGGAAGAGTCATTCTTTTGGTTTTTTGGGGGTTTTATTTTTTGTTTTTGTTTTTTTTAAGATTTTATTTATTTTTTTTTTCATTTGTAATAGTTTTTTGTTTTTTTTTAATTTTATTTTTTATAAACATATAATATATTTTTATCCCCAGGGGTACAGGTCTGTGAATCGCCAGGTTTACACACTTCACAGCACTCATCATAGCACATACCCTCCCCAATGTCCATAATCCCACCCCCCCCAACCCCCCTCCCCCCATTAACCCTCAGTTTGTTCTGTGAGATTAAGAGTCACTTATGGTTTGTCTCCCTCCCAATCCCATCTTGTTTCATTTACTCTTCTCCTACCCCCTTAACCCCCCATGTTGCATCTCCTCTCCCTCATATCAGGGAGATCATATGATAGTTGTCTTTCTCCGATTGACTTATTTCGCTAAGCATGATACCCTCTAGTTCCATCCACGTCATCGCAAATGGAATCCATCAAAATCCTTGAGGAGAACACAGGCAGCAACCTCTTCGACCTCAGCCGCAGCAATATCTTCCTAGGAACATCGCCAAAGGCAAGGGAAGCAAGGGCAAAAATGAACTATTGGGATTTTATCAAGATTTTATTTTTTTGAACAGAGAGTGCACATGCATGAGCAGGGGGAGGGACAGAAGGAGAGGGAGAAGCAGACTGCCTATTGAGTGTGGAGCCCAATGCAGGATTGGAGCCCAATGCGGGGCTCGATCCCAGGACCCGGAGATCACGACCTGAGCTGAAGTCAGATGCTTAACTGTCTGAGCCTCCTAAGAGCCCAGGAAGAGTTGTTCTTCTACTTGACTTATTTTGTGTCACATTATATAAAGCGTACTGACACTCTCAAAGAGGTAGCAAGTTGTATGGGAAGGTGCACTACACTGAGACAGAAAACCTGAATCCAAGTCCTGGCTCCATCGCTGAGGTGGGTGACTTTAGACAAAAATAAATTAAAGAATAACATTTTCAAATGCTGAGGCATCGCTTCTGTAAATCCAGTATAATAATGATCCCAATTCTGCCTACCTCGAGAATGAGTGATTGTGAAAACCAAACAAACAAATGAACATACATAAAAGCATTTCATAAGCCGTAAAGCAGGTGTTGGCGTGAGGTGACAAAAAACTGTGTTCACAGCTTATTCCTAAATAGCAAGAGTTCTAGTCTTGATTTTGGAGGTAACTCCACTTTATCCCCCCAGGTATTAGACAGGGAGCTAAAGGATCTGTCCACCTTGGTGAATCAGGAATTAGAATGTGTGAATCAGATTATCATCAGCCAGCCTCAAGAAGTCCCCGCTCAACTGTTGAAGGCTCTAGAGAAAGATGCTAAGAATCTTCAGAAGTCCCTCAGCTCTGTGAGTGACACCTGGAGTTCCAGACTACCCCACCTCCAGAATGCTGTGGAAGTAAAAAAGGTTGCTTCTTGTTTTTATTTCCGAAGGCTCACAAAGTTTGGGCAGGTTTGAAGATTTTCTTCATCTAATTTGCCATTTGTTTCTTAGACTAGAGTGTTGAATCAGTACGAACAGTTAGAAGGCCGACTTCAAGATCTGAGAGCCTGGGTTGGCAGTATGACTCTTCTTCTGAACAGTGAGGGATGTAACGATGAAACCGACACTGACAGTCTGAAACACCGTCTCCAGCAGTACAAGGTAGGCGCCCCACCCATTCTCAAGTGGGTTTTCATCGTCCTCTGAGTTACATCAATATTATATCAATTTTATTTTCCTGCGAGGCAAACCAGGATCTGTATTTCTCTTTCTCAGGAAAACTGATATTCCATTTTAGAAGTAAAGTCTGCTGTGTTTTTAGGTTATCATACCCTTAGAGCTTCAATGATTATGGTTATTTCTCCTTGCATCTGTTCTTAGAGAGAGAGTCTGGAATGGCCTATTATTTTCATCTTCATCTTGTCTTTATAACTGAATATCTATTATCCGTCCTTTGTTTCTAATTTTACATACACCAATTTCAGGAGACTTACTGATCCATGATTGAGAGCATGGCTTGGCAAACTTTTTCTGTAGAGGGCCAGATAGTAAATATTTTAGGCCTTGCAGGTCATACACAAATAGACCATTTCTGTGGCACCCATTCACCTTTACTGTTGAAACATCAGAGCATCTGTAGACAGTACATAAATGAATGTTCATGGATGTGTTACAGTAAAACTTTGTTTACAAAAACAGGTGGCAGGCAGATTTGGTCTGGGGACTGCTGATTACCAACCATTGATCTAGAGGGATGCTTTTCTTCTCCTTAAGCTTTAAATTAATTGATTCTTTTTATGAGTCATTGAGGGAAAAGTAAACACTGAGATACTCAAGACTTGAGGTGTTTGTTTTTCCTCCCAACATTATTCTTTGTTTTGGTTATACTTAAGATAGTATCAGATATCACTCACGCTGGTTTATCTGCCCTCTGCTATAGATAGACACTCCTTAAATTCTTTCTAAAGTCAGAGCAGAACTAAAGATGCCCTCTCCTTCTGTTTTATCCTCTCCCTTTTCCCCAGTCTTAAGAGAAGCAGACATAATTTGACCATGGTCAGGCTTCTTGGATGCAACCCATCTTCCCCCAACCCCCTTTTTAAAAAGATTTTATTTATTTGTCAGCTCACAAGCAGAGGGAGCGGCAGACAGAGCAAGGAGCCTGATGCGAGATTCGATCCCAGGATCCTGGGATCATGACCTGAGCCAAAGGCAGACACTTGACCCACTGAGCCACCCAGGCATCCCAACCCATCCCTTTTTGTCTTGCAAGAGTTGACCTGCCATCTTCATCCATGCCTTTTCCTCCAAATCTTTTGTTAGGCGAGTGAGTTACAGACTTGATCTGCTCACTAGGAGAGTATAAAAAAAACAAGAGTGAATAAAATTCCTGTGACATAGTATATAATATAAAAACACAGAGCATCTGGGATGCCTGGGTGGCTCAGTGGGTTAAGGCCTCTGCCTTCGGCTCAGGTCATGATCCCAGGATCCTGGGATCTAGTCCCCCATCCGGCTCTCTGCTCATCGGAGAGCCTGCTTCCCCTTCTCTCTCTCTGCCAGCCTCTCTGCCTGCTTGTGATCTCTGTCTGTCAAATAAATAAATAAAATCTTAAAAAAAAAAAAAAAACAAAAACATACACAAAGCATCTCATGCATGGTTTCCTCCCCAAGTTATAATTTAAATGAATGCCTTACTGGAAAGGCAGCCACAGTCTAAGTCTTGTTTTCCTAATGACAGTTTCCCAAATCCATTCATCACAGATGAAGAAAGACACTTAGCTTAATGATAAATATGCAAGAACCCCTTTCTGTCTGCTCTGCAGGATTGCTGACTACCCTTGGTTTCAAAGCGATAGAGATCTAATTGTTTTTATTGCATCCAGTGTTACATAGCTGATGACCACTACATATTTGTGGAACAAGTGCATGCTTTTAATCATCTAAAAAGAGATAAATTCTAGTGGTAGATAGGTATATATATGTAACTATTATATAGGAAAGTCTGTAATCTTTTATACCCTTAAAATGTATAAGCAATTTTATTTACTCTAAAAACCATGTAGTGGTGTACTACAAATAAATTGAGTACCTCCCTACTTCTGGCTTTCTAGCAACTCACTGCTAGACAAATACAAATAGATATTTGAACCTAAGAAAGTATGATTAGGCCAATCTATCTCAGACTAGAAATTCATGATAAATTTTCCAAACGTTAAAAAGATTTTTTTTTACAGAGACCTGGATTAGCATTAGTATAATTCTATTAACATAAAAAAAATAAAAATTTACTGCATTTGGAGATAAGGTTCAGTAAAGAAAACCTAATTGTAAGATATGAGGAATTTGGAGAGACCAGAAATGAGAGAGATTTCCTGTGCTGGTTTGGCCCTAGAAATGATCAGTATCAATGATAGAAATACAGCAAATTAATCCCTCTTTATTTATGTTGACTCTTTAATTAAAACCAAGAGCTTCTGCTTTGACAGAATGAGAAGTTTTATTGTTTTATTTTTAATTTTTTTATTTCCTTACTTAGGATCTGAAGCAGCCCATGGCTGAAAGGAAATCTCAGCTCAATGCTCTTGCTTTTGATACTCAGTTCTTTATCTCTGAGCACACCCAGGATCTATCCCCTCAGCAGAACCAGCAAATGCTGAGCCTTCTGAGTGAACTGCAGAGGTCCTTCCAGGATCTTGTGGAGCAGACCGCAGCTCAGATGGATGCCTTGCAGGGCCATTTTCAACAAATGGAGCAGGCAGCCCAGGTCAAGGTCAGACTGAACCAGCGGCTGGGCTCACTTTATCTTTTGGGGTACCTTCTCTGTCCTTGAGATTTCTGGTCAGACTCCATCTGTCATGATTCTAGGAGCCTGTATTGACCAATTTTTGAAATTTCATTTCCTCCAGACCATTCTGTTCTGGTCTAGGAGGCAGCTGTTCTGGCTGTATTTCTTGCCATGTTTTTGGTTTTATGTGTGCTGTGAGAGAATGTGCGTGTTTACGTATGTATGCACGTGCAAGTATTTTCCTTTTAGTTAGACTTGACCCTCACTGTGTCTCATTGTGTCTGACTTCCAAACAAAAGTCATATCCTTCGTCCTTATTTCTCCTCCTTTCTCCCTCAGTATTCTTTTGACAGCCATTAGGAACAGTTAGGTATTCTGAGCTCTTGAGAAGAATGGTTCTGAAATGAATTTTATTCTGGGGCTTTTCACATGATTAACAGTAATATTCTTTGACCGCCTTCAAACAGCTGACAACGAATTTTTTATCAGAATCGTATTAATTTTTTAGCATTTTTAAAATCATGATTAATTTCTAGCACCTTTCTTTACACTATGATGTCCAGTGCTTATTCAGTTATGGAAAACAGGGTGTAGAACTAAGTGTTAACATTTTTTAAAAAAACCATCCTACCACCATCTGTCACAACCCTCTTATTGCAAAACTCAACATAATTCCATTGATGGTAACATCATAACCTAAGAATACCAAGAATGATGCTTAGGCATCTTTGCTGTTTGAACAGTAAGTTGGAGTTGAACAAGATGGTATTAGAATGTCATTATCAAAAAAAAAAAAAGAAGAAGAAGAAGAATGTCATTATCACCAGCAATCTATCTCAGGGTCACCTTTATTAAATGTTGTGCAAAGTTGAATGGAGCCTTTGAGTTAGGCTCAGCCAAAATTAAGTTAGTCAATTCCGTATGTCCCCACATTACTGCTTGTTGTTCCAACCGTACTGAATTGAAATAAAATACTGATGCAGCCCTTCAGGTTACTTTCCAAATCTGAAAATATGCAAATCCTCACTTGGAAACATATATAACATGGTGTAGTCTGTGGATAATTAATGAAATAGCACTGGTCTGAGGCACTTTAAGACCCAGCCTGGATCCAGGGTAGGCCCCTGAGTTGCAGCAAGTGGTAGAACTGCATGTGAACATTCTCTCCAAGTGCATAATTAATTCCACAATATTTATTAACCTTGTTATTGTCAGAAATGCTCTGCTTCTCTCTATATTTGCCCTGAATGCATGTGTATGTCTGTGTGTTAACTTGTTTGCTTTGCTTTTTTCAGATTCAGTCTGCACCCATCCTAACTCATGGAGATCCCGTTTTACAGCTGAAGAGCTCTTAGGAGTTCTCTTCCAGAGCCCTTCTATTTGTCCTAAAGAGGGGGAGAGAGGGCCAATGTGGGCACCTGTTTGTAAGTGCAGGTGACTAAACACCATCAGAAGGTAGAAACTGGTGGACAATGTTCTAGAAGGATGGTCAGGAGAACACATCATGCTCAATGGCTCAATTAGGTGCTTCAGTGTCATATAGTCGAGATGAGATTCGGAGAAAGGATCAGGCACAGAAACATATTCCCTCCCTCCCTGTGGGCCTGACTTTTGTCTTTGATATCACTTGTAGACACCTGAAGGAATGAGCCAGTTGCTATTCTTGGGCAGTTTCCTTCTCAAAATAGCCAAGCCGCTCATGCCTGGCATGTAATCATTCCATTTAATGGGTATCTGCATTTATGAGACGTTGGATTTATAAAGTTAGCTCAATTATTAAGAAGCTCAATTAGCTTATGAATTATCCAGATTCTTGATTTCCCCCCACCCCTTAATGCAGTCCTTCTAATGTTCTGTATTTTAACTTA
Source organism: Enhydra lutris kenyoni (assembly GCF_002288905.1). Classification (NCBI taxonomy): domain Eukaryota; kingdom Metazoa; phylum Chordata; class Mammalia; order Carnivora; family Mustelidae; genus Enhydra; species Enhydra lutris. Next base: position 10,122,547 of record NW_019154093.1, read on the forward strand.
TTATGTAGCATATCCTCTAGTTCTGGTGGAGGACTTGATCATAACCACTAATTTATTATTATCTCCATTATCATTTACGGATTTGAAGCATCTGGGCTCTCTGTTCTCCATTTCCAGGGCTAGTAACAGTCGTCTGGAAAGGAACTCCCAACCAAAACTGGGGAGCGTTCTCACCTGAAATTGCCCCTGAATAGAATCCAAACTGTTGACCCAAATCAACAGACTGTCCAAATGAGGGGAGCTTTCTGAATATGACTTCTGTGCTTTTTCCTGTTCTAGTCTCTCACCAACTCTTCCATCCTTAAGATATAACCTTTCTGTTTTACATTTCAGGGAGCTATCTTGTATTTGTAAAATGAGAATTTTTAATCATCTCTTAACCCCTTTGCATTTTAATTAGACCCTGCAGAAACAGCAAAATACCTGTCACCAGAAACTGGAGGATCTTTGCAGCTGGCTAGGACGGGCAGAAAGTGCATTGGCAGGCCACCAAGGTAGAGCTACCCAGCAGGATCTCTCTGCTTTGCAGAAGAACCAGAGTGACTTGAAGGTCAGTATGAATTAATTCACTTTTCTCTTCCTTCAGCAAGTCTTCATAAAGGCTTACTATGTGCCAGGCACAGTGCTTCATGCTGGCAACATAACGGTAAATATCTCTGTTCTCATGAAGCTTAGAGTCTAGTGGGAGAGACAAACATTATACAGATAAGCACAAAAGTGAACATGTAATTATTAACTGTTACATATATAGGGGCACCTTGGTAACTCAATTGGTTAAGTGGCTGACTCTTGATTTTGGCTCAGGTCTTGATCTCAGGGTCTTGGGATCAAGCCCCATGTCAGACCCATATCTTGCTGGGCCTTGTAGGCTGCATTAAGGATAAGGAGTGGTGGATGCCTGGCTGGCTCAGTCGGTAGAGCATATGATTCTTGATCTTGGAGTTGTGAGTTCTAGCTCCCCGGTGGGTGTAGAGATTACTTAAACTTTTTTTTTTTTTTTTTTTAGATTTTATCCATTTATTCGACAGAGAGAGAGATCACAAATAGGCAGAGCAGCAGGCAGAGAGAGGGGGAATGAGGCTCCCTTCTAAGCAGAGAGCCCAATGCAGGGCCCAATCCCAGGACCCCATGACCTGAGCCGAAGGCAGAGGCTAAACCCACTGAGCCACCCAGGCACCCTAGAGATTACTTTAAAAAAAAAAAAAAAGGTTGCCTTGGTGGCTTAGTCAGTTAAGCATCTGCCTTTGCCTCATGTCATGATCCCAGGGTCCTGAGATCAAGTTCTGCATCAGGCATCTTGCTTGGTGGAGAGCCTGCTTTTCCCTCTGCCTGCCACTCCCACTAGGCGCAAGCTCTCTCTCTCTCTCTCTCTTTCTCTCTCCCCCCGCCCCTGATAAATAAATAAATAAAATCTTTAAAAAGAAAAAAAGCTAAGGAGTGATAACCAAAAGAGTATAAAGGACCAATCAGATCTCAACTCAGCTAGAATCCTATTGTCAACTCCTTTGTATAGAAGAATGATCTCTTTGAGAACAACTCATTACAAAATAAACATCATGTTTATGGACAGTCTCCTTTTTTGTCTTCATTAAATATTTGCTTAGAAATTTAAATTTTGCTTAGAAAATTAAGTATTAGAGGGGCACCTGGGTGGCTCAGTTGGTTAAGCATTTACCTTCCGCTCAGGTCATGATCCCGGAGTCCCAGGATCAAGCCCCTGCTACCTGCTCAAGCACTACCTGCTCAGCAGAGAGCCTGCTTCTCCCCCTGCCCCTCACCCCGCTCGTGTGCTTTCTCTCTCTCTCTCTCTCTCTCTCTCTTGCTTTCTCTCTCTCAAATAAATAAAATCTTAAAAGAAAAAGAAAATTAAGTGTTAGAATATTTAAGTAAAAAAAAAAAATTCTTAGAAGTTCTTATCTGCATTGGTTTAGGCCTAAACCCTAAGCAGATTACAGTCAGGGACAAACACCTGGTGCAGGTGTGTGTCATCCTAGCCGTGCCATCTGTGTGCTGTTAGCAGCCTTAGAAGAAGGAATGTTGACATCTCTGCCCTCCCTGTGTTCATGTGTTAAGGATTTACAGGACGATATTCAGAATCGGGCCGCCTCATTTGCCAGTGTTGTCAAGGACATCGAAGGCTTCCTGGAAGAGAACCAGGCCAAGCTGAGCCCCCATGAGTTGACAGCTCTTCGGGAGAAGCTTCATCAGGCTAAGGAGCAGTATGAGGCTCTCCAGGAACGGACTCGGGTGGCCCAGAAGGAGCTGGAGGAAGTGGTTACCTCAGCCGTACAGCAGGAGACTGAAAAGGTAACCAGACTTCTTTGATACATGGTATTTTTCAAAAAAGAAAATTCTGGCATCTGGCAAATGAAGAAAAGGTAATAAGGGGAAACTGCCTTACAGAGAGCATAGAATCATAAAAAGAGGCTACTTCAGGAGCTGGTCTGTGATTTAGGAAGAAACATCCTAAAGGACTTTAAGTCAGGAATAGTTGATAGGAAGTTCATATCACCCACCCCACTCCCAAAGAAAAAATATTTTTACTCTCTGTGTACTCAGTACTCTAATTGGAAGATCTTGGAAAGAACTTAGTGAAGAAGGGTAGTACCTTGGGGAGGAAAAAGCAAATGGCACATTTCAAACATGAATCTAGATTGATAATCCAAGAGCACAAAGAGGAAGTATCTAGGGAGTCTCTGTGTGCCTCACACCATCCCCAGGTTGCCCTTGCAGATCAATGGAAACTGAGGTACTGGGATAGACCTAGGAGAAGGTAAAGTCTTAAATGTTGTTCTGCACCCCACTCAGCCCTGGCAGATTGAATTAGAATCCTTTGTCTGGCCATGGATTCTGACACAAACGGGGGAGATAGAAAATATGGAAAAGAGAAATAAATTACCTGAAGGGGAATTCTGAAATATATGAAGGTATCGCTTGGCATAACCTGTTTAATTAATCACAGTACTCGAACAGTCAGAAAATGGAATTCAAGAGGCAAGTTTTAGGACTTAATACTCTGTCTGGCAGAAGAAGGTTGGGAGAAGTCTACATTTCCCTTAGGGAAGGGCAGCTAGTAATCGAGAGTGACTATAACTATACTGTTTCTGACCCTGCCAAGCCAGGCCGTCGCTTCTGCACACCTATGAAGGATTCCATGAAGCCTTGCTGGGCTGCCAGGACTAAATCATCTCTTAAAGCCTTTTAAATCCTGGGTTTTGCCACCCCCACCCCTCCCACGCACGTTATCGTAGGCAGCAAAGCAAGGTTTATCCCGCAATAGCAAAGTGGTAGTACAAAACTCTCGAGGTGGGATGGGACCCAAGGGGATTGCCCCCCCCCACCTTTTTAAAAGCAGTGAGATACAGACAAAAATCTAGAGATTGTTTTAACTAATTGTTTCTCGACAGATGTAGAAGATGCTCATTCTTTTTTGTGGATGCAAAGACCATTTATATGTAGTCTTAGAGCTTCTCTTCTTTAGCATGAAAGTCTTACTTTTTTCTTAACCTTTGTTTGTATAGCTGAGTATCTAAGGCCTTCTCACTAGACTCCTTCTGTGGCTTTCAGAGTAAAGCAGCAAAGGAACTGGCAGAGAACAGGAATAAGATTGATGCTCTCCTGGACTGGGTGACTGCGGTGCAATCTGAAGGACGGATGGAGCAGCTGTCTGGAACTAGCCTAGGGAAAGGAGCCTTTGATACCACAGATGCTCACAAGGGGGCGAGCCAAGCCCCAGAGGAACTGGACAAGCAATGTGAGAAGATGAAGGTGAGAATGTTAGCCTGTCTTCACTCTGCTGGGCACCTCTCTGCTGCCCTGGGCAAGTCACCATAACCACCTTGCCCCTAAATCCAGTAAGCACGGTAAGTATGTCTCAGTTCATGCCCTCTTTGATACCTCAGCAGCTTTGACACTGTTGAAACACTTTCTCCTTTGCTTTTCCAAAGCGCTACTCTGCCCTGGTAATCATTTTTCCTTTCCTCTGGCCAGTTTGTGAGATACTGCTGTGCTTCCAGGAGGCAGCCTCAGCCTCTTCTCATCTTTCAGAATATACTTCCTTTGGGTAGTTTTATCCACTCAAGACATTTCAGCTACCACCTGTACTGGAGAATTCCATGTATGTGTCCAACCTAAATGCCTGTGTGGAGCTTCAAACCAGTACATAAATCCATCTGCCTGTTTGTAACTTGGAACCACAAGCAGTTCAGCCTCAAAAAATGGAGCTTCAGTTTCCTCTAACATACCCTCCACCCCATCAAACTTGTTCTCCTTCCTCTACTCCCACTTCATTGCCAGAGCTAGACATCATCTTCCTTCCCCTCCCTACTCTCCTGTATCGAATCAGTCATCAAATCCCCTCTTCTTAGATCTCTTTCAGAGTCATCCCTGCTTCTCTGTTTCCCCTGAGCTATGATTGTGGTTTGGACTACTGTCACCTTCCATTTGAGTTGTTATGGCAGCTTCAACTGGTCTCCTTGCCTTGTGCCTTCTACCCTCCCTCCTACACGACTAAGTGATCTTCCAAAAATACAATATCCTTGATTAACCCTTTTTTTAATGGTTTCCTGTCACCCTCAAAAAACCATTCCTTACTCGATCTTTATCTCTACCCATGTATTCATTATTCAGCAAATATCGAGCACCTGCTGTATGTCAGGCATTGGAGATAAACCAGTGAACCAACCAGAGGAACTGTTTCCTAGGATATTAACTGGCATATGCAAGCATACTTTATTGCATGATTGAAAAACAATATGTTTAGGGAAATTAGAAAACACATGGATCATCTATTTAGTAGTGACACCTTTATAGCAAAGAAAATTTGGCTTAGTTAGAATGCTTCTACTGAATAGCCTATGTCATTGCTTTGTTTTGTATTAATAGGATTTTTTCCTCTTGCATGCTGCTGTTATGCTTAGAGATCCATTGCAGGGTATCCCCCAAAGCTGAGGCAGTCATAACAGCACAGAGCAGAGATGTCCTACTGTCACAGGACTGCTGGCAATAGTCAGCCTGACCAGGGAGCATCTCCATCCTAGGAAGGAGACTGCCTTACTTGTGGGTAGATGAGAATGGGAACACCTGGGGGGTGTACAGACAAGCTATGGTACTACCCCTTACTATCTATTTGAGAAGGAAAGATTTGTCACCCTAGCTTCCCTGAGATAATGTTGGAAGCTGATGCTATAGGTTGCTGATTCAGGTTGAAACTGGACAGTGTTCTGGAAAAAATTAGGCTATTGTCCTGATCTAGGAAGTTGCATAAATGGTTTAGGTAGGCAAGAACACTGACTGAATCCCCACTATTGTCTATTAGACTCGGGAAGAACATTTTATTTTTATTTAAAATTTAAAATTTAAAAATTTAAAAATTTATTTATTTATTGGGGGAGAGAAAGCTTGCATACAAGGTGGGGGAGGGGCAGAGGGAGAGGGAGAGAGAGCCTCCAGTAGACTCCCTGCTGAGTGTGGAGTCCCATGACCTGAAGATCGTGACCTGAGCCGAGATCATGACCTGAGCTGAGATCATAACCTGAGCCAAAATCAAAAGTCAGATACTTAACTGAGCCACCCAGGCACCCCTAGACTCAGGAAGAACATTTTAAGAAACAAAACAAAACAACCACAACTCCCTAAAATAACTTACATTCCATTGAAATAGAAAAAAGGTCCATGTGTAAGCACATAGACACAGCACATACAAATAAAAAATACAAATTACCTGTGCTCCAGAAATACAGTTTACTCTCACTGGAATACAAATTGTTTCTTTAAAGGATTAATTTTCTAAGAACTTTCCTAGGTGGGACAGTGTTCAGGGATATTTCACAGCTAATGGAGACTTCACAGCTAAGTAGTTGCAATTTTTATATTGTCATGTTTGGCTTATCCAACTTACTCTCCCCTTCCATTAATGTGGGTAGTTATGAGCTGGCCACTTGTGCCTTCTCTTACTTAGACTTAGAATGGTTTAGTGAAGGGGCGCCTGGGTGGCTCAATGGGTTAAAGCCTCTGCCTTCGGCTCAGGTCATGATCCCAGGGTCCTGGGATCGAGCCCCACATCAGGCTCTCTGCTCCGTGGGGAGCCTGCTTCCTCCTCTCTCTCTCTGCCTGCCTCTCTGCCTGCTTGTGATCTCTGTCAAGTAAATTAAAAAAAAAGAGAGAGAATGGTTTAGTGAAGAGAGCCAGATTCTAGTCTTAGTTTGTCCCTTAACTGCCTGCATGACCTTAGTCAAGACATGTAACATACATAGATATTGTCTGCTTATATTGCCATTTGTGCCCCAAATCACTTGAGATATTATATGTGAAGTCTCTTAGAAAACCCTAAGATCCTACATGTATCAGTTCAGCTGGGACTAGTATATGGCATAAGGCTTAGAAAGTGAGAGATATTGAGAGATACTGATTTTTGAACAACTGGAAAAGTGGCCTATTGAGATCTCTCTCTACTAACTGTAGACATAACCGAATTTTTGTGGTATCCCTACTGATCATTCTTTGTTTGGGGGGAATTTTTTTGCCAGGCCCGTCACCAAGAATTGCTGTCTCAGCAGCAAAATTTCATCCTGGCCACCCAGTCAGCTCAGGCCTTCCTGGACCAGCATGGCCACAATCTCACGCCTGAGGAACGCCAGGTGCTACAGGATAAGCTAGGAGAGCTGAAGGGGCAGTATGCGACTTCCCTGGCCCAGTCGGAGGCAGAGCTGAAGCAGGCTCAGACACTACGGGACGAGCTGCAGAAGTTCCTACAGGACCATCAAGAGTTTGAGAACTGGCTGGAGCGGTCTGAGAGAGAGCTGGAGAACATGCACAAGGGAGGCAGCTGCCCCGAAGCCCTTCCCTCCCTGCTAAAGCGGCAGGGGAGCTTCTCAGAGGACGTCATTTCCCACAAAGGAGACTTACGATTTGTGACTATCTCAGGGCAGAAAGTCTTGGACACAGAAAACAGCTTTGAGGAAGGCAGAGAACCATCAGCCACTGGAGCCTTAGTGAAGGGCAAGCTGAAGGATGCAACAGAAAGATACACTGCTCTCCATTCAAAGGTACCACGAGAATCCTGACAGCCTCTGCGGGGCCGGTCATGGGAGCCCTCACACAACAGTGGGTAGTTGCTGGGGCTTAGGATAAGAACCTTAGGACACAGTGAGTGAGCTGAATTGTATATTGACCACAGGCAGAATGTTTTTATGAGCTCTGCAAAAATGTAAAATGTGGAGGCCCATGGGCTAATGCCCGATCCCAGCAGTATCAGGGGTATGTCACTCTGGTAGGGAAGGTGGAGGTGCTTGCCCTCCTGTACCCTGACCAGCAGACGTGGGCTCCCTAGAGACACAGTACAGCTTCCAGGGGAAGCTGGAACCACGTACACAGTCTGTATTCCTGCACAGAGCATCTAGAGTACATCCTTGCCTTCCTCCCTATCAAAGAACTCCTGTTAGCTCCCAAACTGTAGAATCCATTCAGTTCTTACCTGTCTTCTGCACTTTGCCAACATCTCTAACCTAGCCAAAAGGAGCACTCTGTACCTCCCAGTCCTTTTCTACCTTAGCCTGCAACCCCATGTGTAGTTCTTTGGTGGCTTGCCCTACACCTCACTTAGTCTTTGTGAGTATATAATATAAAGTTGGGGTGAATAGTATGGATCAAACAATGAAGGCCCAGCTTTCGGAGATGGTTGCTACTCATCTGTTCCTGGAGGCCTGGGTGCTACCCTTCACTGTGGTTAGAGTGAGATCCTGTAACAAGGCCAGACTTTTCTTTCTTTCTTTTTTTTTTTTTTTTTAAGATTTTATTTATTTATTTGAGAGAGAGCATGAGAGGCGAGAAGGTCAGAGGGAGAAGCAGGCTCTCCGTGGAGCTGGGAGCCTGATGTGGGACTCGATCCCAGGACTCTGGGATCACGACCTGAGCCGAAGACAGTTGCTAAACCAATGGAGCCACTCAGGCACCCAAGGCCAGACTTTTTTTTGGACCGTGCCTAGGAAGCTGCTCTCTTTAGCCGGACCTTGCTTAAGCCTGCTCTCCCTTTTTTCTCTGGCACAGTGTACACGATTGGGCTCTCACCTGAATATGCTCCTAGGCCAGTACCAGCAGTTCCAGAGCTGTACCGACAGCCTGAAGGCTTGGATGCAGGCCTGTGAGGCCAGTGTGGAGAAGCTCCTTTCAGATACTGTTGCCTCAGACCCTGGCGTTCTGCAACAGCAGCTTGCAACTACAAAGGTAGGCTGGGACGCAGGCTGTTCTACCAGATGGGTAGAGTACCCCGAAATAAAGCAAATACTCATAAAGGCAATGGTTGGGATGCCTTGAACCAGATCTGATTCTTAAACACTTAATTCTATCATCTGTGGGTATGAATAAACAGAAGTATTCTTTGTAGAATATTCATAGTAACGCTATGCTAAGTAGCCCTTGGTTCCTAGAACCAGCTTTGATTACTCAGAGGTTTTACTTTTGGCCTTTTTCATGGACAAGCAGCAGTTGCAGGAGGAATTAGCTGAGCACCAAGTCCCTGTAGAAAAGCTCCAAAAAGTAGCTCATGACCTCATGGAAATTGAAGGCGAGCCAGCCCCAGACTGCAAGCATGTTCAAGAAACTACAGGTATGAAGCAGCAATAACAAGAACACTCCCTTAATTCCCGTGCATGCCACTGTTTTGTAATACGTCAGACTGTATTGTACAAGTATGTGTGGTGCTGGCTAGGGGCCGGGAACACAAACAGCAAGAGCTTACTGTCCAGCAAACTTTGTTCTTGTACCATTGAAGGTCTTTGCAATCTGGTTTCAGCCCCTTTCCCCAGGCATGCTGCCCTCTAGCCATGCCCTGCTTCTTTCCTTTCCCAAGTAAACTAGTCATTTCCTCATTACTTTACCCCTGAAGTTTTCCCTGTGATTCAGCTGCTAACATTTATTGAGAGTTTAGCATGTGTGATGAAATCTTGCTCAAGCTCCTAGATGTACCTGAGCGGTTACTTCCTTTGTAAAGTCCTGGCCACCACCTCCAAGCCCCAAAAGAAATAAAAGATAAGAAAGAATCATTCTTCTTTCAGCTTTCTCTAGTACATCACTCTTAGCGTCAGTATAGCACTTGCAGTTTTATTTTTATGGCTAGTTGTGATGTACCCTTTTCTGCCTATGCTGAATGTTTACAGTCTTAAGTTTATAGAAGCCAGGGACTTACCTTAATTATCTTCAGTCCTCAGCATCCAGCACAATTTCTGGCACTTGGTAGGGGCTAAATGATGCTTTGTGAATTTGGCTCAAATACAAAATGCACTTTAAACTTATCCCTTCTATTTGTCTTAATGTCTATTATTATTGTGATTAACATGTGTGATTTATATACGTTGTTTTTAAAAGCACAACATGAAAATAGTCCGCTCTCTTCTCATGGCCTTGGTTTTCCAGATTCCATACTCAGCCGTTTTCAAAGCCTGTCGAGTAGCCTGGCTGAGCGCTCTGCTCTGCTGCAGAAGGCGATTGCCCGATCTCAGAGTGTCCAAGAAAGCCTGGAGAGCTTGTTGCAGTCCATCAGGGAAGTTGAACAAAACCTGGAGGAGGAGCAGGTGGCATCCCTGTCCCTGGGAGTCATCCAGGAAGCCCTGGCCACTAATATGGTGAGACCTAGGCCCAAGAGTTAGCGTCAATGGCGTATTTGCTATGTTCCGTGATTACATCATTTTGAAAAAGTATCAGGAAAAGAATTCATTTCCATGAATCCTCTAATAAGACTTTAGAGATGATGACTAATCCACGTAAAGATATTTCTACCCAATTTCTAAACCATTTAAGCTTGAGGAAGAGTGGCTCAGTGAAGTCATTAATGGAATGCAGTGGGGAACTAAGGGAATAGATGTTTGTATTCCAGAGGCTCAGTCATTTGTAGTCCTGCCTTCCTTGATCAGGTGAGCCGAAATTACTAGAAAATTATTGGTTTGTGGCTTGAATATCCTAGGATAAGTGAGCCAGGAGCTGACCGACACATTTTTTGGTGACAGAAATTGAAGCAGGACATTGCTCGGCAGAAGAGCAGCTTGGAGGCCACCCGTGAGATGGTGACGCGATTCATGGAGACAGCAGACAGCGCCACAGCTGCCGTGCTGCAGGGCAAACTGGCAGAGGTGAGCCAGCGCTTCGAACAGCTCTGTCTCCGGCAGCAAGAAAAGGAGAGCTCCCTGAAGAAGCTTCTGCCCCAGGCGGAGATGTTTGAACATCTCTCTGATAAGTTGCAGCAATTCATGGAAAACAAAAGCCGGATGCTAGCTTCTGGAAATCAGCCAGATCAAGATATTGCACACTTCTTCCAGCAGATCCAGGTGAGACTGTATCTGCCACCGTGGCAGAACAAAGAGAAAAGAAGGGCAAGGAGGGGACCAGCAATCACGGAGTGCATAGTATGTCAGTCAGTCGTAGAAACTCTACCTACATTCTCTTAAAGAATTATCACAACCAGGGGCGCCTGGGTTGCTCAATCAGTTGAGCGTCTGCCTGTGGCTCGGGTCATGATCTGAGGGTCCTGGAATCGAGCCTTGCATTAGGCTTCCTGCTCAGTGGGAAGTCTGCTTCTCCCTCTGCCTCTGCCTGCAGCTGCCCCTGCTTGTGCATATACTCTCTCACTCTCCCTTTCAAATAAATAAATAAAATCTTAAAAAAAATTATCACAACCACCCTGTAAACTAGATACTGTTTGTCCATTTTTTAAAAAAACACCTTAGATTTATTTTTCACGCATTCTGCATGTTCAACCCAGATCAGTGGGGCTATTTAGCTCATCATGGTCACTCAGGGATCAAGTCATTGCTGACTTTATCCTGCCCTGCACCTTCATGACTACCGCTGCAGCAGGGAGAGGGCATATCAAATCCATTTTCATTTCACGAGTTAAAGCAGGTTTCACACCTGGCTTTCAAGGGAGTGGAGAAATGTGTTCCTACCGTATACCTAGTAAGTGCAGTTAGAAATGTTTGACAAAGAGTCTTACCTACAACAGATACAGAGACACGTGGAGTAGGATTGTAGGTCAGAGTGTATGCCTGTACTTAATTTGACCAAGGAGTGGCCACCTTGGCTCCAGGTGCCCACATTTCCACCTGTAGGAACTCAGCATTCCTATGTCCCCACATTGGTGCCTTGGGATTATCCAACTAACTTTCTCCATATTAAAGTGGGATCTCATACTTTGGTTTGCTATCCTTTTTGAGTTTTGTTTTGAGTGATTTCAGATGTACAGAAAAGTAGAAGGAATGGTACCAGCATCCTTCTCACCTAGATCCTAGTCTGTCAGGATTTCACCATTTTACATTCCCACCAACAATCCATGAAAGTACCTGTTTCCCCTGCAGCCTCACCAGCAGAACAGCATTTGAGTTCCTGTTAATCTGATTGATACAACATAATATTTCAATGTGGTTTTTATTTTTATTTCTTCTCTGATGAAGTTGAGTATGTTTTTATACATTTAAGGGACATTTATTTGCCAACTCTTGGTTCATGGCCTTTACTATTTTCTGTCAGGAATTTGTTTTGTTCTTTTCTTCTTTCAATTTATGGGAGTTTTATATTAGGGAGATTGGTTCTTTATGTGTGATATGTTGAAAATCTTTTTTCACAGTTGTCTTTTGTCTCTGCTTATAGGGAATTTGGCCATGTAAAAGGCTTTTAAATGTTTACATAGTAGATTTTATCACTTTTTATTGAACATGTATTTTTTAAAGTCTTTTACCACACCCGGGTTTGAAGGAATTCACACATGCTTGCTTGTAGAATTCAAATCATTTCTTTCTCTCATTTACGTTTGAATCTTTTAACATTTCAAGTTTATTCTGAGATAGAGTGCACAGTATGAATCTAAGTTCTTTTTCTGAAGGTCTCTCTAGTTATTCCCAGTATCATTTCTTTGAAAAGTCCATCTTTTCCCCAGTGATTTGAGAAGTCATCTTTATCAGATATAGAATGTCCATGTGGACTCAGGTCTGTTTCTGGATTTTCTGTTCTGCTTTGCTGGTCTGTCTGTTCATGAACCAGAGCACGCTATTTTTTATTCTAGAGCCTTCATGGTATGTTTTACTATCTAGGAGGGCTAGTCTCTCTCTCTGTCTTTTTCTTTCAGGATTTTCACACCAGTAACTATACATTTATTTTTCCATGTGAACTTTAAAATCAGCTTTATTAGGGTGCCTGGGTGGCTCAGTGGGTTAAAGCCTCTGCCTTCGGCTCAGGTCATGATCCCAGGGTCCTGGGATCGAGCCCCGCATCAGGCTCTCTGCTTGGCAGGGAGCCTGCTTCCCTTCCTCTCTCTGCCTGCCTCTCTGCCTACTTGTGGTCTCTGTCTGTCAAATAAATAAATAAAATCTTTAATAAATAAATAAAATAAAATAAAATCAACTTTATTAGTCATAGGGGGAAATTGGTATTTTTTGAAAAATTGGTATTTCTATTTGGATCATGTTAAATTTATTTATTCACACATGCATGTATGCACACATACATATGCACACACACATATCTTTATGGATGTCTTTCCATTTATTGAGGTGTGCTTGTGTCTGTCAGATATTTTAAGGTTTTATTCATAAGGGTTTTGCATGTTTCTTGTTAGTTGGTTCTTAAAATTGTACCTTTTATGCTGTATATTGTAAATGAAGTTTTCACTCTTGATTTTATGTGTTGGTTTTATATCCTGCTACCTTATTGGATTACTTCATTGTTTAATTGTATTATTGATTCTCTTGGGTTTTATAAGTATACTTCCAGATAATCTGCAAATATAGTCTTACCTCTTCCAATTTGTATGCCACAGATTATTTTCTCTTACCTAATTGCATTGGCTATTATCTTGAGTACAGAGTTAAATAATAGTGGAGAGTGTATATTTGCCCTGTTTTACAGAAGAGATAGGCTATAGGAGCTTAGAGAAATTTAGTAGTTTAAGATCATAAGCTAGAAGTAGCAAAGCCATGATTGATTTTCAGGACTCTTTTTGACTCCGGAAACCTCCATTCTTTTCATTCTGTCATGCTGCCTCCCAAACCTTTGAACATTTGTTTAAAGGAGACAATATTCTGGGGCACCTGGGTGGCTCAGTTGTTAAGTGCCTGCCTTCGGCTCGGGTCATGATCCCAGGGTCCTGGGATTGAACCCCACTTCAGACTACCTGCTCAGCAGGAAGCCTGCTTCTCCCTCTTCTACTTTCCCTGCTTGTGTTCCCTCTCTCACTGTCTCTCTCTATCTGCCAAGTAAATAAATAAAATCTTTTAAAAAATAATAAAGGAGACAATATTCATTTTCAATTCCTAGCCACTCTCAGGTGGCCTGGAAAAATTCTCTGTATTTATTGCTTTGATCTAGTAGTTGACCCAGTGAGCATGCCTCTTTTCTTGTTCCCTCTTGTCCTACAGATTGGGGGGACTTGCCTCCAATTTAGTATAGATACCTATTTTTTTAGAGTGTATTTATTTATAACGATCAGGGATTTAGTACATTTTCCTGTTTGCTTAACAGGAGCTCAATTCAGAAATGGAAGATCAACAGGAGAACCTTGAGACTCTTGAGCACCTGGTCACAGAACTGAGCTCCTGTGGCTTTACACTGGACCTATCCCTGCACCAGGACAGGGTACAGAACCTCAGAAAGGACTTCACAGAGTTACAGAAGACAGTTAAAGAAAGGTGAGTTTTCATATGTGTTGGTCAATTGGGGAAGCTCATTTTTTTTTTTTTGCTATTGAATAAAATTATTTTCTCTTCTTCCTTTAGTAGAAAAGATGGCATCAGGAAGTCTGCTACTGAGTCGCAGGAGATTGGAAAGTGCCTCTTTTAGGCAAAGCTATTTAATCTACTTGGTGCTTAGTGGTTTTCTATTACTAAATCATGAATTCCTTCTCAGTAATGGGGCTCAGTTTCCCTCAGTCAATAGCCCAGATCACCTGGACCTAACAGAATAAATGTGGGACAGCAAGTAGGATTGTGACAGAATTTGAAATAAAGAGAAAAATTGGAGGAGACTTTCCAGATGTAATTAATAGTTATATTGGTTCTCTTTCTGCTTGCTTTGACCACATTTAAGTTGTTTTGGAGGAGAGTCTGGATTCTTCTTTTAAGGGAAACATGGGAATATATGACAGAGGTGGCTGATTTCAGATTATCTGCTGACTGTTGAAATGCCATGATTGCATTAGAAAACCTCACATGGGTTTAGGAGCTTGATAAGACTTCCTCTCTTGGTTTAGCCATATATAATCTTGACTTGGCAAGTGACTGCCTGAGGAAAGTGACTGGAGGAAAGCAGTTGCTCAAAACAACACTGTAAGCCCCAGGTTACTTAGTGGAGAAAAGGGGGGCAGAGGCCAGGAAAGCTTGTTCTTCCTCTGTATTCAGGGCCATTTAGCTGTAGGAAGAACCAGGATCTCTGGCTTGAAGTTTGATAGATGTGGCCACTTCCAAAATTTAATTTTGAAATAGAATTCTCCTTTGTCCTTGGCTCATTTTACCCATTTGTATGCTTCCCCCCCGCCCCCAAAGATTCTACTTATTTACCTCTATCTCTAGGGAAATAGAGGAGGAGCAGAGGGGAGAGAGAGAAGCAGGCTCCCCGCTGAGCAGAGAGCCTGATGTGGGGCTCCATCCCAGGACTCTGGGATCACGACCTGAGCTTAACCAACTGAGCCACCCAGGAGCCCCTAGTGTGCTAAATCTAACATTCTCTGAGCCTCCGTTTCAGCGTTTTGTTTGCTAACAGGATTAGCATTTGAATTAGGCCTTGAAAGAGTCAACTACCTAAAAAGTGACAGAGCTGGACTTGAGATCCAAAGCCAGCCTACATTCTTTCCATTGTATCATTGCACCTAAATAGCAGGCTCCTTTTCGTTTCTCTCACTTTCACTTTAGCCTGGAGTAAGATTGAAGACTCCTCTCCCCAGAAATGTCCAAACAAGGGCAACAGATTCCTTAGTTTGATGTTCTCCTACATTGTATGTGCTGATTTAGCCAAAGCTGCTGTGGAACAGATTATGGGAAAGAACAGGCCCTGTAAGGAAAAGATGCTTAGAGTCCCAGGATGAGTGTAGTTTTAGTTCAACTTGACATCTTCATGAAGCTTAGTCTGGCAAGTAACAAAATGCCTTCGATGTTGTTGACAGAGAGGAAGATGCGTCATCTTGTCGGGAGCAATTGGATGAATTTCGGAAGCTGGTTAGGACCTTCCAAAAATGGCTAAAGGAAACTGAAGGGAATATTCCACCTGCAGAGACTTTTATGAGTATGAAAGAGCTGGAAAAGCAGATTGAACACCTGAAGGTAGGTGAACCAACAGAGCTCCAGGAGCCAGGCTAGACAGCAGTTTGGAAGCTTGTGTGGCCAGGGAAGTGATGTGACAAGTCCAAGTTATCCTTCTGCATCATAATCCCATTTTCTTTATGTGATTCACACCTACCCCTACCCAAGCACTGAGCACCAAAATGTCTCCTATTTAAAAACCAAAACCAAAAAAGTAATCTGGGAATAAGATCTATTAGGTTTCAGCTGTTTTTCAGATGTCTCTCCTGCTGTGGTGGGTCATGAAAAAGATAGTTGTTAAAGTCTAGTCCTTGAGAAGCTTACAGTCTTCATGTGTGTTTGAGAATTAGAAAGTTATGTATGAGCAAGTGACCAGATGCATGATCAGGAAATTGAGGAAAGAAGAACTAGCTCTATAGCTAAGAAAGGAAAAGTTAGAATCAGATGGTTGGATGGTACCTTCCAGAGTAGGATCAACCTTTCTCCCATCCCTGGCAGAATTCCTTCTTTGAGTCATTCAGCCTCTGCTTGCGCCTCTAACACATCTCTTCTTTTTGTTGAAATCAAGCCACATCTACCTCCAGCTACTGTTTGTGCATTCTCCTTATTTGCTTAGTAAAGCAGGATTTATTTTCGGCCAGATGACAGGGAAAGAGTTTGGTTGCTTTCACAGAGGGAGTGCCAGGAGCATTTGCTATGAGGAATCCCCCGGGGCAGAGGCTTTACAATTTCTAGGTTCACAGTGTCCTTAGTGCTTCAAGAAATTATTCAGGGTTCCTCTAGGCATAAAAAAGAAAAGAAAGAAAGAAAAAACTAAAAAGTCTCACTTGCTACCTGATTAGGTCTCAGTAACTTCATAGTGGTTGTTCACATGGTATCCAACAATGTCACTGTACTTCTTTCAAAAATTTAAAATACCCTGTGAGTCGATGCCTGGTTTGCTAACTGTGGCTCTTTGGAATCTAGAGTGATTAATAAAGTAATTGATAGTTGTGAATTCACAAGGCTCCGTTTGCAGTTAGGCAGCATGAGCATGGCTCTTCTCTGCTTCTGGGCAGTTTAAAGTAAAAAACAAACTAAGTAGATTGTCAGGGAAATTCAGTGTGGAGGAAGGGATTCAAGGTTAAGAAGGTGCCCCTGCTTTGGAATTAGTGGAATTCTACTTCTGTAACAGGCGATCCACATAGAGACAATATGACCTAGTTACTCAGATGCCTTTGTTTCCTAATGGTTTTCTATGGTAGTGAGAGCTCCGGCTTTAAGAGCAATATAAAAGTTACCTTGAAAATGCAAAGTGTAGCCTATGTGATTCTGTGTATTTCTCTTCATCTCAGTGTCTAGCTCCACATTTTACTCTCTATTTGCCATTTCCTTTCTATTCTTTACATGCATGCTGTTCCCTTTTACTACCTTATTCTTCACTCAAAGCTGCCCTCCCTCTAGGCAGAGTTAGATGTGTCTCCTCTTGTGCTCTCAGAGTTTTCTTACTGTCTATATTTCTGTAATAGCATTTATCACATTATAATTCAATTGATAATCTGACTTCTTAGTTTTAGGAACTGTGCCATAATCCCATTTTGTATCCTCAGTGTTAGGCATGATGCCTAGCCTACAGTAAGGCTTGATAAATAATTGATGAATGAACGAATGAATGGGAAGATCCTGAATATTCCAGGATCTCGTTCTTTCACATCATGGCTGGCTAAACCAAGATCTTGCAGTGGCTGCATACACAAGGGTGGTCACTTAATGCTTATCAGAAGTTTAGGGGGTATATGTACAAGAGCAGGTGTCCCTACTGATGTGAAGAATGTCCACAGATGTCACTTACATTTAGCTGTTATGTTAACAGGATCTTCTAGATGACTGGGCCAGTAAAGGAAGTTTGGTGGAAGAAATCAACTGCAAAGGCACTTCCTTAGAAAATCTCATCATGGAGATCACAGCACCCGATTCCCAAGCCAAGACAGGTGAGTATAGGCTCTTAAAAATGCAGTAAATAAATATCATTCTTCCCTTTGACTGTTGGCCTTCGGTTATGACCCCTTATTTAATAAAAGTCAGAATCAAGGTTGATATGAGAATGAAGGGGAGCGATCCACAAGCAGTCTTCCCCCTCAACCTGATCTGTTCCCTATTTGCTAGCTGTATAACTTTGCTCCATTTTGCAGAATTCCTTCCTGTAATGGGAAAAAGTTAAGGGACTAGTTGGCCTTAATGAACAGAGAAGGATTAAAATAAGATTTCCATCTCGGCAAGTTTCTTTTTTTTAAACATGGAAATGGATGGCTATGTATCATCTTTAAACTAGAGTCAGCCCTGTCTCCAGGGCTAAGCAAGACATCTTGAGAGAGACTAGGTATTTAGGAGTCAGTGTTGGTCTATCAAAGACTGCCACACTTCCTGGAAGTGAATACAAAGATTGTGCCCAGATGTATGAATAATCTCTGGTGGCAAATTAAGTCTTTCAAACAAAATCCGTATGAACTTACAGTCACTTTCTGGTTTTTTAATTGGCATCTCATAGGTTTTGTTGCCAGACTGTGTTAGTGTACACCTACGAATCACTTCAGTTGTAGGGCAAAAGTTTATTTTTTCCTCCTGAGAACAGCCACTTTTCTCTTGAAGTTTGAAGATCTCTTGGAACTACCCAGAAATGACAACATTTCAGGGAATCGGTGATTCTTATATTGCAACACATGAAACCTCTAAGTTCAGGGACTTACTAGTGTGTGACTACATCAGGAGTCAGCAAGCTTTTTCGGTAAAGGGCCATATAGTAAATATTTAAGGATGTGAGCCACATGGGCTCTGTCACACTACACATCTCTACTACTGGAGCACAAAAACAGTCATAGACAATATACAAGTGAATGGATGTGGCTGTGTTCAAATAAAACTTTATATACAGCAATAGGCAGAGGGCCAGATTTGGGCAGGATAGTTTTTTGACTCCTAGACTAGAGCATTGGTTTTTCAAACATTTTAAAACACTAAAATATTTTTTTAAATAATCTCAAATAGAACTCTACTACATAAAACAGATACAAATGATATTTTGTTGGCATAAAGTTCCCTTATAAGAAAATTTAAAGCACTTTATCTATTATGAAATTCATCAGTAAAAACATTAAGACTATTTTAGGGGATATAAAGTTTTTTTTCTTTTTAATATTTTATTTATTTATTTGACAGAGAGAGAGAGATCACAAGTAGGCAGAGCAGCAGGCAGAGAGAGGGGGAAACAGGCTCCCCGCTGAGCAGAGAGCCTGTTGAGGGGCTCGATTCCAGGACCCCGAGATCATGACCTGAGCTGAAGGCAGAGGCTTAATCCACTGAGCCACCCAGTGGCCCTGGAATATAAAGTTTTGACAAAGGATTTTTGGATGATAGCTTTATTGTGAGATTTATTTCTCCATTTTGTTTGGTTGCATTTTACTCATAAAATACAAGTCATGCAGATAAATAGTTGTAAAGGATGACGAATGTTTTAAAAGTTCACTTTACGGTTCACCTGTGTCAGAAAAGATTGTCAAAGTCTTGGAAATGGACAACAGAAAAGTATGGGGTGTCCTTTCAGTGAAGTGTTAGGCATTGTCTAATAGGTTTTGGGAAATTATTTGGTTCTGAGTGTGCATCTTTAACTGTCTATTTACTAAACTCTTCTAGAGTTTTGTAGATAATTGATAGTAATGTAAGTGATATTTGTCCATAGCAATTCAAGTAAATTTGACCCATTGGGAAAGATAATCTCAAGTATTATTGTCTTGTAGATTGCTTACCAGTTTCCCATTAATTACTCATTTCTTAATTTCCTCAAGAGTTATGGGGTAGAAATTATACATTTAGTACAGGTGAAAGAAGGGGACTGAGGGGCCACAGTAACTAAGATGTCACCCACTATGTAAGTGATGCAGCCTAAATTCAAACACAAATATACTTGATTCAAGGTGAAAAAAAAAGTTCACTTTATAGTCTCAGAATACTCCTCAGTTAAACTGAACTAGAAGCTTGAAAGTGATGTAATAAATTCTTGTTTCCAAGTTAAATCACCAAGAATTTTAATGAAGAATCACATTCTTTTCTTAAACATAGAAAACACCTAAAACTGGCACAGAGGACAAAAGCTTGCCTATAACCTGACATCATCATAACCTGACGTGTTAAGAATTCTGTTACCAGGGCGCCTGGGTGGCTCAGTCTGTTGAGCGTCTGCCTTCAGTTCAGGTCATGATCCCAGGGGTCCTAGGATCGAGCCCCACATTGGTCTCCCTGCTTCCCCCTCTCCCTCAGCCTGCCTCTCTGCCTACTTGTGCTCTTTCTCCCTCTGTCAAATAAATAAATAAAAATCTTTAAAAAAAAAAAAAAAAAGAATTCTGTTACCACATGGTTCTGCCCTAATGAGAGCCTGCTTTGAGTAGATGCACCTTAGACTTTCTTGTCACTTTCTTTAATAAATACACACATGCTGTAATGTCTTTCTTTGTACGAGCGGACATGTGTAGGTTTGACTCCTGTCAAGTGCTGGCAAAGAGTTACAGCTTTTCTAATCAGTGACACTCAAAAAGAAGTTTAAATGTAGGCAGGGAGGTACAGGAGCTATTTCATTCTCTCCCCAAAGCAGCATACATTGGTTGTATCTAGTGAGTTAAGATGTGGTGTTCAACATAATCGAATGTGTATGTTTTCTTGCTATTTCTAAGTAGTCAGAAATATATTCTGAAGATTAAATCTAAACCAAACATTTACAGAGTCCCTAAAGCACCACCTTTGCTGCTTTGAAGATCACTAACCTGAGTGCTCTCAAAGTTCTGTTCTACCTCTGAAAAATCATGAATATTACAGTTCTTGACATTTGTGTAGCTCTTTTTGTTTCATAAAGTGCTTTCACGTACACTCCCTCATTACCTCTCTCCAGCGACCCCATCAGCGCTGACAGGATAGCTAGTATTATCTTCATATACTAGAGAAGACATTGAGGTCTATCTGCAGACTAAAGCTCACATACCGAGTGAGCAACGGTCTTGGCCAGGACCCTCTTTTCCCAATTACTAGTCCAGTTTCTCTTTTGGTCATCCCCCTATTGCAGTGGAATATGATCTTTTTGTTTGATCCATTTTTTCACTGAAAATACAATAATATTGGGGTGCCTGGGTGACTTGGTCAGTTAAGTGTCCAATTCTTGATTTCAACTCAGGTTTTAATCTCAGGGTCCTGAGTTCAGGCCCTGCATTGGGCTTCGCACTGGGTGTGGAGCCTACTTAAGGAAAAAAAAAAAAGAAAGTACAGTAATGTTAGCATTTAAAAGTTTCACAGTTACTATATTTTGATATATAACCTTAACATAAATTTTTCCAGTGAAATCAGTGCACATGAGAGTTTTATTCTCTCCTTATAATATTATATCATGACTATTCTTCACATTTCTGTATAATTTCTATAATTACATGATCTGATTTTTACTTAACTTGGGATACTCCTAAAATACAAGGAATCAACATGGGGAGAATATAGGTGAAATCGTGGTAATTAGAAACAGAACCAAAGGCCCAAAGCAGAATTTATGGGAATATTTATGAGTCAGGTTTATTGGCGCTTAGAATTTCCGTTTTCTGGTGGGGAAGGAAAGCAGAAAGTCATGGAAGAAAAGACAGAGAATCTGCCTTTTGAAGCAATATAAGGACTCATTTTGGATGTCTTTATTAAAAGACTACTACTTCTTCTGTCCTTAATTACACTCATTGTTCATTTTTATCAAGTTGAAGGACATTGATGTTAAAGTTGAACCTTTTTGGCTTTATTATAAATTCTTGTTCCAAAGTGTGGCAGACAGCACAGATTATAAAGACATAATCATTTTATCAGTACTTGCTTTGCAGCATTGTGGCAGGATCCAAACATTTCAAGTCAGAGATCAAGGAAGGGAATTCAGGTTTCATTTAGAACGGGTTAGGAATCACTACTGCTAAGAAGCCAAAATACCTGAGTGATGCTCTCTTGCCTGGCAGCTAAAATGATTTGTCTCTTTCCATGAGTATGTTGTCTTGTGCTGTGTTAACCTCCTGATACCTGAGCTTAAAAGTGAGTGCCAGAGAACAAATTCAGTGCCTGTATGTATTCCTAACACGTTTGTCTTGCCCTGTTTGTCTCCCTGTCCTTCTGCTCAGGTTCCATACTGCCCTCTGTAGGAAGCTCTGTAGGCAGTGTAAACGGATACCACACCTGCAAAGGTGAGAATGTCATTTCACAGTGCTTCTTTGTTGGATGTGTTAGGACAGTGTTCGTATTGGCATCTGTGTATGTTTCTGTATGTGTGAAAGAACTGCTGCCAGGATGGGTACGAGGGTAAAAATCTGGGGAGAAGCCACTGTGATGCTTCTTTGCTGGGTCACTAAAGGCTAAATGGGTTGGCAGCCAGTTAGATGCGGTACTAGGAAATAAATTGGGCCACCAGATAAGACCAGTGAGGAAAGACCTTGAAGAAAATATATGTGAATCTTTGAGTCCTAAAGAAAGCCACATTAGAGGTAGTCTAGTCTAACCCTCAGCCTTCCGGCTCCATGATTTCTCTGTTATTTGGAGAAGTGGGGGCAGAAGAGTGCCCCAAATCCTTCACTCCCTTCATTTCTGCAGTTCCCAAGTGTATTTAGCATTTTATTTGTACATCTGAGTACCTAATGTCAAAATCTGAAAGCAGATTAATGAAAGCTCTTTTGCTTTGTATATATGAACAAGAACTTTTATGTGATTTAGCAGGAAAAGAATCTCTAGTTCACTAGAAGGAGTAGGAGAGACTTTTAATCCTATTGAGTAATTTAGCATGAGGAGCCCATGGGGAGGCTTAGAGAGCTATTCCCGATCTGATTTTTGTTTCTGTGATACTAGATCTGACGGAGATCCAGTGTGACATGTCAGATGTAAACTTGAAATATGAGAAACTGGGGGGAGTGCTTCGGGAACGCCAGGAAAGCCTTCAGGCTGTCCTCAGCCGAATGCAGGAAGTTCAGAAGGAAGCCGGCTCAGTGCTGCAGTGGCTGGAATCAAAAGAGGAAGTCCTGAAAGCCATGGATACCTCTTCATCTCCAACCAAGCCAGAAACAGTGAGAGCCCAAGCAGACTCTAACAAGGTACTGTGTTCACATTAGCTGCATCCCAAATGCTAAGCGGAAGGCACTGTCATACGGGTGTTCCTGCCCGAGCCCGGGACCTGAACATGGGACACGGCCACCCACCCAGGCCACAAGGAGCCCTTTCAAAGGATTAATATGCCTAAACTCTCCTAGAAAATTTTCTTACCTATGAAATGAGAAATTATTATAAATAATATTCAGAAATGAAACCAGGCATACCTGATTGGCTCCGTCAGAAGAGCATGTGACTCTTGATCTCAGGGTCATGAGTTTGAGCCCCACATTGAATGTAGACATTACCTAAATAAAACTTAAAAAAAGAAAAAAACATCTGTTTACAGAAAGAAAATATCCCTCCTCTGAAGTATCAGCTCACTGAGAATGGGATCTTGTTTCCCCTATGATGCTGTAAATCAAACTGTTCTTATCAAAGCCCCTTTCCAACTCTTGGGGATATTTAAGTGTAGCTGTGATTACGGTTCTTTCTTAAGGTTGACATGTAGGACTAGGAAAACTATCGGGAAAAATAAAACCATATAGAAAGTCCTATCAAAAAAATGTTTTTGCGGGGCACCTGGGTGGCTCAGTGGGTTAAAGCCTCTGCCTTTGGCTCAGGTCACGATCCCAGGGTCCTGGGATCGAGCCCCACATCGGGCTGTCTGCTCAGCAGGGACCCTGCTTCCCCCTCTCTCTCTGCCTGCCTCTCTGCCTACTTGTGATCTCTGTCTGTCAAATAAATAATAAATTTAAAAAAAAATGTTTTTGCCAAAATTTTTTATATTCTAATTGGATAGCATGCCATCTTTTCCAGCTACATAAATGTCCTTGACGTCACCATCATCATCATCATATGGGATTAATAATACCTTTTTACTGGGTTCTACCGATATGTTGTACATAAAAGAAATTTAGATCTTGTCTGATTTTCATTTTAAAGTAAAAATTGAAGCAGGATTGTTAAGTGTCTTAAAATTATGAGATAAGTCACTGATAGAATCAGAAGTGGAGCCTTTAATTGTGGCCCAGTCTTCTAGTACTTTCCTCCACACACATAACTTTCCTGTGCAGAAGTCTCATGGCATCCCTGATGTTCTCTCTCCTAGGCCTTCCTGGCTGAATTGGAACAGAATTCTCCTAAAATCCAAAAAGTAAAGGAATCCCTGTCTGGATTACTGATGGCATATCCCAACTCACAAGAAGCAGAAAACTGGAAGGAAATGCAAGAGGAACTTAGTAAGTATTCAGAGGGATGTTGCAAATTCACTAAATTGCTTCTCTTTGAAGCAAATATAGAATTTCAGCACATCGTATAAAGCAGGACTTATTTTTAGTTAATTTTCATAAGCAATCAAGAGACCCAAATAGGGCTAGGGAGTGAGTGAGTCTGATTAGGAAAAATAAATCTAGAGGTTCCACTCAACAGTCTCAGAAGTTTGGCTTTCTTGGGCAAGTCAATCTGGTAGTCTGCTGTGATAAGGAGAGCACTGGTAATGAAAATGAAAAATGGGAAATAATCTATTTACTAGAATTATTCTGTGTTCATACTGAACTATATATAAATAATATTGATAATGTTTATTGGCATGAAAAAATCACTGGCATGAAAGATGTCTATGATATAGTAAGAGTTAAATAACAGGCCATAAAATAATATAATAATAAGATAGACTTGCATCCGTGTGTGTGTGTGTGTGTGTGCTGTGTAGTTTCATATAACCACCACCACAATCAAGTACAGAACTGTGTTATTTTAGCTAAAATTAAATGAAGGTTATTTTTAACTTAAAATTTTTTTTTTTTTAATTTTTTTAAAGATTTTATTTATTTGTCAGAGTGAGCACAGGCAGACAGAGTGGCAGGCAGAGGCAGATGGAGAAGCAGGCTCCCGCTGAGCAAGGAGCCCGATGTGGGACTCGATCCCAGGATGCTGGGATCATGACCTGAGCCGAAGGCAGCTGCTTAACCAACTGAGCCACCCAGGCGTCCCTTAACTTAAAATTTTTTAACTAATGCTGCAGGGGTCATTTCCTGTAGTTTGTTAGGAACATAACTTAGGGATCAGGCCAGTGGCTGGTGAGACTAAAGGAACACATTCTCTCATTTCCATTTCCCCTCTACAGATTCCCGGTGGGAAAGGGCCACTGAAGTGACCATGGCCCGGCAAAGGCAACTGGAGGAATCTGCAAGTCATCTGGCCAGCTTCCAGGGTGCAGAATCCCAGCTCCGGCCCTGGCTAATGGAGAAGGAACTGATGATGGGGGTGCTGGGGCCCCTGTCTATTGACCCCAACATGCTAACTGCACAAAAGCAGCAGGTCCAGGTGAGCCACAAAACTTACTGTGTGAAGCAAAGAAATTGGAGTCACATGAACCTGGTTTTGAATGCTGCTCTCAGCAAGTAGGTTTCAAATGACCCTAGACAAGTCACTTAACCTTCCAGAATTCTTTTCCTCGGTTTAAATGAGATGTTTATAAGGACTTTATCATAGTGCCTTTCAAATAGTAAATAGTCAATAATTGTATTATTAATATTATTAACAGAGGCGGTAAGATGAGTGGATGTGAGAATGGGGGATTTCTGATTACTTTGTAGAATTGTATTTTACTTTTAATCCCCAATGGTAGTGATCATTTTACTTAATGTAATGTCTTATATCTGCTGGCTTCACTTAAAGATTTTCTGTTGCTCAAACCTCAAAAAAAAAAATTGATTTAAGTGTCCACCATCATAGAAATTTAGGTTGGTCAAATGATGTCATTTCTAATGAATTCCTGCTGAGAGCTTTTTCTTCTTCCTCTTCCTCCTCCTCCTCTTCCTTTTTTGGGTAAGCACCAGAGAATCTTCTCGTTCTACATCCTCTTCCAAACTTGTTCCATTCCTTCTCATCATCTACCAAGTTCCCTAAATCAAGACCTAAGAGTAGTTTTTGAAGGAACCCTTTCTTTTAGCCCCTGCATCCAATTAATTATCAAGTCCTCTTTAGTTCACTTATAAATATTTTTCTATTCCAGTGGTTTTCAGACTCTTTGGTTTCAAAACACTTTTACACTCTTAAAAATTATTGAAGACCCTAGGGGCACCAGGGTAGCTCAGTCAGGTAAGCATCTGACTCATGATTTTGACTCAGAGTCATGAAATTGAGCCCCCCATTGGGCTTTGTGCTTAGCACAGAACTGCTTGAGATTCTGTCTCTTCTCCCCCTCTGCCCCTCTTTCTTGTCTCTCTCTCTAAAAGAAATAAAATCTTTTTCAAAAAAATTATTGAGGACCCTAAAGAGCTATTGTTTAGCTATTAATATCTATTAATATTTACTGTATTAAAACACTAAAGGGGCACTTGGGTAGTTTAGTTGGCTAAGTATCTGACTCTTGATCTCAACTCAGGTGTTGATCTCAGGGTCGTGAGTTCAAGCCCCATGCTGAGTGTGGAGCCTACTTAAAAATAAAAACAAAGAAAAACACTGAGGAATTTAAAAATATGTATTTACTGGGACGCCTGGGTGACTCAGGTGGTTGGGCCACTGCCTTTGGCTCAGGTCATGATCCCAGGGTCCTGGGATCGAGTCTCACATCGGACTCCTTGCTCCCCAAGGAGCCTGCTTCTCTCGTTGCCTCTGCCTGCCTCTCTGCCTGCTTGTGTGTACTCTCTCACTGACAAATAAATGAATAAATAAAATATTTTTAAAATATGTATTTATTAATTAATTTTAAAATAACATTGGTAAAATTTAACATTAACATAAGGAACATTTTTTTCTTTATGAAAAAAATAGCATTTTCCAAACATAAAAACTTCAGTAAGAGTGGTATTGTTTTATGGCTTTGCGAATCTCTTTGATGTCTGACTTAATAGAAATTCTCATACATTTTCTTATCTACTTCTGCACTCAATCTTATGCAATACCAGATGTCATGTAGCCTCTGGAAAACTCCACTGAACATTCATGAGAGAAAAATTATAAAAGGCAAATAATATCTTAGTATTGTTATGAAAATATTTTGACTTCAGGGACCCTCTGGAAGGGCCTGGAGACTCCTGAGGCCCCCTAGAGCATACTTGGAGAACTACTGTTCCAATTCCCCATTCTGAGTGCTCCTCTCTTAGGGAGGTTTGATCTCAGGCCTATACCATTGCAACAGCCTCCTAAAGTTTCTTTGTCTAGTGCATTCTCCACAGTTACCAAATTATCTCCTGAACTCACACATCTGAATACATGAAAATGCTTCACTGGCTCTCTGCTGCCGATTGAACAAAGTCCAAGTACCTGCTCAGTGTCATATATGAGGCTTTCCACAATCTGGTCCCAGTTTGTCTTGCCAGCCTTGTTTCCCACTCTTCTCCCATATACCCAGGTTTCAGCTCACACCAGGTAACTCATCTTTTCCTTGAACACACC
Source organism: Enhydra lutris kenyoni (assembly GCF_002288905.1). Lineage (NCBI taxonomy): Eukaryota > Metazoa > Chordata > Mammalia > Carnivora > Mustelidae > Enhydra > Enhydra lutris. Next base: position 10,149,348 of record NW_019154093.1, read on the forward strand.
ATACTCATACCGCTCTGTGCCTTTGCTACCCTGAGGCCCTCCACCTGTAATGCCGTTCCTCAGTCTGACTGTCTGCTCACTGGGAAAACTCCTTCCTTGTGTCCTCTGTGAAGGCTTTCCTGACTTCCCTCGCCCACTTTTGTCATCTTCCACAGAATTAATCATCCTTACTTCTTGCTTTCACAATGCCACGTTCACATCAGTGTTTATCATTCTTACTTTTTTTTTACATTCTGTTTTAGTTCATCATTTACACATCTGTTATTCCTTAAAGTTGTGTCTTACTTATGTACGGTGTGAGTGATGAATACTTTCTTTTTTTTTTTTTTTTTTTTTTTAAAAATTTTTTTTTTTTTTTTTTTTATTTATTTGTCAGAGAGAGAGAGAGAGGGAGAGAGAGCAAGCACAGGCAGACAGAATGGCAGGCAGAGGGAGAAGCAGGCTCCCTGATGAGCAAGGAGCCCGATGTGGGACCCGATCCCAGGACGCTGGGATCATGACCTGAGCCGAAGGCAGCTGCTTAACCAACTGAGCCACCCAGGCGTCCCGATGAATACTTTCTATAAATTGTTTGATTTAATCCTTAAAACAGCCAAGATAAGTACATTCTACGCTCATTTTATAGATGAGGAAGCTAAGATTTGGAAAACTTTAAGAACTGACCTAAACTTATATATATAGTACACGAGTGATAGAGTCAGGATTTGAACCCAGCAGTCTGACTCCAGAGCCTGTAGTTTGAACCCTAACTACTTTGCTGAGTGAAACAATGAATAGCAAAGTGTAAAAAGACATGCTACTTGCTTTAAAGACGTTCATTATCTAATCATGCTATGCTGTAATGTATAGATTGTATGTGCTGTTGGAATTCCAAGAAAGAAACTTTGAAAAATCAGAGGCATAGAGGGTTGAAATGGCAAGCCCAGCCAGTAATATAGCTAGCTCTGGGCCCAGGGCTCCAGACTTGCAATTCAGAGGCCTGGGTTTTGTCTGGCAAAGCTGATGAGGGCCAATCCAGAAAACAAGGCCAGCCTTAGTAACTAATGTTGAAAGTAGGACAAATAAGGAAAAGAAATAGAATAGGCACAATCAATGACCCTTTCAAAACAAGTTTTTATTAAGCAGTTGTTAGAAGTGATATTACATTTTCCTAGTAGCCTGGTCCTTGGAGTTTTCTGGTTTATTTTCGAAAGGAGTTGGCCCTAGTTGGCACAATCTAAAATCAGTTTTTGTTTTGACACTCTTTTTAGATCTGTCTTTTTTCTCTAAACATCTTGATGTCAATTCCATTGCAGTTTATGCTGAAGGAATTCGAAGCACGCAGGCAACAGCATGAGCAGCTGAATGAGGCGGCTCATGGCATCCTAACAGGCCCTGGAGATGTCTCTCCATCCACCAGCCAGGTACAGAAAGAACTCCAGAGCATCAACCACAAGTGGATTGAGCTAACTGACAAACTCAATTCCCGTTCCAGCCAAATTGATCAAGCTATTGTCAAAAGCACCCAGTACCAGGAACTGCTCCAGGACCTATCAGAGAAGGTCAAGGCAGTGGGACAGCGACTAAGTGGCCAGGCGGCCATTAGCACCCAACCTGAGGCCGTGAAGCAGCAACTAGAAGAGACCAGTGAGATTCGATCTGATGTGGAGCAATTAGACCATGAGATTAAGGAGGCACAGACACTTTGCGATGAGCTCTCAGTACTCATCGGGGAGCAGTACCTTAAGGATGAGCTGAAGAAGCGTTTGGAGACCGTTGCCCTGCCTCTCCAAGGTTTAGAAGACCTTGCAGGTAAGTTAGGGTAAGGTACATACTGCTGACGTTAGCGGCAAGCGAAAAGATTGGCTTCGTGATAGTCCCAAGAATCTAGGGTGACCTGTAAGTAGCTTTTAGATTCAGACTAGTGTTACCCTAACCCTTTGTCCAGCTATGGTGAGAACTGCTGTGGTTATCCTACACTGACTGGGCACTAACGATATGTGAAGCTTTATGGAGCAGTTCCAGCAATAAGAACACTAACATCAATTTTGCCTGCAGGTCCAGATTCATGCTCGTAGGTGTATTCACGGGTCGAGTTACACGCATACACACAGAATCAGATGCGTATGATGGCCTTGCACAAGAAGAATTTTGTCATCAGTTTGTTGCCTTTCTCTGGAAACATTTATGGCTTTTTACCCGCTTAGAAGTAAAAGTTTACTTCTGTTACTCAGATCACCTTATTAGGTTGGTGTGAGGATTAAATAAGTCTAGTATATGAAGGAGACCATCTTTGTGCTGCTTTTATGGTAGGGTCTCAGTTAACATAAGTTTCCTTCCCCTAAGATTAGACCATATACTCCTAGCAAACATTTTAAATGCCATGTTCAGATTTGATTGGTTTAAATTTGATTTCCTCATTTCAGCTGATCGCATGAACAGACTCCAGGCAGCTCTTGCCAGCACCCAGCAATTCCAGCAAATGTTTGATGAGCTGAGAACTTGGTTGGATGACAAACAAAGCCAGCAAGCGAAAAACTGCCCAATTTCTGCAAAATTGGAGCGGCTACAGTCTCAGCTCCAGGAGAATGAAGAGTTTCAGAAGAGCCTGAACCAACACAGTGGTTCCTATGAGGTGATTGTGGCCGAAGGAGAATCTCTACTTCTTTCTGTACCTCCTGGAGAAGAAAAGAAGACTTTACAAAACCAGTTGGTTGAGCTCAAAAGCCACTGGGAAGAGCTTAGTAAAAAAACTGCAGATAGACAATCCAGGCTCAAGGACTGTCTGCAGAAAGCTCAGAAATATCAATGGCATGTGGAAGACCTTGTGCCGTGGATAGAAGATTGTAAAGCCAAGATGCCGGACTTGCAGGTCACTCTGGACCCAGTGCAGCTAGAGTCCAGTCTCCTGAGATCAAAGGCTATGCTGAGTGAGGTGGAAAAGCGCCGCTCCCTGCTAGAAATCCTGAACAGTGCTGCTGACATTCTGATCAACTCCTCAGAAACGGATGAAGATGATATCCGGGATGAGAAGGCTGGGATCAACCAGAACATGGATTCCATTACAGAAGAACTACAGACCAAAACAGGGTCTCTTGAAGAAATGACTCAGAGACTCAAGGAGTTTCAGGAAAGCTTTAAAAATATTGAAAAGAAGGTTGAAGGGGCCAAACACCAACTTGAGATCTTTGATGCTCTGGGCTCTCAAGCCTGTAGCAACAAGAACCTGGAGAAGCTAAGAGCTCAACAGGAAGTGCTCCAGACCCTGGAGCCCCAGGTAGACTATCTGAGGAACTTCACTCGGGGCTTGGTAGAAGATGCCCCAGATGGATCTGATGCTTCCCAACTTCTACATCAAGCTGAGGTCACCCAGCAGGAGTTCCTGGAAGTGAAGCAGAGAGTGAACAGTGGTTGCATGGCGATGGAAAACAAGCTGGAGGGGATTGGCCAGTTTCACTGCCGAGTTCGAGAGATGTTTTCTCAGCTGGCGGACCTGGACGATGAGCTAGACGGCATGGGTGCCATCGGCAGAGACACCGATAGCCTCCAGTCCCAAATTGAGGATGTACGGCTATTCCTCCACAAAATCCAAGCCCTCAGGTTAGACATAGAGGCCTCTGAAACAGAGTGTCGGCAGATGCTAGAGGAAGAGGGGACTTTGGACTTGTTAGGTCTCAAGAGGGAGCTCGAGGCCCTGAACAAACAGTGTGGTAAACTGACAGAGAGGAGCAGGGCTCGCCAGGAGCAGCTGGAGCTGACGCTGGGCCGCGTGGAGGACTTCTACAGGAAGCTGAAAGCCCTCAATGACATGACCACGGCAGCAGAGGAAGGGGAGGCCCTCCAGTGGGTCGTGGGGACCGAAGTGGATCTCATCAACCAACAACTAGCAGATTTTAAGGTAAGTCTTGCCCTTTTGTTTTTTAATCTTTCTCTATCTGATACGTATTTCTTTTCATGTAGCTTGGAAACCCATTGTATATACATCTTAACTTCTGTCCCTGGGGCCTCTGTTCTCACTTCTAACACCATCAGAGCACTCTATCTGGAGACTAAACAGTCTCTTGGATTCTGGGCAACTGGTTTGAACATTTTTCTGTTGTAATTTATTTCAATGTTGATAACCAACTAAGGGTATAGAAAGAAATGTCCAAATATTACTGTTTACTCTGAGAATCTCCTCTTGAGATTTGTAACAGCCCTGGGTGTTTCTCCAGGTCCGTTTTTCAGTTGAGATGTGAGAAGTCATAAACAAGGGTCATCTTCCCAAAGTGTTGATTTTTTTTCCCTCCTATTTCAGAGGAAAGTTGTTGATGTATTATGAAGTAAAATCAAAATTCTCGTGAGTTACTAAGGTAAAATGTGACATTTCAAAGAAATTTCCAACTTATATCAGGCAGTGCTTAAGACTATAACCCAAACCCCCAGGAGTACAAGTTCTTGGCCTATAGGAGAGTTTGAAAAGCACCGCCCTAACTGCAAAAATGTTTTATTTCTTTGCCTGAGTCAGAATTTCCAGTCCTGAGGTTTTGTGAGTTAAAATTAAAACAACAGGGGAAGATGGGAGGAGTTGACTCAAAAATATGATTTTCCAGGTTAGGGGCTTGGAACTCTCAGGACTGGCAGGTCATGGCTTTCGGGATGGGAGCCTTTCATCCTGAGTTTCCTCTCTTGTCACTGCCAAAGAGGGCCTCACTCCACTGCTGGCGGCCCCTCTGCTGCTTTTCCTTCTTGGTGCACAGAGTAGATGTGGAAAGGCTACTTCTAGCACTTTGCTTCCATCACTGGTGTTAATTATTCCCATGTACACCATCATACTCCTGCTATCAGAGTCTCTTTGTTCCCTAAAACCCCTGCCTGTCAGGATTCTTTCAAGTACAGACACGGATGGAGAGGTGGTGTTGACACCAGGTCAGAGCCCCGTGGTCCTGAGAAAAGTTGCAAGACCAAGTAAAGAAGGGTGGCTGTTTCAGAAGGGCCCTCAGCTTAGGGGATGTTCAGCTCTGAAGCGGAACATTGGCTGAAGGCCCCTTCCAGTGTTTGGAGACAGTGCACTTTGGAGTGACAAGTCATCGTTTTGGGGATTCTTGAGGCCCCAAATAAGGACAGGGGAGGAAGGGAAAATTCAGACCTGTGAGCCCACGTGTTTTCGTCTTGGAAACTCCCACACCTCCATTCCCGGGGCAGGCAGGCCTCTCGCTTCATCACGTGTGGTGTCCCTGCCTCTTCTACTGTAAGTTCCTCCAAGGAGACTGTCTTCTCTAGGCTCTGGGTTACTTAGGATTAACTGTCTAACTAACTAAATGAATTTCTTAGAAAACTGAAGCCTATCCCTTTGGGCTCCAAAATAGTTTTATCAAACTAGATTCTGATTTACATGGGAATTATTTTAAATCGTATTTGCCTAATCTTCTATGTCGTACAGACGTTTTTCTTGATGAGTACAGGTTAACGTTAGTAAAAAGATGATGCGGTTCTCTCCGATGGGGATATCCTCAAGGATATTAGAGACATTTGGGGCTGCTTTGTACTGAATGTTCCTAAATGTCTGTGCAGGTTGAGTTGGGTATTGAAGTTCTTGTTTAGTGCCTCTTAGCGTGAGTGTAGCTTCTTTCTTTCCCTTCCCCGGCTAGCAGGGATTCTTTCCTCCTGCAGTGACTTCTCACTGCCGTCACTGGGCCTGCCTTTAGCCGTCTGTCCCTTGCTTCTCATCTTCAGTGAGCTAGAAAATGAAGTAAATAAGCCTGTTAAAATTGCATTAAATGCAAGCTGGAATATAAAAAAGAGTCCATAGGCAGGCATACAGAGTGTTTGGATTTGAGGATAACTAATCATTTCCTTTTCATCTAATCCTTGGTTGCTAGAAACATTCTGAATTTTGACGTAGCTGAAAGATTTTAAGAAATTACTGGCCATGACCGTATTTTATTTGTAGCCTATATATGTAGCCTGGAAGTGCTCAGAGTTCAGTCTGCTTAGTCGTTTAAGGTAGCATATTTGTTTCACTGATTTCTAAGAATACGCCTCCCACTACCAATACCTTGTGAAGGCTAGGACCAGACACTGATGAGCTGGTCACCTCAGAGTGTGTTTCTCTGCAGGGGACTGGTATTGAAATGCAAGACTAGAAGCAAAGAGAGAAAGAGGGTGGTGGAGCTATGTGCCCTGTGTGTATCCTCCTCAAGTTGGGGGCGCAAATCAGAAGCCTGATTCCACAGGTCTGCCTTATAAAGTCAAAGGCATTGGGAAGTGTTTTTGCCTCCTCCCAGCAAAGGCCTTCGGTCAGGAGGGGAGGAGCACACTCCTGGCTCTACTCCTGCTGAGCTCATGGGAAGTGAAAACAATGGGAGGGGGAAAGCTCAGTGTGTCAGCTCTACAGTCCCCTAGAGGGTGAGTAAAGGGAAGGTCTTTTTGGACCCATTCTAAGGACTGCGTCATTTTGGTGGTTTGAGTATTGAGTTTTGGGTTAATGTGCTCTATATCCAGCAATGGATTAATCTTCCATCACTAAACCAGCAGACAAGATTCATAAAGTGTGACTCTGCTTTCAGACTCAAAGTGTTTTTAATAAGTCAAAGTGTTTTTAATAAGTCAAAACCAGAGGGGTGCCTGGGTGGCTCAGTCGGTTAAGCATCTGCCTTTGGCTCAGGTCGTGGTCTCAGGGTCCTGGGATCCAGTCCAGTGGTGGGACCACACTCTCAGCACAGAATCTGCTGACGAGCAGAGGATATGAGTCTATAGACAGGAGCGTGGGCTCTGCTCTGAGCTGGCTAACTCCACTGCGGATGGGTGGAAAAGACAGATGAGTCAGGTCTGGGGACAACCCCGGGCTTACTTGGGACGGTGCAGTAGTGCTGAGAAATACGTAGAAAGGCAGCTTGTGGGAAAAGTTATTTCCTCTTTAAATGAACGTGAAAAACTGAAAGTCATTATTCTGAGGGAAGGCTTTTCCGTCAGTTGCTTCTGAGTAAATGATAGAATCTGGTCAGCCAGTGAGGATCTATCAAATGGGAAGAGAGTCCTCTCCCACTCTAAACAAACAAAAACCTCAAACCTTCCTAAATTAGGCGCTTTACTGGATTCAGTCATCCAGAAATCTCAAATGAGAATGTTGAGCGTGTTTTCAGAAAACTGGAAGGAAAAGAAGTTGGCTAATCTCTTCAGGAAGTTCTGTTTTCCTGAACAAGAGAGTCAGTGATTATTGAGGAGAAGGAATCGTATGTACATAACAGGACACTAATAAGAAAGGAGGGATCTTTATTTCACTGAAACTCAAGCCAAAGAAATCTAGTAACTCTGATGATAACAAGAGGCTTTCCTCATTTTGAAATTCCCTGTGCCAGTTTTATAGTCAAGAATTGAGATCATTCTGAGTCTCAAACTTTCAAACCCCTTCCTGTACACACACACGCGCACACACATACAGAAACAGACACACACATACACACACCCCTCTGCCCAAGAACCACAGTGGCCTCTCAGTCAGGAAGTAGGTGGTGATTTGGGCATCAAGAGCAGCATCAGGAAACCCGGATGCTCTTTGCACTCTGTATTTCATGTGTTAATTTTTTTTTAAGATTTTATTTATTTATTTGACAGAGATCCCAAGTAGGCAGAGAGGCAGGCGGAGGGGGTGGTGGGGGGACAGGCTCTCTGCTGAGCAGAGAGCCTAATTCGGGGCTCGATCCCAGGACCCTGAGACCATGACCCTAGCTGAAGGCAGAGGCTCAACCCTCTGAGCCACCCAGGTGCCCCTTCATGTGTTAATTTATATTTACTGTGCATTTGGGCCAGGCTTCAGATTCAGCATGCCACACTCGGTGACAAGAAAGAACAAGTGGGAAAAATGGAAACCCTTTTAGGGTCCATAGGTTTCTCACAAAGGTTCACTTTGCCTAATGGTGCGCTGGAAGCACCCAAGCCTGTTGCGTCTTTTCCTTCCTTGCCTTTGAGGCTGGACGGTGGGATATAGGTAAGGCAGCAGGCTTCCTTAGGACTGTCCTCAATCCTAATTCAGGCGGAGTAGAGCCCAGGGTCAGGGATTGCACGTGCTTACAGCCTTTGTCTGGAGACCTCAGTATCCCACCAGAACACCAGAACAAGAAAGCCCTGTAAATCTCTTTGATTTTTTTTTTTTTTTTTCTTTATGGAAGGCGAGTTTAGGCTTCCCTTTGAGTCACATGAAAACTCTTAGAAGACAGGGTTTGACATGGAGCTGAAAGGCTGCCAATTTGCACAAAGATACTTCCCTGCCTTTCAAACAATTACAAAGACAGTATCAGCCCATCTTCGGTTTTGCCAGTTATATTCACTAGAGAATAAAGCAAATAAGATCAGCATTATCTACCTGCCCTTGGAAGGAAAGGAAATCACACTTGGTGTGACCTGTCTGTCACCTGGAGGTTTCAGTATTTCCAGCTTTACAACAGCAAGATAAGTTGAGTAGGCAGCCCCGCTCCTGCCTTGTGCTGACCCTTGGCCTGTCTTGGTTTTTGGTTATTTCTCTCCCTCCTTCCTTCCTTTCCTTTCCCTTCTTTCCTTCCTTCCTTACTTCCTTCCTCCTTCCTTCCTTAAACGAGGTTACTCCAATAGGAACTATGAGGGTCCAAGGAAGTAAAGAGAATGCCCTAGAACAGTAGAGAGAATGCCCTTGACATTTTAGGCTGGATAGTTCTTTGTGGTGGGCGGCTGTCCTGTGCATGGCAGGATGTTCAGCAGCCTCTCTGATCTCTACCTACCAGATGCCAGTAGCAACCCTGCCCCAGTGTAACAACCAAAAATGCCTATCTAGACATTGCTGGACATCCCCTGGAACGCAAAAATTTCTCTCAGTTGAGAACCACTGCCTTGAAGAAAATTGCCACCTACATGTGGGAAACTTAGAATTCAGTGGGAAAAGGTGCTGGTTGATTAAATTAAATATTTATGTAGCAGACACCTCTCCTAATCTGATGAAGACTGTGTGGTAGCAGCAACTGCCTCTAAGTCAGCCTTCCTTTAGGCCAAGCCCTGGACTCCTAATTTTTGCTGGTACTAATCCGTGTCTGGTTTAAAATTTCCTAGGCACTTTCCCTGGCATCAGCAGTTTATTTTTCGTGGAGTTGTTGATGCAGGTGTTTGGTTGATGATGCATTTCTAAAGAGAAGAGGAACTTCCTGTGTGGAAATACTTCAGGAGCTTTCCTCCTTCCCTGCCTTTAAGGGGAGACTATGGTCTGTCAGTTGCTCTCCTCAGCCCAGGAACTCACAGTTTGGCTGCTGATATTTATAACCCTTCAGAGACCATCCCTCAACACCCCACCCAAAGAATCCCAGTGCTCTATAATAATCCCTTCAGCCCCCACTGTAGCAACTAGGTGGGGAGAAGGTGAAGAAGGCGCCTTTAAGGACTTCAGGTTTGCTTTATGTTGAAGTCTTTCCAGCCCCATTTTATAGTATCCCCATTCGTATTTTAAATAACAGCATCACAAAGCAAAATCCCAAGATTGCAGCCATTACATCATCTTAAAGGAGCCTCACGCTTCAGTGTAGGTAGTAAAACCAAATGGAAGCTTGTCAAGAAAGCATTGATGGATTTCAACCCCCCCCCCCCCCCCAAAAAAATCTGTCTGGAAATTTTGATAGCAAGGGAAGATTTTAAAGCAACAAAAGAAAGGACTGAGCAGTTTGATTTTAGTTTACTGAAATTCTTCACAGATCGTGTTAGCACGTAGCATTTGCAACTGAGGTTCACCATATGATCTTGTACACAAAGGAAGAAAAATATGTTTCCAGAAAAACTAGAATTCACCCCATGCAGAACTTACCTTCATTGTTGAATATTTGATTAGTGAACACGGTTGAGATAAGCACAGATTTGCAGAACAGGACCGTTTCTCATTGTGTCTGGAAATGAACCGGTCTCAAGCCTTGGCCTAGTCCTCAGCTGTAGCTTCAGAAAAATCCCAGGCACTTTCAAGCTAGCTAGCCGGCACACGGGTCGTAGCATAAACAGGGAGCCTCTAGGAAGTGTGATGAGTTGCTCTGAAGAGCACTTTATTGTTAGGGTTGGTTGGTTCACCAGGAATGAAATGAGTCCCACGGGGAGTCGTGTCAGGTCATTGCACCAAAGCATCACTGCACCAAAGGGCTGTCTCCTGCCAAACGGATTCTTCCCAAGTCTCAGCTGTCCCGGTTGGGAAACCTAGCTATGGGAAGAATGTGCTCCCTCCCCACCTTCCTTAATACTTATCTATTACCACTACCAAGTGCTCTTCAAATACCAGTCTCTGGTGTTGGCCGTGGAAGATTAATGGGACATACTTACTCCCTAGGCCTTCACAAGCTGTTTTCCTGCTACTAACACTGTGATTTGAAACATGGACCTTTCAGAACTCTGGCCCCTTCAGGATAAGAATAAGTGCTGCATGGTGATGGTCCATGGATCCCTTGGTGGGGGTTGGGAGGAAGGGCCTGTTATTCCTTTCAGTCCGTTCTTACTGAGCACTTGCTCCGTGCCAGGCCTCGTGGGGGGGACAGTGTGTTATGGGAAGCAGGCACAAGGGAGTGCAGGGGCAGTGATGTGTGGTGGCAAGTCCGGTGAGAGACATCCTAAATCCAAGCTCAAACCATAATCCCCCATCAATCAGACTTTTAAAATTCCAGTTGCACAGGCGCCTGGGTGTCTCAGTGGGTTAAGCCTCTGCGTTCCGCTCAGGTTATGGTCTCAGGGCCTGGGATCGAGCCCCACATTGGGCTCTCTGCTCAGCATGGAGCCTGCTTCCCCTTCTCTCTCTGCCTGCCTCTCTGCCTACTTGTGATCTTTCTCTCTATCAAATAAATAAATAAAATCTTTTTAAAAAAAAATTGCAGTTGCAGACAAGAGAACTGCAACTTGAAGGTGTTATAGTATCTTGTTCAAGCCAACAGCAAGTGACTATTAGAACTGGGGTTAGAAAGGTTTGTTTGGTACCAAAAACCATGCTTAACCAATAGTTGGGTGCAGTTTTACCCCTTGAGGACATTTGGCAATATCCAGAGACATTTTTGACTGCTACAACTAGAGGAGCTGCTACTAGCATCTTATTCAGCCCACTTCTAGCCAGGTGGGGGTTTGATATTTTTTTCCCTCTCTTCAGATGCCATGACAAGAGTTAATTGACAAAAGAGTTGCACTGCCTGGCAAAGCTTCGTGGTTTTCCTCCCTTTTTTTCAAAAATAAGTTAAAATAGTGTTAGTTCGGAGAGTGACTTACACAGATCTGTTGGATAAAGTTAGGATTCTGGTGAACTAATTTGAGTCAGTGGCTAAAGAATTCTCTTAATACTTGACCAGTCCCCACCCTGCCACAAGCCTCCTGCTGTGGAAATCAATCAACTGTGTATCTCAAGCTGCTTCCTGTAGGGTGTGTTATGGAATGGCATCAGCCCCAGCACCAGCTGGGAGTCCTGATCTCAGTGTGATTTTATCAGACTTTGTCTCTTTGGAGCCTTGCTGTTTGGAACAAAGGATCCTCTGTTAGGAATGCAGAGAGCGTCTCTGATTGGACAGCAAGCATGTACGCACATGGTTCCCATGGAAAAAAACAGACAAATTACACTGTAGCCTTCTAGAACTTGGGCCTCCAAGGTGCTTTTCCCTTGGGTTCTATTTTCACCCTTCTTTCTGTGGGTGCTTATCCTTCACCCAGACCAATGTAGGAGCCATCTGATCTGATGGATTAATTTATGGCCTCCTTCAGAACTGGTCTATATCTGTGCCTCTAGTCTTTTCCTTCTGCAGCCATGGAAACTCCATATTTGATCCCCACTATTTTTCCAGTGTTATTTCCTATAGAGACCACCCATCCACCCCATCCACTCATCCCAAACCCTCCTTATACATTTCGCCTATTTCTACCCAAACCTCAAGGCTTGGTCTAAGTCCTGTGTCTCCCCCCAAAGCCTCCTTGATCTATCCAGCTCACAACTTCTCCTGTTCTCCTAAACCACTTAAGATGTGAAACTCATTTGGCCTTTATCATAGACTGCCAAACTTTGGTGTTTTCTGATTCTATGCATTTGTCCCATCTCTAATCTCCGTGAATTCGTTTTTGTGTCCCTAGAAGTAGTTAACATATTGGTGTGCATGTACTTGGAGATTAGTGAATATATGACTGATTAGATGAGGGCTCTTTATTTCTTATAAGCCATGTGAGCTCTGGGATTCAAAATGCTGTCTACTTTGCAAGACCTGATGCAAATCCTTGTGAATCCTGAGAAATTCTAATTCTAGCCTAGATTCCTCACCTCTCCTTGCCTGTGGGCTCTCTTCCTTCTTTACTAGTTAGCATATGTTAAAGGAACACAGTTTCATTTTGATATTAGCCTGAACAAAACAAAGAAACTTGCTCCTTCAGTTGCGCTTAACCAAAGCCAGATCCTGAAATACCATCTTGTAGTTGTTACCCATCACTTTAGAGTCATTGTCACTGGCCGGATTAGTTCACAGCTAGGAAGAGTCTTCATACTGCATGCAACTTAGTGTAGTTTAAAAAAAAAAAAAAAGGAATGAGTCTGAGTCAGAAATACTCAGCTTTGAGTTCTGGCTCTGTCATTTACTAGCTGCATGTGACCTTGGGGGAAAATCACTTAACCTTTCTGTATAGTTATTTTAACTATAAAATGTGAAATGGTTACCTTTAGAGTTTTTATGAGAGTTAAATGAAGTGATGTAGATGAAAGCACTAGGCATATATTAAGTGCTCAATAAATGATAATAATCTCTTATTTTTTTATTATTTACTTTTTCCCCTCTTAAAAGATTTTATTATTTTATTTGACAGAGAGAGCAAGAGAGGGAACACAAGCAGGGGGAGCAGCAGGGGGAGAGGGAGAAGCAGGCTTCCCAACAAACAGGGAGCTGGATGTGGGGCTCGATTCTATAACCCTGGGATCATGACCTGAGCTGGAGGCAGACGCCCAACAGACTGAGCCACCCAGGCGCCCCTATAATCTCTTATTAAAAAAAAAAAAAAGTATCCAGGCATACAAATTAGAATATTATAAAATCTTTTTAATAAGAAGTTATACCTTTTGTGCCTAGAGATAATTATTCTCCAGAAGATTTGCTCTAAGGCCCAGTACTCGATTAGATTAGTTCTTTCTCTTCTTGGAAAAATGGAGATTATGAGGGTAAAGTAAAATTAGCTCGGTGGCAGCAGTGAAACAGGTGGTTGGACAACAGCTTTCCTGAGCAGTTTTTGTGGGGAACAAGTATAGAGCTGGTTTCTAACATTAGAGTTGCAGTATATAGACAATATGGGTCATGACTTGTAACACAACTTTAAATGTACTTGATGCACACATACATACATGTGCTTACTTACTTATTAACTTGTTAACTTATACATATCAAAATCCCACAGTAAGCATGTTTTTCTGAGACCATTTTGACCTTGGCTTATGTGTTCTACAAATCAGTGTTATTTTCATATCATTAACCAGAATTAACCAGAAGCCATTACCAGCTCAGTGACTTCCTCAGTAACTCAGAGTTACCCATCAGATCAATTTTAATGATCTCAAGGTCCTTGGCCTAATTAGCTTTTAACATAGACCATGTTATGTTCACCTGTTGCCATACAGTGGCAACTACCAAGTCAGCATCTTTGGGAGAGATATCTCTTAATATTAATCAATCTTTAATTAAAACATTGAGGTGTGAGGGGGAAAAGGTATCAGCTTAGTTTCAGAGAAAAGCAGCTTAAAAAACACAAATATAATTAATCTCTCTGCCAGGCATATATACCAGATCCAGATAGTTTTACAGAAAAGCTTTAATTCTTCACAGTTTCAGCAGAAATGTTTTTAATAATTCGGTTTTATGTATATATGAGTCAAGGGAAGAGGATGCTAAGAATTCAAAGAAATTGAACTTCTCCGAGACCTCTTCCAGCTTGAATTCATTGCATCTATCTAAGTGACCCATTTAATGTCTCTGTCATCTTGCAGTTTGTTCCCAAAGGAAAAGCTCTGATTTGGGTCCGGTTCTTTACATTCAAACCAAAGTTGGTTGGTTGTCAATCGATGGTAAGAATTGCTTTAGTAACAAAATGGAAGAGACAGTTTTCATAAATCTCTTCCCTCTGAATTATTTATCCTAACTCCTTTTCTAATATTGGAAAAAGGACCCCTATAAGCAAGATTTCTTGGCAATTCACCCCAAAGGCCTGTTTCGTAGAAATAACCAAGCAGTTTTGTGAAGTTGTTAACATGCGAAAGTTGTAAAGTCCTGCAAATCTGGAGCAGGAATGACTGCTGTCAGTCCCAAGTGAAAGCCCACATGGCCATTTTCTCAGGAGATCCTTTCCTGAGCCTGCAGATCAGGCCCCCTTGACTGATGCTCTCCTAGTACTGCTTGCTTTTCTTTTAGAATACTTACTGCAAGTGAATTAAAATGAATGTCTGCCGCCCCTACTGGAATATAGGTTCCTGACTGCATATTGCTCATCATTTTCTCCCTTGGTGTCTGGCATAATTTAGAGCGCATAGTAGACCCTAGTAAATATTGAACAAGTTGAAAAGAATCAAGGCTATATCTTATGAAATTACTTGCCTTATGAGGACAGAAAGAGGAACCCAAAGGTCAAAGAAGTACTAGTTAAAAAGATAGCGTCAGGATAGCATCGTGTCATGGAAGCCAAATGAACAGAGTCTCAGGAAGAAGGGAGGATCAGTACTTTCTCACCACTGCTTATCCTTAACCCACTAATGTGATCCAGCCGCTATCACTGCACTGAGACTGTTCTCTTGGAAGTATGCACTGATGTCCTAGTTGTCAAGTCTAGTAGTCTTGTCTAACTCATCATCTTCCTCATCTGTTATGCAGCATTTAACATCATAGCTTCTTCGCTCTCAAAACCCTCCTGTGCATTTTCTTTCCTGACATGGTATTCTCTCCATTCTCTTCTCTGGCTGCTATTCTGCTTTCTTTTTTGGTTTGTCCTCCTACTTCCCAAGTATGTGGTCTAAAATTCGGTCATCTGCCCTCTTCCCTTTTAACCCACATTTAATCCCTGGATGTCCACCCCTTCATTCTTCTATGGGGGAAGGCTTCCAAATCTGTATCTCTACCCCAAACCTCTATCTTTTGTGTAAGGGGCCTTTCTGGACACCTCCCCATAGGTTGCCTTTGAGTACTTCACACTCAGTATACTCTAAATTGAATGTTTACATTTTCAAATAGTTTCTTCCCCTCTACTGCTGTTTTATAGGACAATTATGCCCTCAGGAATACAAGAGTAATGCTATAGCATTGTTTTATTTTCCCCTTAACCTCTACCTTCTGTCTGCTCAGCTTTGAAGTCCAAATATTCTGTTTCTGTGATTTCCTTCACAGCTCCCTTCCTCATTTTCATGAGTTCAGGCTTTTGTTACCTCTTGACTGAACTGCAAAGTCCTCCTGATTGCTCCACCTTCGATCTCCCCCATCTAAGCTTATTCTGTACAGACACCAATGCAGTATCATCAAACGTAAGCTCAAATCTTAAGAGCCTGGATTTTCACTAGCTATGCTACTTTGGACAAGTAAATTTACCACCTCAAGCTTTATTTTTAATTTAAGAATTTGGATTTTTAAAATGAGATCACATATATTAAATGGCAGTTTAATGAGCACTCCCAAACTATTGGGAGACTTTCCTCGCGCCACTCAGTAACTCTCATGAGCCCCTGGTAAGTTTAAATAAGTAAATTTCAATGTCATAATGGTTTTCTGAATAAAGAAGCATAAATTCATGCTTGGAATTAAAGGGCCTTGGTGAACTGGCCTTGAGCTACTTACCATTTTGACCTCTCATTTTTCCCTTTCATACTCACTGTATGTAAGCCATGCTGACTTTGAAGTTGCTTCTGTAGGCTCCCTGCCTCTAGCCTTTCACTTAGAAATCTTGTCTTTACCATCTCTACATATCCATATCCCAGTGAGTAAATGTAATTACCTTCATAAAGCCTTCCCTGATTCCTCCTGCCTTCCTTCCTTCTACTTTTCTGTCCAGTCTTTTCTAATTCACAGGGCCCGGTGCTTTTGTCATTACTATCTTGGTGAGTGGCTAAAAGAGGGATTAATACACTGTCTTTTGGAAAGTCTGCAAGCAGGAAAGGGCTTACAGGGGTCATGAGAGTTCCTGCAGAGTGTGTGGAAAGTTTTCTCATGGGTTTGGAAACACATGTGAGCTCACAGAGCATCAAAATCCTTAGTATCCCATTTAAAAGAAACTTCACATCATGTTGTATTGCTTAATGAGCCACTCCATAGCCATCTTTATGTAATAAAAACACCTTAGGATGGTAGTTACTGATGCCCAACAGGTACAGACTAACACTGTGGCGTTTCCACTTGCCACTAAATAAATGCTTGTAAAGTCTAGAGAGCCTAAGATGAAAGGCATTTTGTAGATTTAAAATGTGCAAGATGTAAAAAAAAAAAAAAAATGTGCAAGATGTAACCAGTCTTCTGTATCCTCCTTTAATCAGAACTAATCCTCCAAGAGAGAGGGGTGCATGAAAAGGCATTAAAGAATCTGGGGAAGTGTGGACCTGGGGTCTCCAGATTGTCCTAGGAAGCTGGTGGTTTACGACTGGAGCAAAGGAGCAAAGGCAAAATGTCGGGTTCAAAACTTGGAGAGGGAGCTGTGTTAGGGTGTGAGGAGACTCTACCCAGCTGTCTTTAATTAAGAAGACAGCAGGAAGGACCAGGATTGTTCTTTCTTCTAAGTTCACTGAAGGAAAATCCAACACCAAATTTCGTTCTTAGGAATCTCAAAATAAGTAGAGAATTCTTTGAACTCTGTAATCAACTAACTGGAAACTAATTTGAAATTTGGCTTCAGCACTTATATTTGTGGTTACAGGAGTGGGGGAAGCATCCAAAGAGGTTCTCTGGAGCTCCCTGTACTTGTCTTTTAAAAAGTTTACACACAGCATGTGAAATGAACAGATGCTTTTTTTGTTGGAGCTATCAGGGTAACAAGAGGCTGAAAGCTATATCAGGTATTTATTTCAGTCACTGAGATGGCTATTGGCAGAGTTCCACATACCAAAACTAAAGAGAAACTCATGAACAGATTAAAAAAAAAAAAAAGATGTGGAGGAAAGAGCCCTGTGCTTCCTCTTCTGATTTCTTCCTAAACACATACTGATGATAAAAAAGGAGCAGTGCACTCAGATAGCACTCTCTGGCTTCTTTTTTTGTGGTGGGGGAGAGAATTGGACAACTTTATGTAATCCTTTCTATAGACTGTGTTTGAACTTTGGGGAGATTTCTCTATAATAAATCTCTTAACACTTTATAGTCAGAGAGTATAACTTAAGCCAATAAATACTTTGAATTTGAACTTCATAATTGTTAAAATGCTCTGTTTATTTATATCACAATATGGAGCATTTGGCCAGAATAGTGAAAATAAGGTAAATAGATAGATATGGGGAGGGCTTAAGAAGACTGAATTGGTTGGCACCTGACTGGGTGAGGAAACAGGAAAGGAATTTCTGGCCATGAAGTTTGTGATTCCACATCAAGATCATTCTTTATAATGGAATAACCACCCACCCTAGTTGAGAGCCAGAATTCCTCAGATTCTTCCAACCAGAGGGGCCCTGGCACACTAAACAGTCTGTTATGATATCTGAACACTTAAGTGAGTGTATTTGGCCAGGGAGACTTGCTAGTGAAATTGATCTTGCCTTCCCTGGGTTTTTCCAGTTGTACTGAATAATTAAAGGAAAATTAAGACCCAGATTCCCTGAAGTGTTAAGTATCAGATCTGTAGGCTGATCATACCTTAGGATCACAGTGTGTCAGAGTTAGAAGGACCTTAAAATTCACCCTGACAAACTGATAGAAGATTTGTTTCCCCAAATCCTTGCCCCTGACCCCTCAAGGGTCCAAAAAGTCATCATTTTAGAGGACACTTTATTCTTTGAGTAGCTGTGAGAAGGCTTTTTATTGGTTTCAAATCCACCCTTGTATCTTAGTGTGCCAGCTTAAGAAGACATCCAGTACAAGCCTCCTTCCTCCCACATCCCAGCCCTTCAGATACTTCACATTGATCACATTGCCTGGAACTTTCTCTAGGTCAAGAATTCTTGGTTCTTTCTCTTGTTTGTTCTTCAGGGGACCAGGTTTCTAGTGTCTTACAGTATAGGACCAGGAAGACTCAGGATTCTGGTATGGCTTCTTTAAAACTTTTAGAACTAAATAAAAAGTTAGAAAGGCTATCAAGACACAATTTAGTCTATCCCCTTCCCCTTTGGTTTACAGATGAGGAGATAGTCTTTTGGATTTGACAGGGCAGAATTGATCAGCACTCTTTTGAAGGGAGAAGTGGAGTATAACACATTTTACTTGCAGTAAACAGTCTTTTTTAATTTGCTTAATTCTTTTTTTTTTTTTTTAAGAACTCATGACCCCGAGATCAAGAGTGGCAGACATGCTCTACCGGCTGAGCCAGGCAGGCACCCCTTTAGTTGCTTAATTCTGATCATAGGCTTCATCCCACACCTCATTTTTGCCAAGGACCTCTGGCTCTCTGAGTAAAGCCTAAGGCTCAGCTCAGAGGTTCACTGCCAGATCTCCATATGCCAACTATTGGCTTCACTCACTGTTTGTGTAAAGGATAGAAATAACTTTTACGTAAGTTTAACCATCTATATTGACCACATGGTTCAAAAGAGATTCAGAAATTTTAGTAGACTTTGTTGCTTTTCCTTCATAAAATCAGAAAATGACCATCACAAAGGGAGCAGAGTATTGCATGCCTTCAGAAATGCAGCTGCCTCTGTTGGACAGTTTCCTGGATTGCCCTTTGTACTTTCCTGGCTTAACAGTCACCAGGTGATTAGATGGCTTTTCTAAAAGCCAAGACGCTGTGGCCGGGAATATGGACCACTTTTCTCTCGTATTTTCCGTTTTGAGACTTGAAATACAGACGCATACTTTTGAGCTGGCTCCAGGGAGGCTCAGGTTTCCTTGGAAGTGCGCAGCAATAAAGCAGCCCAGGTGTTAGGGCGTGGGTCTCTGCTGCTGGCGTCTCCACCGCCCCGCCCCCCTTCCTCGATCATTGCCACCTCTAAAGTCTGCGAGCAGAGATTCTGGTGGGAGGATGGACCAAGACCTGATGTACGGGAGAAAGGAAAGAGAGAAGGTGCCTAGAGTTCACCCAATAACTTGGCCTCACAGAATGCCTTCGGACACCAGGAAAGTGCCGGGTTTAAGGGTAGAGTGTTCTTGGCGCGGAAGGGGCGCGCTAAAGGTGACATTGGAGGGACTAAGACAGCCCTTGGTGGTAGAGCTGGAGCCGAGAGCCATGCGTGCGGCCCGCCGCAGCCGGCGCCACCCCGCCGGCAGATAGGCCCCGAACAGCCCCTGCCAGAACCCGCTAGCTTGGGGAGGCGGGGGCGCCCCTCTGGGTTCGCTCGCCCTTGGGCTGGGCTCGGAGCCCAGCAGGTCCGGACGCAGCGGGGGCGGCAGGGGGTCGGGCTAGGGGGAGAAGGGCGGGGCTTTCCTTTGTCAGGGGATTTGCGCGGCGCGGCGGAGCCCGGCTCGGGTACCGCCCCCCTCCTCGCGCCCTCTCAGGGGGCGGGGCTCTCCCTCGGGCCCTGGGGCGCGGTGGGCGTGGGCTTGGTGAGCCGAGCGGCTGGCGCCCGGGCTCCCTGGTCCCGAACCGCGCGGAAGCGCCGCCCCTGCCGCCTCGGCCTCCAATCCTCTCCGCCACCCCCTCCCTCTCGGCTCGGGCAGCTCCTTTTCCCTGCCCCCGCCACGGCTCCGCCTCCGCCCTCCTCCCCTTGGCTCTCCGCGTTGCGCTCCCGGGCTTCCAGGGGGGCTGCCCGGGCGGGGCGGCGCGGCGGCGCGGCGCGGGGAAGGGGGAGGAGAGCCGCCCGCCAGCCTAGCACTTGCAGCGAGCGGCGGGCGAGCTGGCCGCTCTGTGCGAGGGAGGAGGGCTCGTCCCCGCCCGGCCCGAGCGGAGCCTTTTGTTCCCAGCCAGAAGTTTGCATGCCGGGACCGTGACAGCTGCGGGCGGGGAGGACGGCGGGGCCGTGGGGCCGGCGGTGGCGGAGAATAGAGGCGGCTGCTTGACATGCAGCCCACGGCGCGGCGGCTGCGGGCCGGGGACTGGCGGCGGCGGGGGAGGCGGCGCCCACAGCACGCGGGACTCAGCTGCCGGAGGGACAAACTAACTTCCTGAGCGCGGGACTGGAGGCCGGCGCGGCCCGGAGCCACCTGCCAACCTGCGGTGAGGCATCCCTGACCCTCGGGGCGCGCGGCATGGCGCGGGGGAGTGGGCCGTGCTGAGCGAGCCCTTGGACCGGCCCTCGGCCGCTGCTGCAGCCTGCTGGGCTCCACTCGCCTTGTTTTGTGGACACAGCGCAGGGCTCTTCTGGGAGCCACAACAATGCCATGATGTTTTGGAGACAGGAAGCCCCAAGCTGGCCCCGAATGAAGGACTTCCTGTGTTTAAAGTTGCAGGAATATCCGCCGACCAGCCCAGTTCAAATGCAAACACCCGAAGTAGGGAGGACGAATGGCTAATTCAGACCAGCTGGACTCTCCAGGACTGGAACTGAGGATAAAATGAAAGCAATTCTTAGGAGCTTGGGCTATACTTGAAGACTGAGGAGGCTGTGCCATTGTTATTAAAGGACACAATTGGTATAACGCTTCTTCCAACTCTGGGTGAGAAGTGAGTGGAACTAGATTCTGAATAAGACTTGTCAATATCAAATGGGGTTTTTTTGTTGTTTTTTTACTGACTGAATTAGAGCAGTGCTCTTAAAAGACACATACTCAAAAGAAGCCATACAAGGAATTATTTTATGGTTGTTGACTAAATTATACCACTTAACTGTCTGCAGCTATGAGACTGTTAGCCTGTAAGGAAAAAGCTGTTTCTCTTAGAGCTTCTCCCAGTATGGTTTCAGAGTTGGACTTACAGACTTTTCTGGAGGGCAGATCCAATTGGTGGTCCCCAGTTGTGAACATGTAAAAGGATTTTTAACTTATGCAGAATGCATTTTTGGGTAACCGGTGAAAAACTTTTAAAAGGTTGATGTTTCATCTTGATTGAAAAAGTATGGGTAAGCCACTCAGCAGGCCAGACTGTTTAAGGCAGAACCCCACCTGCCTGGGGAAAGGAGAGGAAGAGGATGGCTATATAGAAGATTGTTATGTTCCACAGCGATCTATATATGATACAATGAGGATAAATGAACAAATTGACCAGGGGTCAAAGCTCAACCAGACATCAAAAAGCACCATGGAAAAGATGGAAGGAAGTACTATATCCAGCAACGGTACATTAGGAGCAGCATCTAATGTTTTTGAATCTAGAGCCCCAGAAGGCAAAAAGCTAGATGAGAGAATAATATTTGATGCACTAAAGTTAAGCAGTGATGTACAGAAGTCAGCACCTGTGCCACCCAGAAGGCGACCAAATGCAGAACGCAAAGACAATGTTAACCGGAGATCGTGGAAGTCCTTCATGCCACCCAATTTCCCAGAATTTGCAGAAAGGATAGAAGCTTCTCTCAGTGAGGTTTCAGAAGCTGGGGCTTCAAATCCTTCCTTGCAAGAGAAGAAGGAATCCAATTCTGCATTAACAGAAAGTTCTGGTCATTTGGACCACAGGGAACCTCAGTCAGGGTCAGTGACTCTGGAACATGTGTCCAAATCCGTAGATATTCCAGAAGCGCAGGATGTGAAAAATTTAAGCAGCGAGTGCCAGGACTTCAGATCGCAGCCGCACAGTGAGCGCTCTCCCTGTGAATTCCAGCCTCTACAATCAGAAGCTGCAGCAGCAAGTGGTAACACAGATGTAATGCAGGAACACAGATTCTCAAGTGCAACCTGGCCCAGAGCCATGAAAAGTTTAGCTAAGGGAGGCTTCAGCGAGAAGCAGCACCCCCTTGGGGACGCAGCCTGCACTGTGGAAATGCCACCTCTCTCCCCTTGCCTGAGTGAAGAGCTGCTGGATCCAGAATTGCATATTCTCATAACTCCCAGCCTGAGAGAGAAAACAGAGTCTGAGCTAAAGTTTGAGGAGGATGAGCGATGGATCATGATGGAGGCTGAAGAGGAGTGGGAGGAAGAGAAACTGTCAGAAAGAGGAAAGATTTTTCTAACGGCAGATGAGAAAAAGAACAGCCTGGCTGATATTTTTGAAGAAAGGGAACAAGCAAACACTGTAGCAGTGGCAGAGGATGGGGCAGATTGCTCAGCTGCTGTCTTGAGAACTTTTGACCACCTAGCTCTTGGTCAGATTTGTTGCTTTGATGACCCACAGTCAGCTAAGAACCATTCGGCTTCTGTTCTCGAGGATACACCTCTGGGTTACAGTTGTGTTCTCACAGGTGAGAGTGCTGTAGGGGAGCTGACAAGCAGAACTGTTCAGGGGCTGGAGGGTCTGGTTTCCGACCTAGAATGTACTGTTGGTCCTGTTGATTCAGAGCAGCTCTCTGACACAGATTCAGTGCAGATGTTTCTCGAACTTGAAAAGGCGTGTTTATGTGAAGAAGGAGTAACTCCTCTAGCTGAGCTGGAGAGTCAAGCCTCTTCTGAAGGGCTGGCCCCATCCCAGGATGCAGAAAATGCACTTGTAATTAGTCATTTTCCAGGGGCTGCCTTAGGAGAAGAACACTTAGGCCTTTTAAATGTAAGGGTAAAAGACTCTGATACTGGATTGGATTGTGAATATTTTAATGCCCTGGATTCTTCTCAGGTGCCTAATGCTGTGGAACTTATTGTCTACTCTGACACCAGGAGAGGAGACACTTCCACGGTTAGTGAGGAGGAGCGTGAAAAAGTGCCTTCTAGCCCCGAGACTGCAGGGGAATTTAAGTTCAGACACCCAGCTGATCTGGAGTCACTGGGAAAGCTGGACCCAGGAGGACTGCCCAACTCTGATCATAGGGCTTCCCAGGAAGACAACTTATCAGGCTTTGTAGCTGAGCTGGCCAAAGAAAATGGCAGTTTGTCCCAGGTAGACTGCAGTCACTCTGAGGGGAATGTTGAAGAGTGTGTCGAGAGGGTCCCCTTCAGTTTTGCTTTTAGCTATGAACTAACAGATGTTACCTCAGGACCTGAAGTAGAGGTGTTCTCATGTGATTCACATTTACTAACAGATGAGATTCACTTGGAAAGTGAGAAAGGAGCTATTAATCAAGAAACTAACAGTCTGACTTCCTTGGGAAACGTGGATGTTTGTGAATTGTCCAAGGAGAAAGTTTGTGATGAGGATGGGGAGGGCCAAGAGCTGGGTTACTCGGCCAAGCTTTTGGAGGACCAAGCCCCAGCGCATTTTCACAGAGCCTTCCCAGAGCAGATCTTCCAGGATCTCCAGAGGAAGTCTGCAGAGTCAGATACTCTGAATCTGCCCCTGCTGGTTGGTGGACAGAGACATAGCAGAGATGGAGTGGAAGTTATAAACGATACAGAGCCCACACTGGATGTGGCGTCATCGGAGGGCGGGGAGACAGAAATGAGAGATACAGAATCATTACCGAGTATTCTTCTGGAGGAACAAGTTACCAAGGCTAGTAGTACGGAACCAGCTTTGGAGGGATGGATAAGCCTCCCACAGAAGCCTGCTGCAGCTGCTGCAGTGCCCACTACAGAAGATGCCCTAGATGCTGCAGTGCTCGTCCCAGAGGAGGATGTCCCGGTTGCTGCAGCAGCACCTGTCCCAGAGAGAGCTGCTGTAGCTGCTGCAGTGCCTTTCCCAGAGGCAGACATAGCAATTGCTTCGGTGGCCGCCATTGAGGCACATGTCCCAGTTGCTTCAGTGGTCGCTGGAGAGAAGGCTATCCTGGCTGCTGCCCCAGCTGTTGCAGTGCCTGCTTCTGAAGGGACTGTTGCAGTTGCTGCAGTGGCCATCATGGAGGAGGATGCAGCAGCTGTTGCAGAGCCCTTCCCAGGGGGGACTGCTTCAGCTGCTGCAGGGCCCACCACAAGGGATGACATCCCAGAGGGATCTGTTACCCCAGCTGCTGCAGTGCCCACCCCGGAGGAGCCTATCCCCCCAGCTGTTAGAGAACCCACCCCAGAGGAGCCTATCCCCCCAGCTGTTAGAGCACCCACCCCGGAGGAGCCTACAGCCCCAGGTGTTAGAGCGCCCACCCCGGAGGAACCTATCACCCCAGCTGTTAGAGTGCCCACCCTGGAGGAGCCTACAGCCCCAGGTGTTAGAGTGCCCACCCTGGAGGAGCCTACAGCCCCAGCTGTTGGAGCGCCCACCCCGGAGGAGCCTATCCCCACAGCTGTTAGAGTGCCCACCCTGGAGGAGCCTATCCCACCAGCTGTTAGAGCGCCCACCCCAGAGGAGCCTATCCCCGAAGGTGTTAGAGCACCCACCCCGGAGGAGCCTACAGCCCCAGGTGTTAGAGCGCCCACCCCGGAGGAGCCTATGCCCCCAGGTGTTAGAGCGCCCGCCCCAGAGGAGCCTGCAGCCCCAGCTGTTAGAGCACCCACCCCAGAGGAGCCTATCCCCCCAGCTGATAGAGTGCCTGCTATGGAGGAAGTGTTCCCTGCTGATGTACCCTTCCTGGGAGATACTGCCCACACTGATTCAGTGCCCATCTCAGAAGAAGGAACTCCTGTTCTAGAGGAGGCTTCCCCCGCTAATATGTGGATCAAGGAGGACCTTGATTCCCCAGGATTTGGAATAAAAGAGGTGACTGGCACAGTGCTGCATGGGAAAGTGCCTCTGGCTACAACTGATGAATTAAATTCAAATGAGGTAATTGTTGCTCATTTCGTTGGGAAAGGATCTGGGGAGTAAAGTGATATTTGCAAGTTCTCTCTGACTTAATAGTGATCAAAAAGGACACAGATAGTCCTTTCTTTGGTTCTCTTTGGGGCACTAGGCTTTTCTGGTCTTACTATTGCAATTATGGGGAAAATACGTCTTATTTGGTGAAAAACTTTACAATTCGTACTCTGTTGGTTTTTGTTTTTGTTTTGTTTTGTTTTGTTTTTTCTTTTGTTCAGTGATAAGCCACGCCCAAAGAAAACAGGGCTGTAAATAGTTGTTGGTTTACATTTTGGAAAAGGTTATTAGCAGGAAAGGGTGATTCTGCTTTTGAAAATGGCAGTGACCATGTTCTGTCCTAAATCTCCTCTTTAATAGGTGATGTCAGCACTGAGGTTGGGTCTCAGAGAGAGAACTGGGATACTTCTTTGCACTTGGCAAGTTAGTTAGATGTCCTGAATCTCCAGTTTGCTCATTTATTAAGGCAAAATCCTGTGAGGATAATGAAATAACCCATGGAAAACACCAAGTGTGTAAGATTTCAGTCACTGTCAATACCCTCTCCATTTCTCTTCCACAGAGCTGTGTTGGTTAGTTGAAAGAATTCATAAGAGCAGGCTCGGCGAAAGCAATATCTAGAAGTATGAATAGCAGCTTTTAAATACAAATGTGTGTTTCTTTCTTTTTTTTTTTTTTTAAAGATTTTATTTATTTATTTGAAACAGAGAGAGAGAGATCACAAGTAGGCAGAGAGGCAGGCATAGAGAGAGAGGAGAAAGCAGGCTCCCCGCTGAGCAGAGAGCCCGATGCGGGCCTCGATCCCAGGACCCTGAGATCATGACCTGAGCCGAAGGCAGAGGCTTAACCCACTGAGCCACCCAGGCGCCCACAAATGTGTGTTTCTTAAAGCCAGAATAAGGTGTAATAATGTTTATGAAAAGAGATTTTAGCCATCTCGTCAAACGTAGTATCCTGAAGCAAGTCACTCTTTTTTTCCTGGACCTCTTGTTTCCTAATCCATATAATAAGGGAATTAGATTAAATGTCCTCCTGCCTTTCTCGTAACTTCAGGATTCTGAGATTCTTAATGTTAGAGAATGGAATGTGTTAGGAAACTGATGGGAACGGTGTTCACATCCTTGAGCACTCCTAGTCAAAGACATTTAAGATTGGCTACTTTCTACAGTTCACTGCCCCAGTGTCATTTGGTCAGTGATAGGGAATGAAGCTGGTAGAAGTTTCATCTAATACAGTCGGGGATTACTGAGTACACAGGTGGTTTTGATTTTATACCATCCCTAAGGCCCATAACAGTGCCTTCCTTGTGGTAGGCATTCACTGTTGACTGATGGAGTGAATGTCAGTCTCCTGAATATCCATGGTTGCTACAGAGAGATGGGTTCTCACATCCACCTCATGCCAGAGCCTTTCTGGGAAGCCTTCTTGGCTAAAGCACCAATTAAACCTGCAGCTACCAGCAATGAAAAGTCATTTTGATTACAGGCCACAAGCTTCCAACTTAGCTGTAAGTTCTACTGTTTAGCTGAGTGGTGGTGGTGTCACCTTGGGCTTCACCAGATATTTTGTAATGTAGCATCCCATCAAGCTATAATGCATCACCTTTCAGATTGGAATGATTCCATTTTCTGAGTTTTACTGAATTTGGGAGTGACACTGGGATCCCAGAAGTCACAGCCATTTTTGATTATACAGAATACTTTTAGTATAAAGCCTGCAGCATAATCAATGAAATATAGGGATTAAATTTGTAAGGAGCTGATCAAATCTGCATAAAGGAAAAATTCAGAGGAATCCCTAATATCAGTCTCAGATCTGTTTCCTCATCTATAAAATTAATAAATGGCACTAGGTAATTTCTGAGGGTCCCTTCAGCTATAGGAGGTAATCATTTTATGAAATACTACCTGATAAAATGGCAGGAGAAGGCAGTGGTGGGTTGCAAGGTTGTCCATCATCTTTGAAGTATGGTTACGTTATGGAATATCTGGAGGTAAGCTGATGTCTGCATTTGTGTACAAAAAAAGAAATCTAAGACATTGCCCCAGCCAGGACGTTAACCAATAAGAAATATTTTGAAATTTCAAAATATTTTGAAAATATTTATTGAAACAAAATATGTATCATTATAGAGGTAACATGAGTGTACAGATTTTGCTAAACTAGTGAAATATTATTGAGAGAAAAAGTTTTTCCAAGATGAGAGCTGTATGGATTTCATTTCTTCCTAAAGGGTTCCTAGAGGAAACTGAAGCTGTCCTTTTAATACATAAACACTTAGAACTCAGCAAGTGATCATACCTGAAATGCAATTTAGATTTTGTGTGTCTGTGCATATATGCAAATACACACATGTATACATGATTAAAATAGACATAAATTTTCTCTTTTTTTCAAGATTTTATTTGAGAGAGAGAGAGCACATGCACTTGCTCATAAGCACATGGAGTGGGGTGGGCAGAGGGAGAAGCGGACTCCCTGCTGAGCAGGGAACTGGACACTGGGGGCCTGGGCACCATCCCAGGACCCTGGGATCATGGCCAAAGGCAGCCACTTAACTGACTGGGCCACCCAGGCGTCCAAAGGCCTAATAAATTTTCTAATAGCATTAGCGAGCAATTGATAGAAGAACCAAAATGCTAGAACTTAATCTGCTATCCCTTTAGTGGGATCCTAGGCCCACTGAGAGAACAATCTGTGGTTATTTAAACCCTCTTCTCTTTTGCAGATTTCCTCAGTCTTATTTCCAGACACTAGTTCAACGGAAGACAAAAAATCTTGTATAAAATTAGGGGTTCTATAAAATTCAAAATTTATAAGAAAGTCTTTTAAAAAGCAAAAATTGGGGAGCCCTACAATCTTAGCTCAGTGTTTGAATGCTCAACTGATCAGCAGAACCTTCCTAAATTTGTTTGCCTTGCCTAATACCATTTCTATAAAAGTATTCATTCATTCACTGGATAAATACTTATTGCATACCTACTCTGTGCCAGGTATTGGGGCTCCTGCAGTGAATAGGATTGGCATAGTCCTTGCCCTTGTGGAACTTACATTGTATTAGCAGAGGCAGATATTAAGCAAAAAGGACACAAATATAGGAGCACCTGGCTGGCTCAGAAGACCATGTGACTTTTTTTTTTTTTTTTTAGGATTTATTTATTTCAGAGGGAGAGAGAATCTCAAGCACACCCCATGCTGTTTGTGGAGCCCCACACAGGGCTCAATCCTATGACCATGAGATCACGATCTGAGTCAAAACCAAGAAAGAAAGAAGGATTTTAATGATTTCATTTACATTTTTATTTTTTTATTTTATATTTTTAAAAGGTTTTATTTATTTATTTGACAGAGAGAGCACAAGCAGGGGGAGAGGCAGGCAGAGGGAGGAGCAGGCTCCCTGCTGAGCAAGGAGCCTGATGCAGACTCGATCCCAGGACTTTGGGGTCATGACCTGAGCCAAAGGCAGACACTTAACCAACTGAGCCACCCAGGCGCCCCTCATTTACATTTTTAAAACATTACTCTCAGCCTAACTATAGAGAAAACAACCCTACCTAGACAGTAAACATTCTCAACACTGGCTGGAGTTTATAAATCTGAGGTTTATTTTGCCTTACATTTTATTAATTTGTCTTAGGATTGGCATGAGATAGAGAAAACACTGAATGGTTTGCAAAAAAAAAATAAAAATAAACACATACACGAAGAAATCATACTGGCTGCTATTTGTGGAGCGCATTAACGGGAATTAAGGACAGAGTAGCGAGGCTGCTAGGTTATTGCAGTTGTCTAGGTGGCTTGGACTAGAGAGGCGTCAGTGGATTTGAAGACCAGTTGGTTAGACTCAAGATATATTTTGGAGGCAGAATCAATAAGACCTGATAATGACTTTATGTAGGAAGGGAAGGAGAAGGAAAGGGAGTTCTCAAGGTTTGCTTCTAGGTTCTAGTTTGTACAACTGAGTGGATGGGAGCAGTAGTAAATTATTGATTTAGGAAGAACAGGTTTGGGGGAAGAGGAAAGGAGGAGGTACTGTTCAGTTGTGGAATGGTTAGGTTTTTGAGGTACCCATGATTCATTTGTATGGCAATATTAAGAAAATATTTGGATGTACAGATGCACACACATATATATTTGTACACACATACACAAACATACCATAAACATCATGGTTAATATTTAAAGCCACAGGAATAGATAGAATTGCCAAGAAGAAAACCCAAGACTGACATCTTCCCCTGACCCCCATCTCCCAAAGATGAACATTTGGAGGTCTAGAAGAAAAGGAGGGAGAGAGCAAAGGAGATAAAAAATGGATCAGGCAGGATGAAAATTGGGAGAATGTGGTATTAGCAAAGACTAAAGTGTTTTAAGGGGTGCCTGGGTGGCTAAGTTGGTTAGGCAACTGCCTTCGGCCCAGGTCATGATCCTGGAGTCCTGGGATTGAGTCCCACATTGGGCTCCCAGTTCCACGGGGAGTCTGCTTCTCCCTCTGACCTCTCCCCTTTCATGCCCTCTCTCACCGTCTCTCAAATAAATAAAATCTTAAAAAAAAAAAAAAAAAGAAGAAGAAGAAGAAGTTCTTTAGGGGGTGCCTGTTTGGCACAGTGGGTTAAGCCTTTGCATTCAGCTCAGGTCATGATCTCAGGGTCTTGGGATCGAACCCTGCTTCAGGATCTCTGCTCCCCACTCTCTCTGCCTGCCTCTCTGCCTCCTTGTGATCTCTGTCTGTCAAACAAGTAAATAATAAATCTTTTTTTTTTTTTTTTTTTAAGGGGGTGCCTGGGTGGCTCAGTGGGTTAAAGCCTCTGCCTTCGGCTCAGGTCATGATCTCAGGGTCCTGGGATCGAGCCCCACATCGGGCTCTCTGCTCAGCAGGGAGCCTGCTTCTTCCCTCTCTCTCTGCCTGCTTCTCTGCCTACTCGTGATCTCTCTATCAAATAAATAAACTAAAAAAAAAAAAAAAAAAGCTCTTTGGGAAATTTTCTGTTTTATGTCCCAGTTGCATCTTACACTCTTGCAATAATTTTTACTAGTGTTTTGCTCTGGGAAATGTCTGCCAGCTCTGGTTGGTTAATAACATGGCACAGCCCCATTGAAATACTGAGGAGTAGGAATTTTAATGCATCTGAAAGCACTGATTTTGCAGAACAGCTTTATTTGGGAGTTGAGAGAAGGGAGCAAGTATTTTCAAATGTACTTTCTATAACATTCTGTTCACTTGTGTTCAAAGTAAATATTTAGATAGTGTTTATTTAGAAGTACTATCATAGATTCTCAAACTTCTGGACAAAAGATGAGACATATACCCATTCCCTGTCAACTCAATCCATGGAATGGAGGTTGGGAAACAAAAGAAGGAATCTCTAATGCTTCCATAGGAAATGTTCATTGACAAAGTAAATGCAGATTTTTTAAAAGAATTACCTCTGTTATATGAAAGAGATTACTAAGTTATTTGAATGTATTTTACTTTTCTGTGTCATGTATATCACTAGCCAGTAGAGTTTCTTGCCAAGATGGAGATATTCCCTATCTGTACTGCCCAGTACAATAGGCACTTAACCACATACAGCTGTTGACCACACGAAATGTGGCTTAGTGTGGTTGAGGAACTGAATTTTAGTTAAATAACCTCATATTGGACAGCACAGAAGGAATTTAAATGTTAAGTATGACACAAGATTTGCTTACTGGATAAAAGTGGGCTCTTCAGTGTGAACTTGATGTGTCTTCCCTCCTCACCTTTGGTTTTCTTTCTTTGCCTTTCCAATCCCCACACCCTACCACCACTACCACCACCGTTTTGTTGTACCTAAGCAACTTAAAACATCGGAGTTGTTTTTTTTACCCCCTCTGCTTTGATTTTTCTGCAGTGAAAACATCTTTAGTAGAAAATGGAATCATAGCACTTGCTTTTTCCAGGAATCATGTTGTTGGGGCAACAGTCATTTTTAGCTGAACCGCCTTGTAGTGTTGCCTAACAAAATATGGTGTAATCAAATTATAGTATAAAATGAAGCTCCCTGGTAATTACCTTTGAAACCTTCCTTTTTTCATGTTCCCTGGGGCTTTTCCTCCCTGGTGAGTCACTTATCCAGCCATAGCCCATTCTCTCAAGAATCCGTTTCCTAATCCAAGTGTAATCTGTAGTCTCATATAGGCCAAAATTAATCCTAACCCGAGTTTATGTTTTTCTTTTACATTTTTGTTTTCTTCCATTTTTTGTCCTTCTTTGGCTTTAGTTGACTCACCTGTGTCACTAAAACTGAAGGAACATTTTATAGAAGAAAAGAGAATGGCAATAGATCCAGATTGGATCTATAAAATGTGTGGAATGTGGCTGATTTTATCCTCTGATAATTGATAATTGAGAGAAGTCTGATCTTTGAGATAATTATCTGTTTCATTCTTTTCCTTAATACTATTAATGTGTCAAAGTATCATTTTCTTTTTACTCTGTTTCCTTTCTAAGTCATAATGGAGCTTATGAACTTCAGTAGAAAGAAACATGCGTTGTTACACTTCTTCACATTGTTTTAAAATTCCATTGTTTAATGATGAACATGGATATTCAGTATTATAATTTTAAGAATGCTTTATGTATATCTGCATCTCAGAGTATGTGTCTGAAGTTGGTGAGGACATTTCCCAGTATTACTGGCCCATTTCCCTTTGTAATCTCAGGAATACTGCTCCAAGATTATTAGCGGTGTGTGGTCTGTGGCCCTGGACCAGAATGGAATTAAATGACCACAGGGGGATTAAACTATGAGGTTGGCATTTTTCACAACATTAATAATGTTTTGGCTAATTGAGTTATTGTTCCTAGTCAAAGAAGAGCATTGCATGTATCAGTGGTATGTTAAAGCTGTTCCCCAAGGTATTTTTAATCTTAAATACTGGTCATTTGATATTCTTCCCTTTTAGGATTGATATACATCACACTTTTATGATATCTTCAGACTGATGCTTCTCTATTCCCTATAGCTTTTTGCATTAAAAATTAAGCAAGCAGAAACCAACCAACCAACCACGAGTCATTGGCTAAAAGACCTAAGTAGTGCCATAACTCTCTGTAATTACTTGTCCGTAGGAGGATGTACTGAAATATGAAACCACATGTTTCTTTGATAGTTCCCTGTACAAATGGCTTGTTTTCTCTCTTTTTTTTTTTCTTGCCCCTCTTTTGTTAAATATAAATCTCCCAAGAATGACCAGTCATTGTGTGGTGTAGAGGTTCTGATTGCTGCCTTTAGATTAAATCTTTGACTTGCAATTATCTAGATGTTTCAGAAAGAACAGGTGGATCCCCTTCAAATGAAGCTACAGCAGGTGAATGGACTCGGCCAGGGGTTGATTCAGAGTGCGGGGAAAAACTGTGACGTGCAGGGTTTGGAACATGACATGGAGGAGATCAATGCTCGATGGAACACACTGAACAAAAAGGCGAGTGGCCAGTGGGGGGTAACTAGTGCCCTGGGAATGGGGAGCTTAGAAAAGGCACATCTCAAGCTGAGGTTTCCCTGCAATCTGAATGCAAATACAAATTTAGCAGTTGCAATCTGGAGTTACGGGGTGGGGGGGGCGGCAATCATTTAAAAAGCTCTCTGCTTCCTCCTAACGAGGCCCCACATCTGTGATACAGGTTGCACAAAGAATTGCACAACTGCAGGAGGCTTTGTTGCATTGTGGGAAGTTTCAAGATGCCTTGGAGCCGTTGCTCAGCTGGTTGGCGGACACTGAGGAGCTCATAGCCAATCAGAAGCCTCCATCTGCCGAGTATAAAGTGGTGAAAGCACAGATCCAAGAACAGAAGGTAAGCGAGAATGTTGGGAGGGTGAACTGGAACAGCCGTGGGGAGTGGCAGACAACACATGTGCTTAAGAGTTCAGGAGCATATTCCAGAGTTTTAGGAGAATCCTGACCTACTTTGTGTGATCATGAAAAGAAAAATGAAAACTGATTCTCCTCATCTCACTTCATCAACCAGCTTCCTGTGGCACATACTGGACCAAACAGTTGTCTGCATTTGTGTTTTCACTCAGAGCTCTGTCTTATGAGGTTTTTAGCGTCAGCAGTATTCTGAATAACACAGTATATTATGTATAAATAAGTTTCTGTCTATATTTTTTGTTGGCTTAATTTCCATTTCAGTGCATTTTTCTCCTGGTTCAAAATAAGTTCCCTGTTAGTCACATAGTGACCATCACTCCTCCATTTAAAAACCAAAGTAAGCATATGAGAAGTCCATGCAGGGGTAGCAACTTTGCTGCCTCTCA
Organism: Enhydra lutris kenyoni; assembly: GCF_002288905.1. Classification (NCBI taxonomy): domain Eukaryota; kingdom Metazoa; phylum Chordata; class Mammalia; order Carnivora; family Mustelidae; genus Enhydra; species Enhydra lutris. The sequence goes on from NW_019154093.1 coordinate 10,182,383, forward strand.
TGTTTTTGCCTCAGGTTGGAAAAAAAGCCACCACTACTCGATCCAGTTTAGGATTTGGTGCGGTGGGGCTTGGGGATCTTTTGTTTGTTCGTATTTTCTTCCTTATTTCAGACTGTAAAGTGACCTTGTGTAACCACTCTTCATTCTCCTTAAACATTATGTGCTCTAGTTGCTCCAGCGGCTCCTCGATGATCGGAAGGCCACAGTAGATATGCTTCAAGCGGAAGGAGGCAGAATAGCCCAGTCAGCTGAGCTGGCTGATCGGGAGAAAATCACTGGACAGTTGGAGGGTCTTGAAAGTAGGTGGACTGGACTACTCAGCAAGGCAGCAGCCAGGTAAGGCCAAAGGGGTTTTGAGGAATGGGTCAGAGAACGTGTTTTGTCCAGTTTTTGACTTGCCATCCTTGAGTGCTCTAAAAGGTCCTGCATGAGTCGTAGAGTGTTTGGGCAGGTGTGTCATGGCCTTTTATCTTGAAGGAGAATAAGTTTTCGGAGATGATCCTCATAATCACAGTCACTCTCAGGAAATAAGTCTCAGCTACTCCAGGAATTTCTGAGAGCTGGAAGACTCATTGCTCTGTGTTGTTGTTCTGCTGAGATATATTCGTGGTTCCAAACCGACAGACACTGACGCCTGCAATCCAGCCAAGTTATTTTCTGAGTTTTTGAGACAGATTTTTCCCCTTCATATTTATAAGTAATATTTTTGATACTTGGAATTGAAATTTATCATGTTTCTTTTCTGATTGCTTATCCCAATATTAGATGTTTTTGCATCTAGGAGCTAGTCTGTGATTCTCTTAAATACATGGACATTCAAGAGATGCATGAACAATCTTCAGTAAGGGGCCAAAAGACAGGCGGCATACTTTTCTCCTTTAAGGAAGTGCTTTCTCCTTCTGTAGCTATGTACCCAACATTATTTAAGCTTAGTATGTCACCTGAATGTCTTTTACCTTATATTGTCTCCAGTTTTTTTAAAGATTTTATTTATTTATTTGACAGACAGAGATCACAAGTAGGCAGAGAAGCAGGCAGAGAGAGAGGAGGAAGCAGATTCCCTGCTGAGCAGAGAGCCGGATGCGGGGCTTGATCCCAGGACCCTGCAATCATGACCTGAGCCGAAGGCAGAGGCTTTAACCCACTGAGCCACCCAGGCGCCCCTATATTGTCCCCAGTTTTAAAAATAAATGTTAGCTAGTTAAATCTGTATGAGAGTAGTGTAGATGATCATTTATGATTCTTTCAGTTTTCTAGGTAGCCAGTGGCAGTGGTCAACTAACTAGCTCTTCTGTCTCCTTATTTCCACTGGCCTACAGTGTGCTTGTTTTCTTATCTGGGTTGCAAAGTATTGTTGAACATATTAGTGGGAGAAACAAAAATGAAAGAACGCATATTTTTTTAATTACGCTTATTTTTATTTCTAGTTTGCACTGCTTTTTTTTCTTCACTTTGTCCATTTCCATTAATAGTGCCATTAACCTTCCAGTTACTAGGCTTCAAAACTTAACTTCATTTTTTACCCTTTCTCCCCCACTCCTTTGTGTTCCCACATCTATTAGAATGCTAAATTCTGTCCATTTTACTTCCATAGTGTCTGCCCTGTTCATTCATTTCTCTAATTCCGGCTCAGTTCCTGACTTGGGCTAGTGCACTTGAGGTAGTTCCCCAAACTAACTCATCACTAGTCACTCATCACTCAATTACCACTTATCCCTGCGACTTCCCCTTCACCTTGCTCAGAAATTTAATGACTCCCTATTGCCTATGAAATAAAATCTAAACCCAACATTGGAAGCCCTCAGCTATTTGGCCCTAATCTACATTTCTTAGTCTCTGCTCTTCTCACTCCTTATATTATAGGTGAAGTATGCCATATTCCTCAGTATCTTCAGTCACTTCCTAATTCTGTGTCTTTACTGATGGTGTTGCATCTTCCATGAAATACCTGAGTTTATCTTATCCTTTTCTATGAAGCTTATCTTTGTTCCCCAAGCATGGAATACCTCCATCTTCCTCTTAACTGCTGTAATTCTTTATATTTACCTTGTATCATTATTTTATGTACTTAATCTCCTATGCCCATAAGCTTATTGAAGTCTCCGATTTATTTCTGAGGTATCTTTCAATGATGTTTTCCTTCTATCCTACCCACTTCCATCCTCCTAGGCTAGCACAGTTTCTGGGTCATTTTAAAGAGACCCAGATTAAATTTCTGGGTTATTTTAAAGAGAAATACCAAGAGCAACTGTATTTGTTACAGATATCCTAAAGACTTTTATTTAGATTCTTTAATATTGGATTTTTGATACCTCTAAATTATGTTCACTCTTTGCTACCCCAAATCCTATTACATTGAGTTCTTTAAACTTTGACATTCCCAAATCCAGAGATAAGTCAGAAAGACACAAAAATCAGGGATAATTTTTTTCATTATACACACACACACACACACACACACACATATGTATATACATATGTATGTGTATATATAATTTTTAAGATTATGTGCTTTAGTTATAGTAATTAAAGATGTGTTTTGAAGGCTGGCACAAACAGATTATTCTGTAGTTCATATTGACATTTAAAAATAGCACTTAGAGCCTGACAATTCACAGACCTGTACCCCTGGGGCAAATAATACATTATATGTTAATAAAAATAATTAATAAAAAAAATAGCAGGGTGCCTGGGTGGCTCAGTGTGTTAAGCCTCTGCCTTTGGCTCAGGTCATGATCTCAGGGTCCTGGGATCGAGCCCTGCATCAGGCTCTGTGCTCAGCAGGAAGCCTGCTTCCTCCTCTCTCTCTGCTTGCCTCTCTGCCTACTTGTGATCTCTGTATGTCAAATAAAAAAAAAGCATTTAGAGGGGCGTTTGGCTGGCTTAGTCAATAGAGCATATGACCCCTGACCTTGGGATTGTCAGTTTGAGCCCCACATTGAGCCTAAAGTTTACTTTAAAAATAAATAGAGCAGCTTCATATTCTTCAACATTAAAAAAATAGCAATAATAAAAATTGGGGCACCTGTGTGGTTCAGTCCCTTGAACATCCAACTCTTGATTTCAACTCAGGTCATGATTTCAGGGTTGTGGGATTAAGCCCCACTTTGGGCTGTCTGCTCAGCAGGGAGTCTCCTTGGGATTCTCTCTCCCTCCCCCTCTACCCCTCTGTTTACTGTGCACCTGCTCTCTCTCTCTCTCTCAAATAAATAAAATCTTTAAAAAAAAAAAAAAAACCAAGAAGTTTATTTTTAAAAATTGAAATTAAAACAGTATTTAGCAATACATTTTTCTTTATATTTAAACATAATTGGATTTCCAGATCATTAAAATGGTAAGCCTTTATATTTAAATCATTTTTTATTAAAATAAATTTGTGGGTGACTGGGTGGCTGAGTTGGTTAGGTGTCTGACTCTTGATTTTGGTTCAGGTGATGATCCAGGATCCTGAGATCAAGCCCCACATGAGACTTTGTGCTCAGCACGGATTCTACTTGTCCCTTTGCCTCTGCAGCTCCCACCCATGCCCCATATGCACACCTACACTCTCTTGCTCTCTCTCAAATAAAGAAAATAAATTTGTCCAGGGTACACAGCATAGGATCTGGCACACATCCCGTTCAGTAAAGGTTTATTGAACTAAAGTGTGTCATATACTTCCAGGCCTTTTCAAATGACACAGCCTTTAGTCTGTTCTTAGTGATTCAAAGACATAATTATGACCTTATATTTTAATGTGTGCTAATCTAGTTCTGTAGTTGTTTTTCTTTCACTTTCCTATCAGACTCCCCCTCCCCTGTGTAATTTTTAATCTATAGGATACTTGAAATCTAAGCTTATTTAGTATGGATGTTATATTAAATGAGATTTGAGATTCCAAGTGAGCTGTGAAGTCTATAATCTTTTGACTGCCATGTGTGTTGGCAAATTCAGCTAGTCTGAGGTCATTTTTTTTTGCCTTAGATCTGGATTCAAAGTTGTGTTCTGGTGCTCAAAATCATTGGAATGAGGGAGATGGTGAAGGAGTTCTAGTTCATAGTCTGCCTTTGCTCCTCACATGCTCGCTTTTCTTAACTCAGTGAAGGTAGCAGTGACAGGGAGAGAGAAATGAAAACTGATAATTTTTTTGACTCCCTTAAAACTTCATTTTGGTCTCATATTTAGATGATGCATGTGCTACATCCCCTAAGAGAGCATTAGAAAGTCTGATTCAAATCCTTATTGCATTGTTACTATTCATTGGGTGAAATAGACAAATCTTTCTTTAAGCCTTCAGGGTCAGTTTTCTCTTTTGTAATAGTGAGATAATAATTCCGCCTATCTTACAGGGTGATGATAGAACCAAAATAAGGGAATGTTTATGGCAAGCCTTTAAAACCACAAAGTAATATATATATATATGTTCTGTTTACTATTAATACTTAAAATGTACCAGCTAAAGATTGGTATTTCACTGAATGTAGTACTATTAGTCTTAATGTGAATTTTTGCCTGAGCAGTTTGTTCTATATATTTGTGTAGGCAAAAACAACTGGAAGATATCCTGGTTCTGGCCAAACAATTCCATGAGACAGCTGAGCCTATTTCTGACTTCTTATCTGTCACAGAGAAAAAGCTCGCTAACTCAGAACCTGTTGGCACTCAGACTGCCAAAATACAGCAACAGATCACCCGGCACAAGGTAGGGAGAGGCTGTGGCAAATGAAAACACAGCACTGCAGTCAGAAAGCCTAGAAATTAACTGCCTGTAGCAGTCTAGAAGATACGTTTGGCCGGGGGAGGGATGTTGGGGGGGGGTGTCAAAGTTTAATTTGAAATATGGTCAGATTATCCATGGGAATAGTCACATCCTTGAAGTAAAAATAACAATAGACCAATAGGCTGCCATCAGGAAAAAACAGCTTTTGTTCTCACTTTTTATATTATTTTTGCCTTTCAGTAGGTGAACTTTTTATATTATTTAATTTATTGTATCATTTGTTATTCATTGTTTCATGTTTACTTTTCATTTATTCTGTTTCTGTTATTCATTTTTTCCATCTGGATTTCCAGGCTCTGGAGGAAGAAATAGAAAGCCATGCAACAGATGTGCACCAGGCAGTCAAAATTGGGCAGTCCCTCTCCTCCCTGACATGCTCTGCAGAGCAGGGCGTGCTGTCAGAAAAGCTAGACTCCTTGCAGGCCCGATACAGTGAGATTCAAGACCGGGGCTGTCGGAAAGCAGCCCTGCTTGAACAAGCACTGTGTAACGCTAGACTGTTCGGGGAGGATGAGGTGGAGGTGCTCAACTGGCTGGCTGAGGTTGAGGACAAGCTCAGTTCAGTGTTCGTAAAGGATTACAGACAGGATGTCCTGCAGAAACAGCATGCTGACCACCTGGTATTCACGTTTTCCATTTTTATCAGTCATGTTATGAAGTTATTTTGTAATTTTGATTCATGTTTTTCTTCATTTCTTTTCTCTTTTTCATTCCAAACAATTTAATTTTATACATAAGCACGTAGTTATAGACTTGTTGCTAAGGACTGATCTATTCTTAGATGAGTCCATGGAAATACTTGCCCTTAAACTGAATCAGTAACTCTGGAAGATCCAGAGTACAGTCAGGGGCCATCCCATCTCCAACTCATGTTTTACATCATTAGGTCAGGTATCACTCAGTTTCTATCTGAGCAGTTTTATCAAAGAGAATGTAATTTAACAAAGCCAAATACCTAAACAATGCCAGGGTTTGACCACATAGCTGTAACTTCTGAAAATTTTTCTAGGTTTATGTGCTCAAATTCCAGGGATTGTCATCTTAATAGAAAAAAAAAATTGTTCTTTTCATCTAATTTTTATGAAATTTCTTAGTAAAAATAGACAAAGCAGTTGTTTTGTTGTTGTTGTTGTTGTTGTTGTTGTTAATGACCTAAAATTCTGCTTCATTGACTTCAGATATTGAGAATTTTTAAGCAGGATCCTGATTGAAGTCAGCCTGTTCTTGCTGACTTTCTTCTCTTGAACTTCCTGAGTTGGTTTTGGACATAGTAGACATTTTTGCTGAATTCTACTTCCTTCATTCTTGGGCTCAGGTTTGGTACCAGTGTATTGGTAAAACTGATTAAATTCTACATCTCTCCCTATCCAGTACAGGGGAGAACTTGCCTATAAGTATCAGGTTTAATTTTTCTGAATACTTAATGGCATAACCAAAGAGATAATGAAGGAATCAAATATCCAATATGTAAACTAACCTGGTATTTGTCTCTTTACTTTAAACTTGGTCTCTTAAGGATCTCGCCTTTCTTTCCCTTTGTTGTGCCATAGTTTTAAGATTAATGCTGTTCTTTCCTTTCAGGCTTTAAATGAAGAAATCATTAATAGAAAGAAGAATGTAGATCAAGCTATTAAAAATGGTCAGGCTCTGCTAAAACAAACCACAGGTACTTGGAAAGTGCATCTCTTCGCCTCTCTGTAGTCACTCAATCACATCTCCCAGGAAATAAGCACCCTGCACACCCACTTCTCTTTGTATATAGGATAGGTTATATTCACTGATTGTATTACCATGTGATCCTGGAGACTGGCAGCATGGGGTCCTATTTCCTATTACCTTGTTGTCTCACGTTTGTTTGTAGATGACGGCTCCCCCTACCTTCCAGTATGTGTAGGGCCAGCAATCATGGAATGGTGCTGGGAACATCTAGAAACACCTGCAGTTGAATTCAGACCTTAATAATCTCAGAAATAGCTTCTTTTGTCAATTAGAAGGTTTATTTCCCACTTCCCTTAGTGTGGAATGGTAGGTGAAATTGCTACCATAGGGAGAGAGCATCTATAAAATGCAAGCTCTACATTGAAGAAAGGGGGATTAAAGAGACTTCCTGATCCCTGGAAGGAGAGTCCCTCGTTTCCTCTTAAATATAAATGACTACACGCTGTCCCCCACAGGTGAAGAGGTATTGCTTATCCAAGAGAAACTGGATGGAATCAAGACTCGCTATGCAGACATCACAGTCACTAGCTCCAAGGCCCTCAGAACTTTGGAGCAAGCCCGGCAGCTGGCCACCAAGTTCCAGTCTACTTATGAGGAACTGACTGGGTGGCTAAAGGAAGTGGAGGAGGAGCTGGCAGCTAGTGGAGGACAGTCTCCCACAGGGGAGCAGATACCCCAGTTTCAACAAAGACAGAAGGTGAGCTGTCATGTCACACAGTAAAGGGAAAAAAAATTTACTCTTAAAATCCTTAAGTTCAGATTTTTAAGTTTTATCGCCAACTGTCTCTACCTTAAATCTAAACCAAAAAGTTCTGCCCCCTTTGTTTCTTGTTTGCTCATGGACAATAAGATCTGACATAAAGGCAGACTTATTAAGACTACTTGCTGTGGTCTGAAGGGGGGGAAAAAGACTGAATCAGATCAGTCTGATTGATTCAGACTGACAGACTGACTAAACAGATCCCAGGGAAGTTTTATTTTAAAATTTACTTTTGTAACTCATTCTCTGGAGAGTGCTTCATGGTTATATTTGTTTTTCCTGCAGGATCTAGTACAGTTCTAGATGTGCAGAAATACTGTGTAGGTACTTATTGAGTTAAATGCCTGTGCTTAAAGAATTATTTTATCATTTCTACTGAAGTAGAGAGAAAAAAAAAAAAAAGAAAGAGACACTCTTTGTTTTACCCAGAGACAGTCTAGCCAAAGAAGTGTTGCAGACAGTTCTAAGCAGCAGCTAAGCCTTAAGTCAGGCTGTGGAATGACTGAAAAATCTGAGACAAGAAAAAAATAAGTGGAGGAAGGAGGTCAGAGCCCTGCTGGGATGTGTGGTAGAGATAGCACTTTCCACCCAGCACAGCTGCTAATGTGCTTAATTTAGCAAGGAATGGCCTGAAAACTTTTTTCCCTCCTTAGGAATTAAAGAAGGAGGTCATGGAGCACAGGCTGGTGTTGGACACAGTGAATGAAGTGAGCCGTGCTCTCTTAGAGCTGGTGCCATGGAGAGCCAGAGAAGGGCTGGATAAACTTGTATCTGATGCCAACGAACAGTACAAGTTGGTCAGTGACACTGTGGGACAAAGGGTGGATGAAATTGATGCTGCTATTCAGAGATCACAACAGGTAATGTTTATAAACACCTCTGCATTAATATTTTAGGCAGCAGTGATATATATATAAAGTATTGAACTATGACCCACATAAATACAGGCTCAGGAATAGGAATAATGAGATAAAGCAAAATCTGATGTAACAAATTATTTCAGGGATGGGAAGTGATTGGATAAAGGTATGTGAGGATGGATCTTAGTTTGACCAAAAATATTTTACCCTTTTTGAGAAGACAGGAATTTGTGGTAGAATCTGTGTGAGCCCTCTTCTCAGCTACTGCCCCATTAAGAGGCAGATTCTGATAGAAGTAGATAATATCTAGGATCAAAAGGTCTAAATACATCCCAGTCTTAGTTTGACATAATCAACTGTTTTAGCATTAGCTGGGGGAAGAGGGGAAGGAACCAAGAACTATAATTACTATCAAATATGCTAACCAAAATAGCAGAGCCATCCAAAATAGAACCTTCCCAGTAAACACAGGTGTCATATTTCCCTCAATTTTTTTTTTCCTTCCTGCTTTCGGGAAAAAGTTATTTGCTTTCCTTTGTAGCTGGATGTGCACCTATTAATGTATCATGGTGCAAAGTAAATACAACATGACTTCGTGGGTTCAGTGATGAGCAAAATCTTTGTGAACCACGTAGAAGTTTGCTCTGATTTCAGGTGTGTCCCCAACGTGTCTTTATTGATGTCCCTAATCTTGGCCAAATATTTCAGTATGAAATTTATCATGCTTGGGAGGAGTTTATTTTCCTCTTTAAAAAGATAGTAGGTAGGTTGGCAAAATTGAAGAAGAGAAGAAATGGGGGGACCCTCATTAAACAGCAGTCACATAGAACATGTTCTTCATTTTTCTTAGTTTCTGCATGACCCTTTAAAAGTTGGGTGTTCTCCTGGATTCTTAACACTTCTTCAGCTAAGCAAGTACTTCCTAGTTAACTTGACTCAACTGTCTGCTGCCATTTTTAGTGATATATTTAAACATATGACAAAAGTACTCTTCAGTGTATGGGTAGGGAAAAGAACTGGCAGAAAGAGCACAGGCTCATAAAAAGATTGTGATAAGAAGTGTATTTTTTTTTTAAAGATTTTATTTATTTGACAGAGATCACAAGTAGGCAGAGAGGCAGGCAGAGAGAGAGGAGGAAGCAGGCTCCCTGCTGAGCAGAGAGCCTGATGCGGGGCTCGATCCCAGGACCCTGGGATCATGACCTGAGCTAAAGGCAGAGGCTTTAACCCACTGAGCCACCCAGGCACCCCAAGAAGTGTATTTATAAGAGTGTCAGTTTTCATTGTTGTTTCTAGCTATAGGACCACTAACTGGGTTTTGTTAACTTCTTTCTAAAGAAGTTGAAATAGGATCGACTCATATTTTTTGAAGTATAATCCATTCAAAAAATTTTTTTTATATTTTATTTTATTTATTTGACACAGAGAGACACAGTGAGAGAGGGAACACAAGCAGGGGGAGTGGGAGAGGGAGAAGCAGGCTTCCCGCTGAGCAGGGAGCCTGATTCGGGGCTAGATCCCAGGACCCTGGGATCAGGACCTGAGACGAAGGCAGATACTTAGTGACTGAGCCACCCAGGTGCCCCTAATTCATTCCAAGTTGTCTGCATCTTGATTTATGATTTTATGAACTTCTCCCCCAGTTTTGTCTTTACTTTGTAACATAAACCATATTAGTGAAAATCCAGGCCTTTCTGTGTTGAAGAAATTCTTAGGAGATGGACTTTTGTTATATGTAATTGGCTCATTTTCCTTTAATATGTCTATTAGTATGAGCAAGCTGCTGATGCAGAACTAGCTTGGGTTGCTGAAACAAAACGAAAACTGACGGCCCTGGGTCCAATTCGCCTGGAACAAGACCAGACCACAGCTCAGCTGCAGGTACAGAAGGTAAGTGTAACACAGATGTATCCCCTGTGCCCTGAGTGAGTAGAATCTTCACCAGCTTAGAGTGACTATAGGAGAGTTTCTGACTATCCTAGGTGGAATAATGCAATTTCATGATGATGGATAGAGATTAAAAATATTTAAGAACAGGAAGAGATTCTTTGCTTTGTGAAAAGGGAGCAAGAGGCCCATTAATTCAGGAAAGAATAGTTATCAGTTTTCTGGATGATTTTTAGGAGAGACGATACTTTTGTAAGCTGTTAAAAAGATAAGCACTAAAGATGTATGGATAGGCAAAGTGTCATACTTCATAGAAGAGTTTTGATGTGGCTTCATCAGAGCAAGGAGTTTTTCATAGACTTTTGTCTAACATTTCGGTAACAGGCTTGGGGTCCTTTTACTTTGTGATCTAACTCTAGTTCACTTTCAAAGGCTTTCTCCATTGACATCATTCGACACAAAGATTCAATGGACGAACTCTTCAGTCATCGTGGTGAAATCTTTGGCACATGTGGGGAGGAGCAAAAAGCTGTATTACAGGTGAATTGCAGTTATTTATTCACCATGTTCTTATCTTGACCATGATGCATCAGTGCAGTTATGAACTGATAGTTAAGGTTTTTTCTTCTCTGTCACAATAATGGTAATAAAGTGCAGCTTGATGTTCTGGGGGCGTTCACATCCCTAACCCTGTGTGTGCAGATGTCCAAACAGTCCTACTGTGTGATAGGAAATATATTGCAAATCCATTTTCTTTATAACAGAGGAATTGCTTCTTCAGTCCGTAAGGATCTTTTAGTTGCCTTTCAAAGTATCTATAATGGATTTTTCAGAACCATATGCAGATATTCTTTCTTCAGGTCCTTCTAAATGATCAGACCAGTTTTGTTTATTTTTGTAAAGGTTATGGTTACACTGCTTCCTCAGAAATACTCATAAATCAAGCTACTTGCTTTAAATGTATGAAGCATAAGTGTTGGGTTTATGGAGACGTTTTTCTCAGAGGAAGAGAGCCAAGTGAAAATTGATGGGCAGAGGGTCCGTTGTAGGCCCTGAGTTGTTCTGTCTTGAACTGACTCGCCATAATTAGGCTGTGTCTGAAGTTGTGTGTCTTCACTAAAAGGTTAATGCTGTGTTGTGCTTGCTCTGTTTGACTGTCTTTGAAACTACTTTCATATGTTAAAAAGTCTAGAAACAATATATATGTGATGGGAAAAAATAGAAAATTCAGGTAAGTATAAGGAAAATATAAATCACTTGTAATTTTTCTCAATCCATTTCTAAGCATTAAAAACTAAAGAAATCCTTTGGTTTTTAATGTGTGATATACACTGACATTTTTCCTTAAAAGAAGGGTTCGTAAGAGTAATAAATGTTATACTTTGTTATTCATAGGAAAAGACAGAATCTCTAATACAGCAATACGAAGCCATTAGTCTGCTCAATTCAGAGCGTTACACCCGCCTTGAGCGGGCCCAAGTCTTGGTGAACCAGTTTTGGGAAACTTATGAGGAGCTCAGCCCCTGGATTGAGGAAACCCGGGCACTGATAACACAGTTACCTCCTCCGGCCATTGATCATGAGCAGCTCCGGCAGCAGCAGGAGGAGATGAGGGTAAGGAGCATGCTGGCTTTTATTTCATTGCACAACTGAACATGGGCTCCACGATTTATTTGAAAACAGCATGTTTATCAGTGCCTGCTGGATATAAGTACTGTGTTATGAAGTTAATTCTTTTTTGTTTTTTTAAAGATTTTATTTATTTATTTGTCAGAGAGAGAGAGAGAGAGAGAGAGCAAGCACAGGCAGACAGAATGGCAGGCAGAGGCAGAGGGAGAAGCAGGCTCCCTGATGAGCAAGGAGCCCGATGTGGGACTCGATCCCAGGACGCTGAGATCATGACCTGAGCCGAAGGAAGCTGCTTAACCAACTGAGCCACCCAGGCGTCCCATGAAGTTAATTCTTAATCCGTTAGCATTTCTTTGCATAATACAAATGCATACCTGAATTCTTTCCCTGGTCCTTAATATGAATACATTAAAGAAAAGCATGGAGATGTCAGAGCCCTGAGCATTGCAGAAGTGAAGAACTAAGTGAGCATCAAGGGAATTTTTCATCTTTCCAGCCGCAGTGGGATGTTGTGGGATGGGTGTGGCTGGGTGGCTTTTTCCGTTTGGTTTGGCCCCAGTTGGAATGGGAGCCATGAAGAAAGGGCAGAGAGCATTTGTGGCATGTCGTTTAGGGGAGGAGGGGAATCTGTAGACACTTTATGCTGTTACCATTAAAGATAGTTTTTAATGTTTCTTTTATTTGTGGTTAATGGCTTGTGCTTATTCCTTTCTCTGTGTTCCTGTACATGGAAGGATATAAACTGGAAGAAACCAGCAATAAAGTCAAGGAGTGGTTGGATTACTCTAAATGTTGCCATTTGTGCCTTGTCTTGCTTAGTGTCTCTCAGTTTGGGGAGGGAGACAGGTGTTTAACCATGTAAATTATAATATAGTACACAGACGTATTTATATGTACAGAAGAGGGGGATTAAACTTGTATCAATGGGAGGGTTGTGGGGAGTAAGAGAGGACATGTCTAGGAAGGCTTCCCGAGTGATGGGACATCTGATGGCTTTTGAAAATTAGGAGGATTATGTAGTATTAGAACCTAAGACTTAGATGTTTGTCTTTTCTTTCATAAATGGTGAGATGCTGGGACTTGCTGGTTTTTAGCAGTTCACTTGTTCCTCTCAAAGTTGATATGAGCTCTAATCAAAATATTTAAGCAAATAAATTGGTATAAAAATGCTCACTTTATTTTTTTTTACATAGCAACTCAGGGAATCCATTGCCGAACACAAACCCCATATCGATAAGCTGCTAAAGATAGGCCCACAGCTAAAGGAGTTAAACCCTGAGGAGGGGGAAATGGTGGAAGAAAAATACCAGAAAGCAGAAAACCTGTATGCCCAAATAAAAGAGGAGGTGCGCCAGCGGGCACTGGCCCTGGATGAGGCTGTTTCCCAGTCGGCTCAGGTATGTGTGTCTTAAACACATGATCCCTTCAGCACTGTCCTTTAGTCTAAGCAGGAGGTCTGTGTGTCAGGTATGCCCCTGTGGTCTTGAATGTCTAGTCCAGCATGCTGACAATACATCATCAGTAGACCAGGAACCTTTGCCTGTCTATATTTTCGTTCCAAGGAACATTGGTATACTGATGCGGGGCGGGCGGGTAAAACTAACCTCAGCTGGTATATATTTTCTGTTGATGGTTTCCTTGAAAACTTTGTATTGTTATGAGTCTTTAGCAGGGATGATTTTGGATAAATTCTCCTTGAAACAACAAATGTGTCAAGAAAAGTCTTGTTCCTATTTGGCTTGTTACTTCTGAAATTTAGAGAACAGCACATTAGTTGTCTTACTCAAGAGGCCACCAGCTAGTTCCTGGTTCAGAAAAAGATGCTTAAGTAGCGAGAAGTAAGAGCCAAAGAGGAACATAAACCACAAGCAGTGGACTTTAAAGCATGTAACTACATACTTTTCAACTAATATATTACTGTTAGTGGTATTTTTGTCATGTCTGGGTATTTTTTTCCTATGTTTAGTCTCAATACTCTTGGTTAATATTTGTACTTACTCAAGTTTTTCCCCCCACCTTCCGTCCCATCTCTCACTCACATTGTGGAATGTGTTACTTTGTGTTGTTGCTGCCTGCTCCTGTCTTCCCCACATCGTCACATTTCATTGTTGTGTTGACCGCGCCCACCATTACAGATTGCAGAGGTAAGGTGCCCACCCACACTGGGATTAGGGGGTTCTTATGAAGCTGACAATTGAGAGAATTTACCTATACGGAAATTCCCTTAACTGTAGTGGAATAAGCTTATTAGTGTGATTTATTATGCCAGTCTCACTTGGGGTGAAACCTAGAAATGAGGGAGTGGTGGGGAGTGATTTTATTGAAATCCCACTGTATCTTCCCTGTAAGACACTTCGAGTTGATAAGCCTTATTCCAGTGAATCCAGAGGTGGTTCTAGAGAGCTTTTTAAGGGGGCAAGCTTATCTACATTGCTCCCTTTTCCCCTTTATCTGCTTCAGATTGTAAATGAAAATTTTACGATTATAGTCCTGTTATTTAAAGTACCAGATAAGTGGGAAGGTAAATTGTTCTTTTAGAATAAAGATAGATTTGGCCTTCCTTAATACCTTTCATCATGCTGACATTTTCCCTTCTCACTATTACATATAGTGGGTTATTAGATTGCATGCCATGTTACTTTTAATCTCCAAATCATGTGGCATATTGAGTTCCCCATTCATTTACACAGTTGGTGGAGGGCCTCTAACTTGTTGGTCTAATCTGTTGCATGCAACTGTCATCTGAGATGTTGACACACTGACTCTCACAGTTTCATGGTCTTGTCCCTTTCTTGTCACCCTAGTTGCAATAGGGGGAGTATTGTGACAGCACTAAATGACTTGAGTTGATTTCTAGCATATTACTTAATATCTTTTTGTTTGTTTGTTTTGCAAATAAACATTTACTTTCTCTTTTTGGTGGGCCAGCACAGGTGTGCTGTGCCCAAAACAATTTCTTGGGCAAACCTAACACTTGACAGCCATCAGGCTAGGCTGAATGCAAGTCATCCCAAACAGTGGTAGATTTATAGCCTGGCCTTATTCCCTAACATTTCCCCCAGAAGTGTGATGAGGTATTACTGTGATGGCTAATGGTCCAACATCTGTTTAGTTCCATGATAAAATTGAGCCCATGCTGGAGACTCTGGAGAATCTCTCCTCTCGCCTGCGGATGCCACCACTGATCCCCGCTGAAGTAGACAAGATCAGAGAGTGCATCAGTGACAATAAGAGTGCCACTGTGGAGCTGGAAAAGCTGCAGCCTTCCTTTGAGGCCCTGAAGCGCCGTGGAGAAGAGCTCATTGGGCGATCTCAGGGAGCTGACAAGGATCTCGCTGCAAAAGGTGCTTGATGAATCTAATTTTCTTTTTTTTTTCTTTTTTTTTTTTTTTCTCTTTAAGTAGGCTCCATACCCAGCATGGGGCTTGAACTCAAGACCCTGAGATCAAGAGCTGAGCTGAGGTCAAGAGTCACATGCTTAACCTGGAGAACCACCCAGGTGCCCCTGAATCTAATTATTTTTTAAAGAAAATCAGTAGAATAAATTCTAGGCTGTGGTGACTCCAGCATCCCACCAGATACATTTCACTGAATGTGAAGGCAGTCCCCAAGTAATGAGTATTCCACAAAGTCATTGGAAGTCATTTAGAATTCAGAACACATCTCCCCCATTGAAACAAGATTACAATCGCTAGTTAGATTCCCAGGCCAGGAAACAAATGCTCTTTTAACCCTTCACATGAGTATGCTGCAGTATCCCTAGTGGGTAGAACATAACTACCTTTTATAACACTTTATATGGGAAACATAGTGAGTTCCAACACAGAACACTGGAAACAGAACTCTCATCTCAGCCCCTTTACAAATTAGGTCTTTTGGTTTTGATTTTGTTCTTTTAAAGATTTTATTTATTTCAGAGATAGTGCATGAGTAGAGGGAGAAGCAAAAGGAAGAGGGAGAGAAAATCCCAAGCAGACTTCCCCTTAACAGAGAGTCAGATGTGGGGCTTGATCTCTTGACCCTGAGATCATGACCTGAGCCAAAATCAAAAGTCAGACGCTCAACCAACTGAGCCACCCAAGGTTCCCGTCGGTCTTTTGTATCTTAGCGGTACCTTTATATTAGATGATAACTCATTTCCACATTAACCTCTGTGATCTCTTTCTGTGGGAGACCAACATACATGGAAAATACAAATGTCTAAATAATAAATAAAGCAAAGGTAGAAAACTGTCCTGAAGTTTAAATTTTTAGACCTTTTTAAAGGATAAGAACTAGGTGAAATTTCTGATGAAGCAGATTCAAGTACTTAGAGAGTCCCACCCATATCTATTCTTTATTCCCTCAGAAATCCAGGACAAATTGGATCAAATGGTATTCTTCTGGGAGGACATCAAAGCTCGGGCTGAAGAGCGAGAAATTAAGTTCCTTGATGTCCTTGAACTCGCAGAGAAGTTCTGGTATGACATGGCAGCTCTCCTGACCACTATCAGAGATACCCAGGACATCGTCCATGATTTGGAAAGCCCAGGCATTGACCCATCTATAATCAAACAGCAGGTGGAAGCTGCTGAGGTGAGACGGAAACAAAGCCCCATCTCTTGTACATGTTTTTCCTCTAGTAAACCACTTTATCCAAGCGTTAACAGCTTACCTGGGCGTTGTTATTGTTCTTGTTGTTTATTTAATAAGACCTTTTCCCACTTGAAAAAAATATGTGCTCTACTATATATGGTAGAGATTTCTTTCTTTTTTATACTTACACGTTGTACCACTTGTATAGACTCATATAACCTCCATAATTGTGATGTAGGACAGTTCCATCACTCAGAAGTAATTCTCCCATCAATTTTAAACTCAATTCACATTAATAGAATGTACTTTTTGATTTTAGTCCTTTCTAGAGTCAGTATTTCTCAAGTTAGTTAATTAATTAATTAATTTCCAAGTAAATTTCTTTTTTTTTTCTTTTTTTTTTTTTTTTAAAGATTTTATTTATTTATTTGACAGAGATCGCAAGTAGGCAGAGAGGCAGGCAGAGAGAGAGGAGGAAGCAGGCTCCCCGCTAGAGCAGAAAGCCCGATGCGGGGCTCGATCCCAGGACCCTGGGATCATGACCTGAGCCGAAGGCAGAGGCTTT
This sequence comes from Enhydra lutris kenyoni, assembly GCF_002288905.1. Taxonomy (NCBI): domain Eukaryota; kingdom Metazoa; phylum Chordata; class Mammalia; order Carnivora; family Mustelidae; genus Enhydra; species Enhydra lutris. The sequence continues at coordinate 10,199,137 of NW_019154093.1, forward strand.
AACCCACTAAGCCACCCAGGCGCCCCAGTAAATTTCTTTAATGTAGAAAAACAACAGATAGAATAGAAAATAAATTCTGGATTCATCATCCAGAAATAACAATTGTTACTTTGACATACCTTTTTCTAGCCTTTTTGGAGAGCCTAGTTTTTACTAAATGCATTTTCACCTCATTTTGTCTCTTTAGTTTCGGCCATTCTCCACCCCGCTCCCTGCCTGTCACTGCCAGTGCATGAACCAGTTTTTAGGATCTGGCCCAGAACTGACTTTCTCCAAGATTATATAGCCTAGCATTTCTATGGTGTTAGTCTCTCAGCTCTCAGATTGGTGCCTTGTACTGTATTATTTTATCCTTGTTGATATGCTTCCCTGTGATAGAGTTCTTTTTTTTTCTTTTTTTTTCTTTTTTTTTTTTTAGATTTTATTAATTTATTAGAGAGAATGAGTGGGAGGGAGAGGGAGAGTCTGAAGCAGACTCCACACTGAGCGCAGAGCCTGACAAGGGGCTCAATCCCACAATCCCCATGATAGATTTCTGGGTATAGATTATTATCTCTTGGAGGCTGGAAGGATGAACCTTCAGTAAACTACTAAAGCTCAGTAGACCTTTCCTAGAGTACTTTAAAAATGCTGTTATAGATACAATATAGATGTATGAAATATATTTATATGTGTGAGAGAGCAAAAGAAAAATGAACTGAGTCTGAAGTTGCACTGTTTGAGTAGATGAAATATTAAGGACATTGAAAGGCTTTCGTGAAAGGCTTTCGTTCTGTTCAACATCTGCTATTGATGAGGGTATAAATTACATTTGCAAAGTTTGGGAAGTTCTGTTCTGCTTTCTGTTTTGGCTTATGATCTGTTCATTTACATGTAGACTATTAAGGAAGAGACAGATGGTCTGCATGAGGAATTGGAGTTTATTCGAATCCTCGGAGCAGATTTGATTTTTGCCTGTGGAGAAACGGAGAAACCTGAAGTGAAGAAGAGCATTGACGAGGTGTGGAAAAAAATGGGTATGGAATTCAGATGAAACCTTAGTGGACTCACTCTGAAGACTGGTATTAATTAAAGAATCTGTTTTTCCCTTAGCTGAATAATGCCTGGGAGAGCTTAAACAAAACCTGGAAAGAGAGGCTAGAAAAGCTTGAGGATGCCATGCAGGCCGCTGTGCAGTATCAGGACACTCTGCAGGTGAGAGGCCACAGGGTGACCACCACAGAAAGAAGCTTCCGTGTTCTTTTTGTCATATTCTAAATCCGGTGCTATGGCTCATCTTTGGAGGACTAGAGCATTCTCAAACCTAAGACAGTGCTATTTCGGTATTTCTAGCCTAATTTTCCTGTTCCTAGTGAGGAAAGTACTGATCTCCAAATTTCTACTCTTCTTGCCATGTTTTTCATCGTCATCTTTATCCTCAGGGTGGCTATGCAGTGAAGCAGGTCGTACTGTGTAATCCTTGCTTGCCAGAGGTTCCAAACCCAGGTTACCTTGAAGAACAGCTTGGCACAGTACTTTCACCACATCCTGAGCTTGCTAGGTGGCCATGACAAATACTAACTTCTATTCACATTTAGTTTTTCCAAAGTGTAACTCATTTTGGACATTATCCTAATAATACTGGCTCTGTTCTTAAATCTCCATATTACTGGAGTAAAGTTCATTATCCCTTACCTCTGCCCCCCTACCTAAAGACACAAATAGCACAGGGTCTTTGATTTTTGTCTGCTTATGTCAGCAGAGATGATGCTAATTCTCTCCCAACAGCTGGTGCTTTTTTGGTTTTTGACTGTTTGTATTTTTGTTTTAGGCTATGTTTGACTGGCTAGATAACACTGTGATTAAGCTGTGCACCATGCCCCCTGTCGGCACTGACCTCAACACTGTTAAAGATCAATTAAATGAAATGAAGGTTTGTGACTGGGAATGGCTTTTGAAAGAAAGTTGAATTTTCATTTTTAAAGAATTGGTTTGATGTTAACATGAAGTATGTCTCCGGTAGGAGTTCAAAGTGGAAGTTTACCAACAGCAAATTGAGATGGAAAAGCTCAATCACCAGGGTGAGCTGATGTTAAAGAAAGCTACAGACGAGACGGACAGAGACATTATCCGAGAACCGCTGACAGAACTCAAACACCTCTGGGAGAACCTGGGTGAAAAAATTGCCCATAGACAGGTGAGGCAGGTGGTAGAGTCTGTCAATGGACAACTAGCTACTGTTTTCTCATTTCCTGACAAATGTCTCCTTTATATCTTTTTCTGAGTAGCACAAATTAGAAGGTGCTCTCCTGGCCCTTGGCCAGTTCCAGCATGCCTTAGAGGAACTGATGAGCTGGCTCACTCACACTGAGGAGTTGTTAGACGCTCAGAGACCTATAAGTGGAGACCCAAAAGTCATTGAAGTTGAGCTCGCAAAGCACCATGTAAGTGCTTTCAGTTTTCATCTCTCCATCTGTCGGTTTGAGACCAGATGTTGTCACCAGCAGCCTCTTGATATTGTGCGCACTGTAGAGAACCAGGCTTGGTGGCATCTGTGGAAATAAATGATGATGTCCAACATTTTTTTAGGTTCTAAAAAATGATGTTTTGGCCCACCAAGCCACAGTGGAAACAGTCAACAAAGCTGGCAATGAGCTTCTTGAGTCTAGTGCTGGAGATGATGCCAGCAGCTTGAGAAGCCGTTTGGAAACCATGAACCAGTGCTGGGAGTCGGTGTTACAAAAAACGGAGGAGAGAGAGCAGCAGCTCCAGCTGACACTGCAGCAGGTACGTGTTGTCTGGATCGGTAGGTGGGGCTGTGCACATCGCAGGGTCCGGAGGAGCACCTGTCCGAGCCCGTCAAAGGAAAGCATTCTGGAGTAGCACCCCCCCCTACCCACTCTACTCCATGTCTTAAGAGGAAGGTCAGTTCCACACTGGAATTTGTCTGGAAAGAATAGCTTTTGATTGAGTGGTCCTTTTTGGATTTGTCTGTAGCCTAGTCTCTTTAGTTTCTCTTCAAAGTTAGTAGTAGTTAGTAGATCTTGGCTGTGACAAAGCTTGCTCACGGATTTCATTATTTTTTGCATCAAGTCAGGATCCCCTCCTCCCCCACCCCCCTGTCCATTTGCAACAGTACCTTAGTCAATCAGTTCATCAAATTATATCAGACATCAGTGATAGGTTACAAGGATTCTACTAGATTCTAGAAATAAATAAATATATCAGCTCCATGCTAATCCAGCAACAGAACCACCCTGAGAACAGCCCAGAATTCCTTCCTCAGGATAGGCTTCTCATATGGTCATTTAGTGTTTACTCTTAAAGCTGAGAATTGACTACTGACCTTGTTGAAATGTCTTTTCTCAAAGGCCCAGGGTTTCCACAGTGAAATTGAAGATTTCCTCTTGGAACTGACTAGAATGGAGACCCAACTTTCTGCATCTAAGCCCACGGGAGGACTTCCTGAAACTGCTAGGGAACAGCTTGATACACATATGGTAATAGATGTTTCTTGAAGTTGAACATAATCCCCTATTGAGCAGCTCCTTACTGAATTCATAGACCTGTATGTATCTGGGAGTCTACAAAGTATGCATTTTTACCAAGAATAGAGTATAACTTTAAGGATTGCTGCTTTTATGTGGACATTAATACCACCTACCACAGGCAGCAGTGGTGACAGGGAAGCTTGATTGGAAATACATTGGTGAGCTGGTAGATTTTGAGTTGGTCAGTCGGTTGGCTTAGGAATATTGACCTGAAGGTGAGAGCATCAAGAAGACAAATACGGAAATACAGATGTGTCTCTACTGAGAAAAAGAGTGTTTGAGGGGACTTCGGGAAATCAATAGATACTGGCAATGTATTAAGAAAGGGGCTAAGGGAAAGAAGGCAACATAATTTCTAGGCAAATATTTCATGAAACAAATTATTGGGGGTCTATTTTTGTGATCGCTGAGCCTCGAATCCTCTTAACTTGGTAACAAAATTATTTTAATTTTAATGAAGAATGATAGGATTCATTGTTAAGCGGTTGAACTGAATCCAAAAAAAAAGGGTTTAATCAAGAATGAGACCTTCCTGGACTTTTCCAACTGTGTTCATATATCTGTGTGTGGGTGTCTCTTAGGGAATTGGCATTGCCAATCTCCTTCTTGCCTTTTTTTTTCCCAGGAACTCTATTCCCAGCTGAAAGCCAAGGAAGAGACTTATAATCAACTGCTTGACAAAGGCAGGCTCATGCTTCTAAGCCGGGACGACTCTGGGTCTGGTTCAAAGACAGAGCAGAGTGTAGCTCTCTTGGAGCAGAAGTGGCATGTGGTCAGCAGTAAGATGGAAGAAAGAAAGGTATCACCACAAATTACAGTGTCTGATTCCTGGGCTTGAGTCGTTTGCTTGCCAAATGCATGTAATTTCCATCTAGTTTCTGTGAAGACTTTTCAAAGACCAGTACATGGTACCAGAAGTTGCAGAACTGATATCCTCAGGATCACTTTTGTGCTAATCAAGCTGTCTTTTCTGCTGTTAAATTCCTGTTTTGTATCTGTGTCAAGTTGCATTGATGGTGCTAGTTTCTGCTGCTATTTGCTTTTATTATTCATTCCTTTTCTGCCTTACCAGTTCAGACATTACTGGCTGTTACTGCTCAGTGATGGACTTATAGCCCATATTAATCACCGAATTGTGTTCCTACTGAAAAACCGGGTTAAGTTGGAGTCACTGGCTTGGGATTGGGAGGGTGGGAACAGAGCATGCAGGAAGGAAGTCAGGCTAACATTCTCCACAAGGAATTTGGACCCTTGTATAAATCCAGTGTGCAGAGAATTTTACTAAGTCAGGAGATAAGTATATTTATGTGACCTCTCCCGTTCTTCAAAAATCAAATTCCCCTCTAAAGAAAGGTGATCAGGGATCAAGGCCTCAAAACACTGTTTTTTATGAATACTGAGTTTTGGTGTATCACTCAACACAGAGTTTCTGTACCGGGCAGATCAAATGTAAAATATGTCTTCAGATCTGTTGGCCGCATCCATTCAACAGTTACTAAGCAAATATGTACGAGGTGCTGGGGTGCTACAGGTATAGTGGAAGCGAAGGTGTGGACCCTATCGTTGTGAAATTTAATGGGCAGAAGGGCATAAAACAAATATGCACACATCTAAATGAACGTTTTTAGAGAAGCATTAATGTCCTAGAATTCTTTTAGTGTGAGGTCTGGTAATTCTCTTATATGAAGAATGGCCAGAGGAGCTGAATATAAGGCTTTGTTTTAATTCTTAGACAGACTATCCTCTGTTATTCCTGCAGAATGCAGAACTAGGACTAATTAAAGAAACCAAGGCAGATTCTGGCTCAGAATCAGGTTTCTTGAAGGTTTTCCCATCAGTGGAGCAGATTGTCTCAAGAAATAGTTATCTATCACTGGTGGAACTGGTCCAATAAGGGCCAGGTATCAAGAATAGTTATTTCTGATTTTGCAGAACATTACATTTCAGTATCACTAAAATCATTGATTAAATATGTGTGGTGCTGTATTAAAGAAGATATAGATAAGATGTTGTGGAAAGATTTCCTGTCATCTGGGAACTTGCAATGTATTAGTTTCCAAGCATTTGTATGATAAATATGAGGGAGATTTTCTTTTTCCTCTTGATTGGTTTAGATTGGGTCCTTACATTTTTTTAACATTCATTATAGTGTTTTTCTAGATTATAAAAATAACCTGAAAGCACAAAGAGAAATACCTCTACAGTATATACCCGGTTAACAATAATTAACATTTATCATGTACATCTTGGGTTTCTTTTTATGAGTTAACAACATGTCCTTATTCCACTATACCTGCCTGGTAGATGGACCAGGAATAGAGGCCATCACCTACGTGTGTGGGTAGAGTTTATCTCTGAGGCTTTAGCTTGTAGCTTCTGGAATTAGGGTGTACTCTTAGCACTGGCACATGCCCTGAATGAGCCATTGTTTTTGTCATTCTTATTTAGATCAAAGTGTCTAAAATTTTATATCTAGTGTTGTTTGCTTAGAATATTATGGCTTTTATTACCTTTTCTCCCTGTAGCTTAAAAATGAGCTTCAGGGACACCTGGCTGGCTCTGTCAGTAGAGCATGAGACACTTTTTTTTTTTCTTTTTTTTAAAGATTTTATTTATTTGAGAGAGAATACATGTGCACAAGCGGGGAGGGCCAGAGGGAAAGGGAGAAGCAGGCTCCTGGCTAAGCAGGGAGCCTGATGTAGGTAGGACTCATCCCAGGACCCCAGGATCATGACCTGAGCTGAAGGCAGATGCTTAACCGACTGAGCCACCCAGGTGCCCCAGGAGTATGCGACTCTTGATCTCAGGGTTGTGAGTTCAAACCCCACATTGGCCCTAGAGCTTACTTAAAAAATAAAAATTTTTAAAAATACTGGGCGCCTGGGTGGCTCAGTTGGTTGAGCGACTGCCTTGGGCTCAGGTCATGATCCCGGACTTTCAGGATGGGAGTCCCGCATCGGGCTCCCAGCTCCTTGGGGAGTCTGCTTCTCCCTCTGACCTTCTCCTCTCTCATGCTCTCTCTCACTCATTCTCTCTCAAATAAATAAATAAAATCTTTAAAATATATGTGTGTGTGTGTGTGTGTGTGTGTGTGTGTGTGTGTGTGTGTGTGTATAATTAAAATTTAAAAAAAAGAATAAGCTTCAGGCACCTGGGTGGCTCAGTGAGTTAAGCCTCTGCCTTCGGTTCAGGTCATGATCTCAGGATCCTGGAATCAAGCCCCTCATGGGGAGTCTGCTTCCCACCCTGCCTCGTGCCTGCCTCTCTGCCTACTTGTGATCTCTGTCAAATAAATAAATAAATAAGTCAGTAAGTAAGAAAGATTAAGCTTCAGCCTCATATATTTTCAGGTGCCATATTTGCTGAAAACACATTTGAACAGAGAGCATTGCACAAGCATCATCTTTACAGTAAAGTGCTTTTCATTTAGTTGTTTTTACACCACAAAAGTACGTTAAAGAGAAGTGAGGCTTTGCCCCAAACAAGTTGCAGACCCTGCAGCTGTCACCACTGAAGAATCTGTTCACTTACATATGCTGAATAGTTCCATCCCTGTTCTTTAATGTCCCAGGAAGTGGGGAATTGAAGAAAAACCCACATAGCTGCAAATTGTGCTCTTTCCTTTTCATACATGGTTGTTTCGGTTTCAGACACTAACATTAAATTGCCCCCTTTTTTGTAAACAAGGCATGTTTGGAGGTTGATTAAATGAGGCTTCCTTTTTAGAGGTCATTTCATTTGGTGTACAATTCACGCCTTTGTTCTTGAAGCTACAATTCCTGAATTTGGCACTTTTTCTTTTTGTGTGTTTTAATTAAAATTCAGTCAAAGCTGGAAGAGGCCCTCAACCTGGCAACAGAATTCCAGAATTCCCTGCAAGAGTTTATCAACTGGCTCACTCTAGCAGAGCAGAATCTCAACATTGCCTCTCCTCCCAGCCTGATTCTAAACACTGTCCTTTCCCAGATAGAGGAGCACAAGGTAACTATGACGTCATGATGTTGCCCTCCTTTTGAGAGGACTAGTTGGAAGAGAAGCTCGTCTATCTTATCTTCAGTTTAAAGAAAGCAATATTTTCCCCTCAGGTATTTGCTAATGAGGTCAATGCTCATCGAGACCACATCATTGAGCTGGATCAAACTGGGAATCAGTTGAAGTTCCTTAGCCAAAAACAGGACGTTGTTCTGATCAAGAATTTGCTGGTCAGCGTCCAGTCTCGATGGGAGAAGGTTGTCCAGCGGTCTATTGAAAGAGGGCGATCCCTGGATGATGCCAGGAAGCGGGCAAAACAAGTGAGTTATGAAAGAAAGAGACCCAATTTATTGAACAACCTTGGGCTGCATGTGTGGAGTCTCTGGAATGATTTTCATGAAAGTCTAGTTTGCATAGTCATTCCTGTTATAAGTTATTTTTTATATCATCGTAGTTCCATGAAGCTTGGAAAAAACTGATCGACTGGCTGGAAGATGCAGAGAGTCACCTGGACTCGGAGCTGGAGATATCCAATGACCCAGACAAAATTAAACTCCAGCTCTCTAAGCATAAGGTAAAGCATTCATGGCTTTTAGGTTCTGAGCTGGGAATTCACTGAAGATTGCTAAAAATGGAAGTCAGAGCTAGTCAAAAGAAAATCAGTTAATGTTGGAAAATCAAAGTGATGAAACCAGCATTCCATTTTATATCTAGACCGTGTCAAACCCTAAGAATCATTCATTTAAACAACAGTTCAAACAAAGCGATTTTGGAAGTAACCAGTTAAAACTATAGGCTTTTAGAACTTGTTATGCACTGCTATATATGGTATAAACAAAAATTTATAAATTTCTTAAGGATAAGCTATTGTTAATTCAGGAGGTAGTGATCTTCATACTCTGATTACCAACCCGAATACTGAAAATTTTTCTTTGTTCCAAATAAAGACGTCATCTGCCTTTTAGCATCATTTTTTTTTTTTTCGTTTTTGGAAACAGGAGTTTCAGAAAACTCTGGGCGGCAAACAGCCTGTGTATGATACCACAATTAGAACTGGCAGAGCCCTGAAAGAAAAGACTTTGCTTTCTGATGACACTCAGAAACTTGACAATTTACTGGGAGAAGTCAGAGACAAATGGGATACTGTTTGTGGCAAGTCTGTGGAGAGGTGAGTGTGAATTTTTGCTTCAGTGGGGCTATATATTATCCCAAAACTAACAAAGACTGTTACTTAATTCCATAAAATGACCATAAAGCTAATGCATCAATAGCAGGTTTTATAGCATCTCAATATTTCTAGTTCATTCAATGAGAATTATGAAATAAGTTGAATAAAACATTAAAATTCTCATTTTCAGCTTGAATCTTACTGTTTTAGAGAGAGGCCCATAAACTCAAGCCAATAGCAATAGAAGATTAGTAACTCCAAATATTTGTCAATGACCAGTTTGTGATACTAACAGCTGTCTCAGTGAGTTCTCGCACTGTGTCATACAGCAAGCAAAACCTCTGCACGCATCACCTCATTTAACCATCGTAATGCCTAACCTTTACTGGACAGTTACTACTGAGCACTTGCCAGATAGAGGCGAACCAATCGTGTAATCCTCATAACAACCACTGAGGGGGATACTGTTATTCCCATTTTACATATGAGAAAAATGATCATAAAGAGGTTATGATCATAAAGAGTGACCCCCAAGGTCACTCAGCTACTAAGCAGCAGAGCTGGGATTTGACTCTGTTGGATTTGGTTCCATAAGTTGTGCTTCTACCCACTTGTACACTATGTTTTGCTAAGTAATATGATATCTTTATATTATTTATACTCCCATTTTTTGGATGAAGTGACTGAGGGTCAAAGAGGTGATGAGAAAGCCCAGGATTACACAACTGGTCTAGAGCTAGGAGTTAAACTCCTGACCACAGATCATGACCAAAACCGTCATCCTCTACCTGAGTAGTATAAAATGATTAACACAGACCTTGGTCATTATGGTGTATCTGTGTGTATAACCATTGGACTCTTAAGGGACCAGGAGGGCCTCTGTACCTACCACCTACACTACCCTTACTCCATTCTAGAGAGTGGTTTGATTAAAAATGTCTAGGCATATCTCTTAGTCACCTTTTGCTCTATTTCAAACCAGTCCAGCATGGAGGACCCTCTCTCTCTAGAGTTCAAGCAGTATTCCTTTTCCATTCAGCAGTCAGAACTGTGAGCCAGCCAAAGAGACAGGATCTCTAAAAATGGTGAGGGTTGTGTGCTTTTCTCAGGCAGCACAAGTTGGAGGAGGCCCTGCTGTTTTCGGGTCAGTTCATGGACGCTTTGCAGGCCTTGGTCGACTGGCTGTACAAGGTGGAGCCACAGCTGGCCGAGGACCAGCCCGTGCACGGGGACCTCGACCTCGTCATGAACCTCATGGATGCCCATAAGGTGAGGGGTGGGAGCTGCGCCACAGTGGGGCACAGCCACTGGGTCCTCGGCCTCAGTAGGCCTTCTGCTCATACTCCCCACCCAGGGGAGAAAGGAAGTCTCAATGAGCCTTTGTCTCCACTCGTCGGAGAGATCACTCCTTGCTCTGTGTCCTTAAACTATTGCTGGGATTCCGTGTCAGTCACAGAGAATTTACACAGAATGCTTTGATTCAGATTTGGCAATGTGTAAATTTCATCTTAGGGTTTTTCCCCTCTTCCTGTTGGTATCTCTCCATTGAGTCACACCATGAATTTAAACTCAGGAGCCCCTCAAGATAGGCATTTTCATGGACTCCTATAATGAAAATGCGTTCTTTTTTTAGCTGATTCTGACCCTAGCAAGCCCAGCATCATGCACAGCAATGTTTATGTGTAACCTACACCTGTTGTGTCAACCCCCATAATGTTGTTTCAGCACAAAGCATTCAGCTTTACTTGAAATTACATCAACATCTTATTATGCATGTGGCAGATGTGTTCTTACTGAACTCCCACAATTCTGGAAATTTTGCTATGATGTCATTTCTGTGTTACAAGTTAGGAAATTGGGACTCCAGCTGAGCAACTTACCCAGGACTCATCTTTAGAATCACCTCTTCTGGGTGTTTCTTTCATACACATCGTCCTGCCTCCCTCTGTGTAAAAAAAGAACACGACTGGAACCTACCAAGGAGAACGGAACTAAATGATTCCTTTTGTCTGTCATTTTGCTTCTTGGGTTCAAAACATTTCTCAGCAAACTAATTCCTCTGTTTTTCTTTCTAGGTTTTCCAGAAGGAACTGGGAAAGCGAACAGGAACTGTTCAGGTACTGAAGCGATCAGGCCGAGAGCTAATTGAAAACAGTCGCGATGACACCACGTGGGTGAAAGGACAGCTCCAGGAACTTAGCACTCGCTGGGACACTGTGTGCAAACTCTCTGTCTCCAAGCAAAGTCGACTTGAGCAGGCCTTAAAACAGGTCAGAGACTTTGGTAGGGACACTAGGAAGGGGAGGATCTGAGCTGATTCATTCTCATTTCTTTATCAGGATCAGTTCCACCCAGCCTCAAAATGAACATGAAGTCAAACACTTGATATCCTGAATGTTCTACAAGATTTTAATGTTCATTTGTACTGGAGGAAAAAAATGAATTCAGTTGGTTTTCAAAGAACTACAAATGAAAGATGCCCTTTGTGGGAGGCTTTGATAGGGCCATTGGTGCCTCTGATGCACTAATGAGTTCAGGCCCAACCCTTTCCCTGCCATACCCCAGTGTTCAGGACAATGGCTGCAGAGAGGTTCAGTCTGTTGTGCTTGGTTATTTCAGGCGGAAGAGTTTCGGGACACAGTCCACATGCTGTTGGAGTGGCTTTCTGAAGCAGAGCAAACGCTTCGCTTTCGGGGAGCACTGCCTGATGACACAGAGGCCTTACAGTCTCTCATTGACACCCATAAGGTAATCCAGCCCCAGGGTGAAGTGACCCATGCCACCCACCAGGGTGAGGGTGGCCCGCCACTAAAGGAAAGTAGCTTTTTGCTTGGGAATTTCAGATCTCACATGCAAACAACTAGAACTGGAATAAGCCCAGCTTACTGGTTCAGCAAGAATGAGAGACAAATGACTGGTGGGTTTTATGACACCTTAAAGATCACTCATTTATCTTTACCTAAGTAATACATGTTGGTTGTAAACAAGTGAAACAACGTGGTATCATACAAAGAAAACTGGACTATTCCAGCCTCTCTAGACTTCTCGCCTGCACATGGCTTGGTTTGGCTTTCCTTGTGTTCCCAGTTTCGGGCCCTGAGCCTCTTACCAAGCTGCAGAATATCATACAGTATCTGGGGCTACAATCTGTCCTAATAAGATGGGAAATACTTCCTTTTTTAATTTTTGTGTTACCCACCAGGGGATTTTAATCTTGATTTTGGCACATGGTATTCTGTTGCTTGTATTTTTAAAATATCATGTTTTATAACTGACATTTGTCCAAGACAGTGCTCATTGTTTATACACACAGAAGTGAATCAAAACGGGATTTTTTTCAAAAAGAGAGAAACGAACTCAGAATAGGACAAAGGTCATGCCCAGCCTGGGAAAGGGGGCTCCTGTCTGTGTCCCTCCTTGTCTTTGTCATCTGTAGTAGAGACAGTCATTCTTGTATAAACCCTTCACCTCCTCCCCATCTTTTAGAACTAGGAAGAAAGTACCAGAGACACCAGGATGCAGGCTTTAGGGACCTGTGTGAACACCCACGGAGGGAAAAAACTGCATTGAAATCTTTCCCCCCAGTGTAAACTAACAGTGCTGCTAGAGTAGATTTCTTCAGTTTTGGTTTTCAAATCTTTTTTGTTTAGGAGTTCATGAAGAAAGTGGAAGAAAAGAGAGCGGATGTTAGCACAGCGGTAGCGATGGGAGAGGCCATTCTGGCTGTCTGCCACCCCGACTGCATCACTACCATCAAGCACTGGATCACCATCATCCGGGCTCGCTTTGAGGAGGTGAGTTCCTGGTTTTAGAGGAAGACGACATGCGCCCCACACGGTGGGTTTATAGGGGAAACAATGCTACTGAGCTTTGTCCACCTACCCCCCAGATAAGGAATTTTTCACTCATTCTGGGTATCTCAGTAAGAAGTTAGCGTTTTAGTAATAACTGTTTCCTTGATGATGAGATAATGAGCAGCAATCTGGAAGAATGGTGCTGGTGTAATGATGTGTTCATTGATGAATTCCAGTGGACTCGGTTTTGTGTCTTTCCTTTCTTCCTGAGAAATCCTGTGTTTAATAGGATGTATGTGCTGGATTTGTTTCCAGGAGTACTGATTGCTTATTCCAGCTCTGTCACTGGAGTAAGAGTGAGGCCTCTTGAATGCTTCAGGGGTCTTCCTCCTGAAGGTCATTGTTAGGATCAGATGACAAAATGGACTTTGGAAACAAAGGATGTGCTTGGCTGAGACAGGCAATGGTTTCTCTCTCCCCAGGTCCTAACCTGGGCTAAGCAGCACCAGCAACGTCTTGAAACAGCCCTGTCAGAACTGGTGGCTAATGCCGAGCTCTTGGAAGAACTTCTGGCTTGGATTCAGTGGGCTGAGACCACCCTCATTCAGCGGGACCAGGAGCCCATCCCTCAGAACATTGACCGAGTGAAAGCCCTTATTGCTGAGCATCAGGTATCTTAGCTGAGTCCTGCGGCTTCAGGCATTCCCTTTGTGGCTACTGGAGCCCATTTCCTTTGCCCTGTCTTATCTGTTTTTAAATGGTTGCTTATCGTATTTGCACAGACTTAGCTTAAAACAACACATGCTTATTATCTTGCACGTTCCATGGGGCATGAGTCCTCTGGGTCCTCCTCTCAGTGTCTTACTGGGCCAAATCAAGGCATCATCCAGCACTGTAGCTCTTGCCTAGGCTCAGTCAAGTTGCTGGCAGAATCAACTCCTTGTGGTTGTGGGACCCGGGTCTCCATTTTCTTGCTAGCTGTCAGCCAGGAGTCACTCTTGGCTCCCAGAGGCTGCCCTCAGGTCTCAGCTGACCACGCTCACCCAGTGAGGCAGCATAGGTCTTCAACGCCAGCAGGAGAGGCTCTCCAGTCTGCTCAGACAGATCTTATATGGTAAAATGTATTCAAGGGAGCTATTCTCCCATTCTTTTCACTGCTGTGACCCTCCCTCAAGGGGAGGGGCTGATACAGGGCATGTACCCCAGGAGTGGGACTCCTGTGGGCCATCTCGGAAGTCAGCCGAAGTTTTACACCTGGGTGCAGAAAGTTCTCTTGCCTGAACCCAGATATGGGCAAGAACAGCACATCAAACTAAACTGAACAAAGGAAAGCTCAATTGAGCTGTCTTCGTAATATATCCTTGGGAGGCAAAGATGGTTTTTAACCGTGATCATTTACACTGATTACAAGCATGGATCTTGGTTAATTATACTGTGGACATACAGTCTTTTTAGTATATATAAATAATTAGCCCTACCCTTGAAAACCCCCTGTATTCCTGTCAAGGTTATATACTTTGACACCTTCTCTTCTGAGAGGTTATCTTCATATTCAAGGCCACCCCTCTCCCTTCTTTGATCCCCTTTTACTTGTGTCTTTAAGCTCTCCCATTCTCTTTGCTCTTTCCTCCAAACCTTCTAGACATGGTCCCCTCAACCCTGTGTTCCCTTTGAATTACCCTCATTGTTCCCTCCCTCCCTCCTTTTTCAAACAAGCTTCTGGTCCCCTGTCTTCTCTCCTTGTTTTCCACTCACTACCCAGGCCCTTGGGGTCTGGCTTCCATCCCTACTAATATTATCCCAGTCACATCCCACTGACCAAATCCAGCTAATGCTTTCAGTCTTCTTCTTACTTGACATGTGACAGAGTTGCCTCTTCCTTCTGAAAACTCTTTTTTGGACTCTTGTCCTATCTTGTTTTTCTCCCCTCTCTCTGTTCCTTCTCAGTCTTCTCAGCTGGTTCCTCTTCCTCTCTCCTTGTTAGTGTGTGTTTGCTAAACAAGTTCCATTCTTTACCCTCTTCTCACATTGCTGAGGTCTTACCTAGTCCAACAGCTTCAGCTACCGCCTGTAATCCAAACCTTTCACATCTATTTCATCTCCAGTACCATTATCTCTTGAAGTCTAGATGTATGATAAACCAGAGGCAGCGCTAAAACTCCATGTTACCTGTGCCACACCCTACCCTCCCAAGTCTGCCTCCTTGTCCACCCACCTTCTGTGATGTGTCCGGGATGCCTGCCTTTCCTATGCTCCCCCCGTCTGGCCAACCACTGGGCTCTAGCTGTCCTACTTCCAGAATACCTCTTGGTTCTGTCTAAGCCCTCACCATGTTTTGCCTCAGTTACTGCAGTGGTTTCCTAACTCATCCCCCACCATGTTTTGTCTTCTACACTGAAGCAGGAACCATAGTTCTAAAATAAGGATCTCATCAGGTCTCTTCTCTGGATCAAAATCACTCAGTTGCCTTTCATTGCTCTCCAAATAAAATCCCAGTCCCTTAGCCAAACACAAGGCCTTAATGGATCTTTCTCCTACCTACCTCTCCAGCCCTCCGTCCTGCCATTCTTGTGATTGCATCTTGGGCTCAGCCAGTGATCCAAAGGGCCCTGGCTCACTAGACCATCAGGCTCCCTGGGATCTCTGTGCACTGTGCCTTCTGCTGGGACTGCCCTCTACCCAGTCCTTGGCCAGTTCTTCATCCCTCGCTACTCCGCTGGAGCCCATCTCTGGGCAGCTCTCCTTGGCATCTCGGCCTGTGGGGTGCTCATCCTTGGTCTATTTTTGCCACCCTGGGTGGCATTCATTGCATTGACTTCCTGGTTTTCATCACTCAGCTGTGAGCTCCTTGGAATCAGAAGCCATGTCTGATCCCTTCAGATTTCCAGCATCTGATGAAGAGCCTTGCTCAGCTGTGTTTCTTGAAAGGAATGAGACAGTGTACAAAAAGGCATCTATTCCATCATGAGCTTGGGCTTTGTGAGTAAGAAGTTGCTGGATTCTGTCTTAGTCCAAGAAAATGCTGAACTCTGTTCCCTGTTTGTGTTTGACAGACGTTTATGGAGGAGATGACTCGCAAACAGCCTGACGTGGACCGGGTCACGAAGACATACAAAAGGAAGAACGTAGAGCCTGCTCACACGCCTTTCATCGAGAAATCCCGCAGTGGTAGCAGTAGGTTTCTAGCCTCCTGTGTTGGGGTGTTTCATTCCGGCTGTTGGAAAATGAGCACTTCCCAAGTCCCTGTCAGTAAACTTCTTTTTGGGGCGCCTGGCTGGCTCAGTCAGTAGAGCATGCAACTCTTGATCTCAGGATCGTAAATTCAAGCCCCATATTGGCTGTGGAGCCTACTTTAAAACAAAACAAAACTAAAATATTTTTTTGAAACTCACTTTTCTTACACCAACACAGAGTAACTATATTCCATTTTCACGGACTGGCCTAAAATTTGAAGTAGTCAGCAGATCGTCTTTGCAGTGGCCTTTCCATTGTTGTGGTCATCAGTGCCAGCTGTTCACATTTGGTTTGCACTTATTTAATTATCAGATAAATCAGCTCCTGTAGAGCCATTGGTTTTTTGGTTGAGTTGACATTTCCTCAGTTCGCTATGGACAGAATAAATGGGAGATAGGAGACAAATACCCGTTGGCTGGGAGGACGAGCAGTAATTTTGAAATTAATATGCTTAATACCTGAATATTTCCAGGTCCCAGGTTTCTTTTCATTTACTGACCGGTTACCGTTTTGAAGTGTCCTGAGTTAACACATACGGCACTTTCTCTTTGTGAACTGACAAAACCAGATTTTCTAATCTCGCAGTTATTTTTCCTTTTAGGGAAGTCCTTGAATCAGCCCACACCTCCTCCCATGCCAATCCTTTCACAGTCCGAAGCAAAAAATCCTCGGATCAACCAGCTGTCCGCCCGCTGGCAGCAGGTGTGGCTGTTAGCACTGGAGCGGCAGCGGAAGCTGAACGACGCCTTGGATCGCCTGGAGGAGGTGAGGCCCTGCCCAGCAGCCTTCCCTGGAGGGAGGTGACGTCCTTCCTTCTGACGCCCTCTTACTGTGATCTGTGCACCTTGACCAGCTTCTCTAGAAGTAGAAACACACCAGGGTGAGCCAGTACTCTGTCCCTTAGGCCTCCTAGGAGAAAAGCACGTGGGTGAGGAGATGGCTCACAACAGGGTAGACCATAGCACCTAGGTGTAGAAAGCAAGCAGGCAACCAGAGGGTCCATTTGAGGGCGGGCCTGTGACCCAACCCTCCTCAGCTGTGGTCAAGAATCAGGAGCATGCCTTCACAAAGTTACCTCCAAGTGTGTAGCTAATCACAGTAGCCACCATTATTGAGCCCTCTATGTAAAGATAGATACTCAACTATGATATAAGGGTAACTTTTATAACCTTGTTATTTCCCTAGTCGTCACTAATTACGAAAAGCAGATCTATTTTTAAGTATCATTAACCCACCTAAAAAATATAGTACTACACTTCCTAGTTTCTGAAACCTCTAATACCTTTCATATTTTTTTTATTTGTGCGTATCAAAGCAGCTATGCCCGGAAGTGAGTGTTCTGTGTTTTTTGTTGTTATTTCTGTAGGTCAGTTGAGTTTTAAGCATATTTGGGTTTTGGCTTTTTGTTTTGTTTTTTTTTTTTCCCTATTCCTTCCAACTTTGGAGTTTGAAAGACCAGGGGGAAAACTGCTGCACTGTCTCAGTCATTCTGAGTCTCTCTCTCACTAACATTGTCCAAGCAGCTCAACATTGCCTTGCCCACTGCACAGGCCTGCTGTTGTCTGCCAAAGCCAAATATTTCACATGGAAGTCAGACGGGCAGTTTGCCCCCTCTGGTGCCATTCCAAAGAAACATGCTTGCGTGCAGGGTTGGATCGTTAATGCTTCCAGCCAGAACTCAAATGATCTCATCTCAGAAAATGATGGGAAACATGAGCCTTCTGACATGGGCCTCTCTGTGATCATGGTTCTTACCAAAATCACAAAAGTGAGGACTAAGGACTTCTCTTCTGGGATAGAATCCATTCCCTCGCGTCTAAGAAGGTGATCCTTTGAAAAAGTGCGAAGGGAAAGCCGGGCTGGCTCCACCCATTCTTGTTCTACGTGCTGCGTTTTCCGTGGTGGTCACGCAGTTAACTGTTTCTCTCTCTGCTTCATTATGCTATAGCCCATGTAAAGAATCATGGCTTTAAGTGAAGGATCCAGATTGTGCCTTCACTAAAGAGGCAACATATGGATATCATTGTTGATGCCCCTCTGGAAGGCCTGCATGGCTTTACTGAATGTCTGGAAGTTTGGGTATGCTCTGGGAAGGTTTGAGGGCCAAAATAATAAGTCTTGTTGACACCTGTGTTTTCTTTCTAGTTGAAGGAATTTGCCAACTTTGACTTTGATGTCTGGAGGAAAAAGTATATGCGTTGGATGAATCACAAAAAATCTCGGGTGATGGACTTCTTCCGGCGAATTGACAAGGACCAGGATGGGAAGATAACACGGCAAGAGTTTATTGATGGCATTCTAGCATCCAGTGAGTTCACTCATAGTTGCAAACATGGGTCGCACCCGGATTCCTTGCACTTGGTGAAGGCCTGTGATATTCTGGCTAGTCTTTCTGAGGTTAAAGCTATAGTCTTAGGGAAGAAGTAATGTAACTGCTTGTTACAAAATTAGCCCATCATTTTGAAGGAAAGAAGAGCTTCGTTTTGCTGGGAATTAAAAAAACAAAACAAAATAAAACCGATCTTGTTTGATAGTATGGCAAATAAAACCTGTTTGAAGTATAGGTTAAGAAGCCAACTTTGTGAATGATGAGGTTCTAAGTAAAATGAGAAAATATATTTTTCGTAATAACAGTTTCTGACATCTGTATAACAGCTTACAAAATACATGATCTCATTTTTAGCGGGAAAAATAATTGAGGCATAAAGTAGTTAAGTAACTTGCCAGGATCACAAAGCACATCTCACAGCTGTGCTGCTTTTCATGGCTGGCCAGGACAGGCCTGTCTGCAGAGGTGATATTTGAGGGAAGAATTAGAGGCAAGGGCGAACAGCAGGTATGAAGCACTGAGGTGGGCATGAACGTGGCATGTTCTAGGAATAGAAAGATTAACATGGCTGGGTTGTCATGATCTAGGGAAGTGGTAAGAGATGAAGTTGGAAGGATCAGCAGCCAGTTCATGCGTGGCCTAGTAGGCTCTGGGGAAGAGAGCAGATCTGATCTCTTTCTTACTCTAGAGGCAGTGGGAAACCACCACAGGTTTTCACGTGAGAGATCTGGTTTATGTTTTAATAAATCACTCTGGCTACTGTAAGTGTTCACACTTCCTTTGGGAAGCAATTTGTCAAGAACCTAAGGCAGTTGCCTAAACATAGAAAACACTTCATCCTATTCCAAACTGTCACTATCCTGAAATCATTGAAGTATCCAACAGTAGATAAGAGTGGATGAATAAATTTTTATGTTGGATGGTAGGTCTATGGGTAGTTACAATATTGTCTTTTGGTATATCTGAAATACTGTTTTGTTTTGGTTTTTTAATTGCATGGAGGAGGAGGGAGTCTATAAGCAAAAACACCAAAAAACTTAATAGTGAGTAGTCTTCGGGTACTCTATCTCTAGGTGACTTTTTAAAAAAAATCTTCTTTATAACATTTTATCTTCTAAATGAGCATGCATTGCTTTTCAGAAAAAAAGCAAGACATAAATATTTCTTCTTTCAAGAAGTATTTGCATGCCCTCCAGCAACCCAAATAAGCCATCTTAGGTAATGTTCCAAATATGATTATTTTTCTCCAGAGTTCCCTACCACCAAGTTGGAGATGACTGCCGTTGCTGACATTTTTGACCGAGATGGAGATGGCTACATTGATTACTATGAATTCGTGGCTGCTCTCCATCCCAACAAGGATGCTTATCGCCCAACAACTGACGCAGATAAAATTGAAGATGAGGTATGGGAAATTACTGTATTTTGAGCACACTTT
The DNA here is from genome assembly GCF_002288905.1 of Enhydra lutris kenyoni. NCBI lineage: Eukaryota > Metazoa > Chordata > Mammalia > Carnivora > Mustelidae > Enhydra > Enhydra lutris. The sequence continues at coordinate 10,218,602 of NW_019154093.1, forward strand.
TGACCACAGTGGTTGGGTGCAGTGGCCATATCAGCCCCGTGACTCATCTGTTATAAGATCATTATCTGGAGTCCTGTTTGGGGATCCTTGTTTGAAGGATGACACCCCATAGGATCTCTGGCTGTTGAGCTCTCTCTTGCAGTCTAGATGACTTCTCACTCAAAAGACAACATCCATGTGATTCCTCCGAAGTTCACAAACCTACACACTCATCCTGGTTCATAGGTACCATGTTGCTTAGAACAGACGCCACTCTTAGTCCTAGGAATCCCACATCAGGATCCAGGGGCAGTGGTCTTCAAAGGAAGCACTTAAGGAGTAAAATGTGAAGTAGTGTTTAAGATGGTGTGTACTCACCAAGCTTTCTGCCTAGTTAAGGGCTTTTCACATTGGAAATCACTCTCATCACCTTGAAAATAGAAAATTCATTAGTAACACATGGACAGTCTAGGATCTGTTAATCCAGAAATGAGAGAAATTAGTGGGGCAGGTTGTGGGTATGGCCTGGAACATCCCAGGACTGACTTCTAGAACTCAAAGCTCCTAGGTGGAAATTCAAATCAGTCCGTAATTTGCTTGATTTGATTTGCTTTTGATGCATATTAGCACATTTCTCTGAAGGAACTTCAAAGCAAATGTGTAATGTGTATTGATTTGGAGTAGAGGATAAATGCATGTATCAAAAGCTAAAACACCTCAAAGAAACTAAATGAATAGCTTTCTGCTTACATGTAAAAACCTTTGTTTCTCTGAAGAGCAAGTCTTGTTTTACCCTTCACACTTTTCTTTTTTTGTTGTTTACAACCAATAGGTCACAAGACAAGTGGCTCAGTGCAAGTGTGCAAAAAGGTTTCAGGTGGAGCAGATTGGAGAGAATAAATACCGGGTAAGGAAGAGAAAACCAGTCCTTTGTGGTGGTGGCCCTTACAGGTGAAAGCAGCCTGACACACAGCAGGCGGGGTGATCCCACCTTCCCACTGCCAGTGCTGGGAGGACCGGGCCAGGCGGACTTAAGATGCGGTCACTCTCTGGCCGTAATATGTGGATTCCAAATGTCAGGTGTCCTGTTGAGCTAAGCCTAGTGCCCTGCATAATTCCACCTGGAAAATAGTGCTGTACTTAGCTAAAAGTAGCTTGAATGTGAGTTCCAGCACAGGAGACATTTCAAAGTCCTGTCTTTGGCTGACCAGAGTCTTTAGGGAGACGGTGCCACCTGTGCCAGTTATCTGAAGACTAACCCATCACCCCAAAGTGCTGCTCCCAGGCTTGGAGAGGGCTGAAAGAACTCTGTCAAGGTCCCAAGGGACACTCTGTCTGCTCTGAGCTGGGTTACAAATAGGGCCTAGATGGACTAAGGGGACACCAGCTCAGTAGCCTTCCCTGGAAAGCTGTGCTGTGGACATAATTCAACCATGAATTATGCTGTGTTTTAGCTGCTTTTAGGACCAGGGTTAGGGGATAGAAGGGATCTGAAACAACACTTCTAAAATATATTTAGCAGCTTATCCAGATTCTGTCAAGTCCTAAGGAAAACCTAGGATTGATAAAGAGGGTTCAAATCATATGGTTATCTGTTGTTAGAAATAAGTTAGAAATAGGTACATCAGATTAGTACATCAAAATGTCTTCAAAGTACACCAAAACCACCCTGGGCTACTCTTAGCTGGGGTGTATTGGATGACTCTGCTCTGGATCCAGCCCAGTAAATAAAACTGTAAGCAGTCTTGTGCTTGCTTTTTGTTGTTTTTTATTTTCTTGTTGTTGTTTTTTATTGTGAGAGAAATGAATTAACAAGAGAAATCAGTAGAGTGGAAAAGTTAGGTCTTATTAATTTGTAAAACCACGCCCCCGTGGTAGGAGCTCGTGAAGAACATGCTTGAAGACTGGTAATGTGATTGCATGATTTTCATTCCTTAGTGTTAATATGACAAAATGTTCTCTTTTTTTTTTCTTCCATTTCCTCCATCCTTTACTCTTTTGTCTGTAGTTCTTCCTCGGCAATCAGGTACAGTGTGCCTTGCAACATTCTCCTCGGTGGAAATGGTCTGTGTAGCTCATGCTGCCTGTTCTTTGCTGTGGGGAGAGGACATGATCTGAAGCATGCCTGGGTCACATCTGGTTGTCTTACCAAGTGGAGAAACTGCCAGCAGGGCTAATATTATAAAGCTGTCTTAACAGCAGGATATAAGTATTTTTTTTTTAAAGGAGATGAAATTTTCCATCCAAAATTAGATTGGCTAAAGCCAGTATTATGCAGGACTGGTTCAGGGGAATTTGAAGCTGTGATATCAATCTATCCCACTTCTTTTTAGAACAGGAAGTCAGAATAGCAAACAGCACAGTTCTATCTTTTGACAGATAACACAAATTTTATGGCATACATGAAATCAAAAAGACTTGGGGTACTCTGTTCATATACCTTATTTACTTGTATTTATACCATATTTTATTATAAGGTGCCTGAGAACTGTAGTATAACAATCATGATTTGTTCATAGCCTGAAGTTTGCTGATTATGTCCAGCTAGCCAGAATCTAAGGGATCAGATTAGACTTGCAAGAGGAGATTGAATGCTTTTGACTCCACTTGGTAATTCTAACCTTATAGACCTTTTGAGGGCTCTGGGGTCCTGTGTCTTCAAATGGAAGGAAGTTGCATGGGTAAAGTCTGTCTTGTGATGTCAAATCAGAAACACTAACAGATGATTTGAGGCCCTCAGTCATGTTAAGTCCCAGGCACCGCAGAAATCATTCACTACAGTAATATTCTGGGCCAGTGGGAGGAACAGAGGGTAGAAACAGAAGACAAGAACAGTGAAAGAGGGCTTAAAATATCATTGCAGCACAGTGCCGGGGCATACCTCAAAGCTGGGCCTGTTTCCCAATACCTGCATGTGGGACCCAGGCGTCCTCTGAAGTGGCACTGATGTCCCGTCCGACGCTTCACTGACTGGCAGAGGGTCAGACGAGTTAGTTCCAATGTTGGAACAGAATCACGGGGTTCGTTTTGTGCATGAGGCACCTGAGATCTGAGGGCGCCCATGCTGACAGTCACACAGCCAGTTTCAGAGCCACTGCAAGAACCCGGGTCATCATAAGGGATTTTCCAGTTAAGGGAACCAAAGTTACTGTGCCCCGTGACATTTCGGGCATCTCTGCCTCACTGATAGCCCAGCTCTGCCAGGTTTGCACAGGTGCCCGGTTTTAGGACTGTGGAAGCCCCTTTTCCCACTCTCACCCTGGCCTCAGCGTCCCCAGCCACTTCAGGTGTTGGCTTGGATCAAACCTCCTTTTCCCTACAGCTCAGCAGAAAATAGTTAAAATCTTTCACAGAGGGCTTTAGTAAGAAGTTAAGAAAAGATGAGTTAAGTGGAGTATTTCTAAAAGCTGACAGACACATAAGTGACATTAAGGGTAAAGTACTTCTTGGTGTCCCTTCCTGGTTCACTCTGGAGGACATAGAGGCCCTTATTTCCTCCCTCTCCTCACTGATCCACAGAGGACCCCGAGGAGTGGCTCAAGTGACTTGGGCCTTCCCTGCACTTGGATGTGGCAGAATTCTCAACCTCTCCCACAGGGCCTCCCTGTTTCCTCTCTTGGGCAGCTCCCTCAGGAGCCAAAGGGGCAGCTTCCTTCCAGGACAGGACGTTTATTCCCTCACATCTCTGGGCACCCACTTCAGTGCTTTTTATACTACACCATGCTGTTGCTGTGGTCACTCTGTATAAAATCTTAACAGCTGTGGGAGATGACAGACCTAAGACTCTTCATTTTCAAAGTAAAGGACTGGGGAGTGGGGTGGTGTTTTTTCAGTCCCCTTGCTGTCTGTGTGAACAATGTACTTGAGCCAGTACAGAGTAATACAGAGAATTACCATAGATACATTAATTTTGAGGGAGGTTGGTTATGTGTCCTTGTGAAACATCTTTTCTGGCATTTTCAATTTTTGTGCCTTGTTTCAGAGTTATGGTTCTCCTTTATAACTTGAGAAATCTTAATTAACTAATTAGTCCCTTCACTCTTTCGCCTACCCCCAACATTCTCCTTGAATTACATAGTTTTAGGAATGCTATTTCTCCAACAAATGTTTGATTTTTATTTTGGGATCTCTGCATGATGATTCCCTTTTGTTGCCTCTTACCTTATTTTAGGAAGAGGGTAATTTATGCAGTAGGAAATTCCAGATGTTAGCAGGGATGTTAAAGGAAAAGGAAAACATAAATTTCAGAAAGTCATGCTTATCTTAATATCCCAAAATGATTGTTGAATACTATTTATAATCAAAATGGTAGATTACAATTTTAATTTTTTCAACTAAATTTTAGTATAAATGCATAGTCATTTGCTCAGTTAAAGAAACTTTTCTGCTTGGTGACATCACAATTAGAGAATACTGAGGGCTTATTTCTGAAAACCTTGTGTGGAAAATCAGATTTCCTTCTAAGCTTGTAATAATAATGATGCTTGCAAGGGTTTCCTTAAGGCTTGAAATAGTTATTTGCTGTTCTCCCTTTACCTTTTGAGCACACTGTATTCAGAAGTTGACATCCACTTTCTATCTACCTTTTATGAAAGTAAATGAACATAACAGTTTTACTACTGCGTTTTAATTTGGGCAGAATGTTTAAAAGAATCGAGGTGAGCTAACATTTGTCCTTTGCCCTCCTCCTTTTGGTGCAGGGGAAGGGGGCGTGACCACCAAAAGTTAACTTTGTCCCGAAAGACAGACTACCAACACCAGTCTTTACCTTGCTATCTCAGCTTTTCCATATTTTAAATTCTATTGTGAAAAATGTCAGATAGTTAAAATTCTCCCCAAACTGTTTGATTGTCATTTGTCTCGTCTGAATACAGTCTGCTGTGGGAAGAAGGCCTCGGCCAGCCCTAAGGCACACACTCACTCATCCCTGTCCCCTTGGCTCTGCAGTTCGGGGACTCCCAGCAGCTGCGGCTGGTCCGCATCCTGCGCAGCACCGTGATGGTCCGAGTTGGTGGAGGATGGATGGCCCTGGATGAATTTTTAGTCAAAAATGACCCCTGCCGAGGTAAGGAACCTTCCTGAACATGAATTACACATAAGGTACACACTCGCCACTGATCTTTCCTGCTTACACAGAGTGTCATTAGTGGGTCTGTTTGGTTTTTATTTTGTTAAGTTGCCCAGATAGCGCTCTACCAGCACAGATTAGAACTTGGGGGTATCTGAGTAGAATAGGAAGAGAAAGCAGAGGTTGATGCCGTCCGGCGAGACAGGCTTCAAAGGACGCAGTAACAAGAATTAGGAATTTATTGGGGTCTTCAAATGTTTCAGTTTGAAAGGTGTTCAGTTAACACTAGCCTAGAAGGGAGCCTAATGAAGCCTTGAGGTTCGTGGTTAGTGATCCAGTTCCCCCTGCCTGTAATTCTTATCCTGGAAACCCAGGGAGAGTGTTGAGCCCCTCCCATGCAGGGAAGGACTGGGGGATCTCCCTTGGCTGGGAGAGGGGATAAAGAACACCTAACAGCGAGCCCAGGCACTTGTCAGAGAGTTGATTACCCAACTAAGACCAGGGCTATGAAACATGAGGGGCGGGCCTGCTAGCCCCAAGCAGAAGAGGGGGAACTGAGTATGAACGCTGGCACCTGCAGCTCCAGGCAGGTGAGGTCTGCCACAAAGCCAGGTGATCAATTTCCAATGGCTAAATCCTCCTCAACTGCATCCTTTCCTTTCTCCTGTTAGCCGAGCTGCATGTGGGTACACACGAGGCTCCCCCACTGTCTGCCAGTCTGTCTTTCTTGACCGGTTTCTGCGTTTCCTGCTGTCTCTGTTTCTTTGTGTTTCTTTATTTTTTTTATTCTAGTTCACCATCCTGGGAGTAAAATAAAGCGCTCTGATTCCAGCTCTTCGATTTCCAGTCAGTCTCCCATAGGTTGGCTCTTAAGCTTTGTCCCCCTTACCCACACCCCAGCCCGTTGGGAATGGCTTTTGCTTCTTCAACTGTAGCACCTCTTGGCTCTGTGGTATCTGCTGCCTTTATGAATGCTTCGAAATAGCCCAGCCATAGCTTTTCTAACTATTAAAACTTGACAGAGCATAGAACACTTCTGTTGAAACAGTACCCATGGAATTTGTTAGTTTCTATGTATTTAACCAACACATAATTTTTTAGGTACTACACGCTGTTAAAAGCAATTGACAGATAATAACACATTTACATTTCTGTGAGGTATAGATTTTTTACTGCCTCCATTTTACAGAATAGGAAATTAAAGTATAGAAAAGTTAAACAACTTACCTAAGGACAGACAGCTAGTAAATGGCAGACAGGATTCCAGTCCAAGACCAGTGTGGCTTTAAAGTGTGTGCTCATGATCAAGGTGCTCTGTGTCTCAGAGGCTGACATACCCACCACCCCTTCCTGGGTATGGATTGCTGGTTCGGCCTGCGTAACTTACTTGGTAAGGCATATTTATAAACCTGGCAGAAATGTTTACAGTACAGTTATATAACTTCTTTGGAAGTGATTTATAGTCTTATTTTGAAGTGTTTAGAGCTAAAGGGTGCAGTTCTCACATGAATTCAGATATGCCATAGCTTCTCTTATTTTAAATGTCATTCTGCATTTACTCCAGCAAACAAAATACAGATAGTGAATTTTGAAAGCACCTATTCTGATAAAAACTTGAAAGGGTTTAATCAGTTTTAGAAGTTACTGTATTGCAAACTAATTTCCTTGATATAAAAGTCCTCTTTCATTGTTTTATATCAGGAGCAGGAGCCATATGTATGGTTTTAACCATAATTCAGTAAAATAGCATTATTCCTTTGCAAATCTATTAGCAAGGTTTTATTTATTTATTTATTTTGTCCTGTATGATTGGTATAAACAAATAAACGGAAGAGATGTTGCATGTGACATTTTGGAATCTGGATGCCTGTTTGCTGCCTGCTGTACTTGCTCTGTTGACAATAACTTTATGCTGATGGCCAAGGGCAGCACTGCTTGCTTTGTTCTTATGTTAATAGCTAAAAACTAGAATCCCCACCCCCCACGCCCAGGAAGTTTGGGAGGGCCGTCTAGTACCTATTCTCTATGGAACATAGTAGCCTTTTCAGGATTCCTGGGAGCAAACCAGGTAAGACTTTCCTCTGTGCCTCTCCAGGAGTGCCCTCCTAGCATCCAGTAATCCTCTTGACTCCCTTGATGGCAGAGTCCCAAACTCCCCAGCGGTCTTAGATGTCATAAATCTAGTGACAGGATGAGTATTTCTAATCAAATAAAAAGTTGCATGAGGAGTGAACACTTGGTCTGGGGAAGATGTATGAAGTGGGTGGGAGGGCATGGACATCACAAAGAGGACGGTTCCCTGAAGCTCTCTGGGATTCTGTGAGGATTCATGTGGCTTCTAGAAGCACCACTTGAGGGAGATTCTGTATTCATTTGTGTTGCATTTCTTTGGCTGTTTGGACCACAGAGAATATTAGACTGAGGCTAGAACACAGTTGATGACAGTTCCTACCAACATGCACGCACCTTCCACAAAGCTCCTCCTTCCACAAAGCTATGTCAAAATGCAAGGGATAGCTCAGACTGCACAGTGCTCTAGCCAAATGTGTAAAGTGAAAATACTCAGCTTGGTAGGTTCGTGACACTGCTAAAAGTTGGAGGTTTTAGCTTCTGAATTCATCCATGGTAAAGGAGACCGTGATGATTTGAATGGTGATGAAAAACAAGGCCTAAGAACTAGGTCCATCTTTATCTGAGGGTGTGTTTTTGAGCATTAGACAAGTTAGTTCCCCCACATAAGTGAAGATCTAGAAAACTTCATTTATGATGATTTGAAAGACAATTTGGCTGAGAACTGATTGTTTTTCTTTTTCTTTTCTTTTTTTTTTTTTTGTGGTAAAAATACACATAATATAAAATTTACCATCTTAACCATTTGGTTCAGTGGTTGTATTACCATCACACATCCATGGAGCTCTTTTCATCTTGTAAAACTGAAACTTTGTACCCATTAAACAGCTTAGAACTCAGTTGTAACTAGCCAACATCATGTGGCCAGCGTGAGTCCCTTAGAAAATGGTGGCCCCTTTGGTATTGAAAACCTGAAATAGTTGCCTTCAGGGCCTGGCCTCCAAGATTGATCTTTAAAAAGTCATGATCAAGTAAGTGCTTTTAGAAGATGCTGGGTGAAAGCTAAGAAGGTTTCTTTACTGTAGAACCTTCCAGAGATTACAAAACACTGATTGCATTAGGGATCTCCCAAGGGTGAGGGAGTGTTTATTGAACTCTTTTTGTAGAAACCCCAACCTTAGTTTGGGAAACTCTGCTGTAAACAGTGGAAGACCTTGGAAGGATTTGGGGCCATTCCGAGCTATCACGTTTTTATTTAGAAATTCCATTTGGGGGGATGAAATGAGAAATGAGACCAATTGGAAGCCATCCAGGGTGGAGGAGATGTTCCATGAATCACATAAGTGTAAGGGGGTATAGGGGGTGGTGTGGAAATGCTCTGGGTGTCTAAGAAGCTTTAGAAGATACAATCAGAACAAACTACCATCAAGAGGAAGGGTCCTATGTTGACTCCCCAGTCTCTGGCTCTGATATGTCTACTCAGTCATTGGATATAAGGTTCTGACATCCAGGCAAGGGTCTGAGCAGGGGATATAATTGGAGTCAGGCAGAACTATATGACAGCAGTGAAGTCACGTGGGTGAACTCGTCACCACCAGGTTCAAAGTTTAAGAGGGAGAACAGGACTGTGAACAGAACTAGGGTAACATCAGTGTCTAAGAATGGGCAAGAAGGAGGAGAAGCAGGAGAGCAGGTATCCTGGAGCCAAAGGAAGAGAGTATTTCAAGAGGAGAGCAGGTAGTAATCCCCCCAGGTGCAAATTACAACAGTAGAGAGGTATCAGATTATCAGATTTTTACCTGTACACATAAATATGTGCGCACACATTCTTAATAATACAGAGAGCATTAGCCAGAGTGAAGTAAATTCAGTGTCCTCACACATTATTTTGGAGAATGTACATTGGTATAAAATTTGAGGGATCAATTGACAAATACAAGAAATCTTGTGTATATTCTTTTCCCCCAGAAATCCACTTATAGAAATTTATCCTAGGGGCACCTGGGTGGCTCAGTGGGCTAAGCCTCTGCCTTCGGCTCAGGTCATGATCCTGGGGTCCTGGGATTGAGCCCCGCATCGGGCTCTCTGCCCAGCAGTGAGCCTGCTTACCCTTCTCTGCCTACTTGTGATCTTTCTCTCTGTCAAATAAACAGATAAAACCTCTAAAAAAAAAAAAGAAGAAGAAGAAGAAGAAAGAAATTTGTCCTAAGGAAAGCATAGCTGATAATGCACAAAAACCTTTTACAAGTAGTTTGTCACTACTTGTGACATTGCATACATTGTTTTAAAAATTGTAAGCAAAAGGGGCACCTGGGTGGCTCAGTGGGTTAAGCCGCTGCCTTCGGCTCAGGTCATGATCTCAAGGTCCTGGGATCGAGTCCCGCATCGGGCTCTCTGCTCAGCAGGGAGCTTGCTTCCCTCTCTCTCTCTGCCTGCCTCTCTGTCTACTTGTGATCTCTGTCTGTCAAATAAATAAATAAAATCTTAAAAAAAAAAAAAAAAAAATGTAAGCAAGGGGCGCCTGGGTGGCTCAGTGGGTTAAAGCCTCTGCCTTCGGCTCAGGTCATGATCCCAGAGTCCTGGGATCAAGCCCCGCATCGGGCTCTCTGCTCAGCAGGGAGCCTGCTTCCTCCTCTCTCTCTGCCTGCTTCTCTGCCTACTTGTGATCTCTGTCAAATAAATAAATAAAATCTTAAAAAAAAAATTGTAAGCAAATTAAAAATACAACATAGGGTTGGTTAAATAAGTTGACATCCATATGATGAAATAACACTTTACAGCTAGTTGAAATTATGTAAGACCTCTCAAGCATGGAGGAATGTTCCTGATGTCTTTGTATTTAAGAATATATATATGCACAGTTCACACACCAACATTTTAATAGTGATGTCCCTTAGGTTGTCAGATTAAGGACTTTTTCTCTTTGTACTTTTCTGTATATTTCAACCTTTGTACAGTTTAAAGTTTTCAGTAATAATTTGCCAGAGAGATTTAGGTGGTATGAGGATGGGAGCCTGAGTGGGGTGGGGGACGGGTGGAGAACCACTAGTGTAGTTGAGGGTATGAGGGGCCAGGGGGTAGGAAGAGCACTTAGGTGGGAGACGTGGGTTCTAGTCCCAGCCCTGCCACGGCTCTCCTTGACCTCAGCCTCTGTGAGTGCTTCACTTCCTTTGTCTGTGACAGGGACGTCTACCAGTCACTGGTGCCCTACTGCATGTGTCACACTCTGCAAACAGCGCAGTGTGTGGAAAGCTTGATGTCGTTACATCATGACATGTTAAATACCGCAGCCCTCATCTGAGACGCCATTTCAGAGTCTTCCCCTTGTATCACTCTGTTGTTCTTGGCACAGAAATTAACTTTTAAATGTTTACTAGGTTAAACTATATGTCTGAAATTCTGTACGGCTCAGGGTCACAAGCAGCTCTTTTGGGGGTAAACCCTCGGCTGAGTCATGATTTTCATTCATCACTGTTATCTTAATGCTTTTGCTGTGTGCCCACTGTTAGGCTGGGCACATTAGCAAACACGAATAAAGAAATGTAAGTCCTGAATCCAGTTATCAGTGATGGAAGGTCTTACTGAAGTTTCTGTGTTAGTGCTGAAGGAAGTTCTCTTGAAGAATCATTAGTGTAGACACAGACAAAAGCACTGAGTCCAGAAGATGGATGAGTAGAGAACCCAGGGCCAAGGAATGAGCCTCGAGGGGCACGTTTTGTTGGGGCCTGAGGAGGAAGGAAACAGCTTAGCATTCACAGACCACCCAGACATTGGGATCTGCCTAAGGAAACTGAGGCCTGGATCAGGAAGACCTGGTTGGTCACTGAGCCTAGACTGTCATTCAGGTTTTGATATCCACGTCAGGTTTTGATATCCTCTTAACCTGACACTTGGAGATGTTTTGTCAATAAAGTATATTGACAAGAATTTGATTTAGGAATTTGGAACTACCTGCTTAGACACCCATGCAACCTGATTTAAAATCTGATTCTATCAAGATTATGCAGTACTCTTGAGGACATGCAGGGCTGGGCAGAAGAGGGGGTCGGCACAGGTACCTCAGATCTGCTAAAGTTGTGGTTCTTGGCCAGAGTGAAAATCACTACATTAGAAAAGAATGACAAACGTTTTGTGTATAACAGTTGATTCCCTTTTCCCAAGTTTCACCAGCAGTCCTCTTTGTTCAGATCTACTTAGCGTAGTCTAAAAAGTAAACAGTATAGGTTGGAAAGGAGGTAGGAGGTTATTGCAGAATAATGCCTTTTGGTGAGAAATAATCTAAGGACATGTTCCAGAGGATTATTTCTTTTAAGTTAGTAGTGTCTTTCACATTTAACATTTATGTTGGCCATCCTTGGAGTCTTCTGACCAAATCCAAATTTTAAGTTCCAGTCTTACAGCTGCAGAAAGCCATAGGACAACACCTATTGGCCTTCAGAGCAGTTTCCAGATTGTTTCCACTGTGACGTTCCTCCCACTTGCCATCGTCCCTTCAGCTTCTTGTTGCTTTCAGTTTTGATTTAACGTTTCTCACTGGCAAGTTTTGTGCATGGTCTTGATCTTTCTCTCTCTCCTCCCACATGTATACTTCTTAATGATTTTATCCTGATCTTTCTACTGTCCTGAGTTCCTGGGCCCCTTCCCTTGGGATTATTATCAACTGAATTCAAATAGAATAGTTGATTTCAATGAGTTTTCAACACTATTTAGTTACCACGTATCCCGCAAAATCTGAGCAAAGAGTACACATGTACTATGAGAGAGAAAAGAGGGGTTTTGATTTAATGTCCGAGGTTTGTGCACTGCTGCATCTGCTTTCTTTGACGTTGAGTTATGTTGTGCTTGCCCCAGGGCACAGTGCCAAGGCAGGGTCGTTACCACAGAATGGCATGGTATTTTGTACATAAAGTTCTTCATCATGACAGACCAAGTGACTGATCAGTTAATTGTCTGCTGTGGGTGAGAATCATGACAGACTGACAGATTATGAATTTATTTCTACTTCAGAAGACTCCACAGAGGGCACTACAACAGTAGTAACTGTGATCGTGGGGTCAAGCAGCTGTCTGACCATCAAAGATACATTTTTTTTTAAGATTTCACTGACATTGTATGTGTGTGTTTTTCCTATTTTTAGCACGAGGTAGAACTAACATCGAACTTAGAGAGAAATTCATCCTACCTGAGGGGGCATCCCAGGGAATGACCCCTTTCCGGTCACGGGGTCGAAGGTCCAAACCATCTTCCCGGGCTGCTTCCCCGACCCGCTCCAGCTCCAGCGCTAGTCAGAGTAACCACAGCTGTACGTCCATGCCGTCTTCGCCAGCCACCCCAGCCAGTGGTACCAAGGTATGTACTGACCTCGCTCGTGGCCTTCTTCCTTGTTCCCATATTTCCAGTGGTCGTTGTGGAGGGTAGCCTCTGTGTACTTTCACAAGGAGAGGGACATGACCTACAGATCAAGCTCTACCTAGACCAGCCTTTCCAGGCCCCAGTAGATAACTGGACCTTTAAGATTTTACTCTGAAGGACATTTATTAAAATATGAACTCAGATTGTTAAGTAAGAAACACTTTTTGCTATGTCTTTTCCATCCAGAGTTACTAATGTTGGAAACCCAGGCATTATCTGTGCAGCCAAAGCTAACGGTTAAGTTTGTTTTGATGGCTACTTATGAAGAATGCTGTTGCCTTTCTGCCTGGTCCCTTTTAACCTGTTGAACTGATGCCCGTTTTGTTTTATTTTCTGTTTCTTTAAAATGCATTGTCTTCTATTTATTTTTCGTGTTCCCAATTTGCTTCCTTTCTGTTCCATTTTCAATTGTTCCCGTCCTTCCCTTTGGATTTCCGTTTCACAGACTCCACTTCAGTTCTCTCGCTGTTATGACAAACCCTGGTTGGTAAACAGTAAAGCTGGCACCCCTGTCAGGGACAGCCATTATCCTGACCTCCAGCTGCCCAGCCCCGAGGTAGAGTATGGTTTTGCTGACTAAGGACACAGTCAAGACGAGGCCCTCGCTAATGCCCAGACCTTAATCAGCTACTCTTCCTGACACGAGTCCATGCTCTTTTCCATCTCTGTGGTGCTTGCTCTCGCAGCTGATCCGTCTAGTCAAGTGTTTTTCAGGGGTTTCTAACTCGGACTCACCAAAACTGGAGATAAATAAGAGATGCCTAAAATCGGATTAGACAGCTTGCTAACAGTCTTTAGAATGTTGGTTTTTTCCAGGGTGATAAACAGTGGTCATTCTGGTAATCTGTTTATGGATATTATTTATAAAACTCAGGCCTCTTGGAGTCTCCAAACATGAGCTACACAGACGAGTTATGAACACTTGAAATTCAACTGTGGTGCATGTTCAGCCATGTTCTATCTTTGCTTAGAACAGAAGAGTGGCTGGTGTCCCCTGCCCTGAGCCACGTCCCCAGGGTGCTTGGTATCACCAGACTGGTCTGAGGCGTGGGTGCTGCCTACTTCAGCCAAGCCCGCTATCAGTGGACACTGCTCTGAAGCTCAGATTTTAACTTCTGAATTTCTTGGCCTCATCACTTGGGTATCCGAAGCCTTGATCAGAATACACAGGCTGGCAGTTAAGCATGTTTGAGTGCAGTATTAAAATGCCCAAAGCATTTTTGGAAGAGCAGTGTTTCAGAAACAAATCACCGGCCAGTGGCTTGTCTGATAACAGGAAGATCTGCATTCTAGCTCTGGCTGGGAAATACTGGATTCTTGTGCCTCAAAAGATAGTATTCCCTTTACTCATGCAAAGCTTCCGCCTGAGAAGCGGGAAATGTTAAGAAGCCAGTGCCTGTGAATGGGCTGCTGCTTTGGGATTCATCTGCTCCAAGCTAAACCTCCAGTTCAGAAATCTGTCCAGTTGAGAACATGATCTGGGGACCTCTTGGCACCAGAACCCCAAGACTCAACATGCTTATCTTGCATATCTTCTTCCTTAATGGCTCCAGTTTCATGAAAGTCTCGAACATTCTTTAAAATTTTAGATGTTTTAATTATGAAGTACAAAAGACTCACAGGATTCAAATAGGCCAGGCTTTTTGTTTTGTCTTAAGGTTTTACCTTTCATTTTGTTCATTTCGAGGTTTCACCTTTCCTTACCTGTGGGTGTTGTACAGGCCGTGTCCTGACGTGGACTCCCAGCCCAGGGGCTCCAGGGCTGCAGTCTTCCCGGCGGCCGCGCACACAGCGGTAGCTTCTGAAACTGGTGCTCTTACTCCTCTGTGGGCCAGGAGGGTTTGTGCGTGAACATTAATCACTTTCTGCGGCTTCTGCTTTTTCTTTCTAAATTAAAGAAATACAAGAAACACAATGAAACAGGTTGCTTTACTCTTTCCATTTGTATGAACATCTTAAAGGTCCTGGAAAACAGTTTACACAATTGATTTCAAAGAAGAATTAAAACAATGTGTTGTGGCATGAGTGCTATTTAAAATAGACTTAAAATATTCCTTCTCCAAATTAAGTCTACTACTATCTTTTTTAAAAAGGCAAAAAAAAAAAAAAAAAACCACTCAAGTGGGAAATGTTGCTCCTCTCGGTAGCAGTAATAATATATATTTATCCAGCTCTTTTTCCACTAGGAAGTACTTCTACACATGATTTATTCATTCAGCAAGTTTTTATTGAGCCCCTCCTCTGTGCCAGACACTGTTTGAGGTGCTGAGGATGTGACCATGAACAAAATAAAGCTTAGACTTGAATGCAGGCGAGGCGGCAAACAAGGGTGGGTGTACCAGATCCTGAAGCAGGGGAGGAGAGTAAGGTGGGGTGGCACTTTAGTAGTGTGGCAAGACCTCTCTGGCCATTCTAGCCACGCCACTAGAAGGAAACGGGAGTGAACCACACACATATGGGGTGGCCCACTGGATTGAACAAGAAGGAATGTGGTTATCTGCATTTCTTCGTGAGGAAATACATCTCAGCTTGACTGAAGTTCATGCAGACCCGCATCTAGTGAGAGAGGGCTGGAGTGATCGCTGCATCTCCATACTAAATGTTTACAGTGTGAACCCATCCTTCAAGTTTTTAACCCCAACACTTTGACACTTGTGAATATTTGGACTTTTTTTTTTTTTTCCATTTCTAGTAGAAATTTGTCAGTAACATAAAATTTGTCAGTAAATTTCTAGTAGAAGTTTAGAAGATACTGTAAAATTCCAAATTGGAACACAAGACCTTTTGTGGAGTACAATTATTAAAATATATACCCTAGGACACTTTCAAAATAAATCTTTGTTTTCCTGGACTTTTAATTTGCTTTCCAATCAATTAGATGTGAGGAGGCTTAAGTAGACCCTTTAAAATTGAATTTCAAAAATTTTATCTAGTAAATATGACCTTTTATTTTTTTATTTTTTTTTTTTTTTTAAGGTTATTCCATCAACAGGCAGCAAGTTGAAACGACCAACACCAACTTTTCACTCTAGTCGAACATCTCTTGCTGGTGATACTAGCAATAGCTCTTCCCCAGCCTCCACAGGTGCCAAAACAAATCGGGCAGGTAAGTACCTACCCCTGTCCATAGGTTTTGGGGTGAAAGGGGATGGGTAGTGGCCAGGCTGAGAACTGGAGAACAGCAGTCTCCGAGCAATGCCCTACTGCTCTCCAGGGAGCAAGTGATGAGAGATGCATTTGGTGTGATGTCCAGAGAGGCCCGCAGATTTGTTGCTGCTCTTTCCTTTCCCTCCCATCACTGTAGCTAGCTATAGCTATGCCTTTTGAGAGCAGAGGCTTCCATGGCTAAAGCCAGGCCCCCTGTTTTCTAATCAGGAATGACCATATTTGAGAGACTGTAGAAGGCAAGAGGGGCCTTCTGAAATGGGCCTTCCTCAGAAGGCCATTCAGTTTTGGGACTGGCAGTTTGCTAGTAATTTTTTCCAACACTATGATAGCTGCTGGTAAGCTGAGAAAGTCAGAGAAAGATCACATCTGTTCACCTGTTGATGTTCCTCACGGGAGCCTAGGAACTGGCCTCATTTTTGGCATGCTTTTCACCCGGCCCTGATGCCCACCCCCTCTAGCAGGCTCTCCTCTGTGCCCAGGAGACTGAGGAGTCCTGCTCAGTGCCACTTGGGGGGGGCCACACGAGGTCACTGTGCTCCTGAGAGAAGGCAGACTTCTCAAGGAGAATCACAAAGCCAGAAAAGGTTTCAAGCCACTGCTGTGTAGGTGGGGAGATAGGGGTTCCAGAAAGGCCCTGATTTGCCCAGGGTCACATGGCAGATCAGGTGGTATTAGAGTCAGAGCCCCAACCTCTCGTTGCTCTTCTCGCCACCCCCACCCCATGTTGTCTCTATTAAGTCTGCTGCTTTATTCTCAAATTCCAGACCCTAAAAAGTCAGCCAGTCGCCCTGGGAGTCGGGCCGGGAGTCGGGCCGGGAGTCGGGCCAGTAGCCGGCGAGGAAGCGATGCCTCTGACTTTGACCTTTTAGAGACACAGTCTGCTTGTTCAGACACTTCGGAGAGCAGCGCCGCAGGGGGCCAGGGCAACTCCAGGAGAGGGCTCAACAAGCCTTCCAAAATCCCAACCATGTCTAAGAAGACCACCACTGCCTCCCCCAGGACTCCGGGTCCCAAGCGATAACACTGTACAAGCACCCCCAAGCCTCTATCCACTTTGAAGCCTGCTCCGTACATTGGGTGTATATTTATTCTGAACAGGAGAAGTTATATTGTTAAAAATGTAAAAGAATAATTGTGTTATGAAGCTGCCTTATTTTTTTTTCTTTTTGTAAGTTACTATTTTCATGTGAATATTTATGTAGATAAAATTTGCCTCCTGGTAACCCTGTAATGGATGGGGCCCAGAAATGAAATATTTGAGAAAAACAAGTGAGAAGGTCAAGATAAGAATGTGTATTTAAAAAAAAAAAAAAAAAGGCTCTAAATAGGGTTTCTGCGCGGTGCAGGGTTGTAAACCTGCTTTATCTTTTAGGATTATTCCTAAATGCATCTTCTTTATAAACTCGACTTGCTGTCCCAGCAAGATAAATTATATTAAAAAAATAATAAGAAGAATCCTGCAGTGTTTAAGGAACTCTTTTTTTGTAAATCACAGACACCTCAATTAGCAAGAACTGAGGGGAGGGCACTTCTAACTGCTTTTTCCAATGTTTTTAATGCTGTGTGATTTTAGCTAAAGAGAGGGAACCTCCTCTGGTAATGTTTGCACATGATCAGCAAAAGGAGTTCATTGCAATACTTTGAATCCTGTCTCAGTACTGGGTGTTTAAAGGACAAATAGCTGCTAGAATTCAGGGGTAAATACGACTGTTCAGAAAACATGAAAACATTGGGGTTTTTAAGAGTCCTGGTTTGTAATGTCCTATCCAGCCCAGCCACCAATAACTCCTGTGCTCACCGGGACCCAGGCCCTTGGGAAGGGGAGACTCCTTGGTGGCACTGTGAATTACAGATTTATCTGCATTTTTGCTATTTATTTAAATGGTCGATCAACTTCCCACAAACTGAGGAATGAATTCCACGAGGCTATTCTGAAAATGTGGACATAAAACAAACACTTGCTCGTCCTTTAAAGGAGTTCACCAGCACACTTGTTAACAAGTCCCGTTTGCTTCCGTCTTTTTTTTGTGAGTAATAAAGTCAACTGACCAAGTGACCATGAAGAGGGGCTGTCTGGGGCTCCTTTTTTTTAAGCTGCTGTTCCTCTTCAGCACCGACCATGTTGCTGTGTGATTATCTCAATTGGTTTTAATTGAGGCAGAAACTGAAGCTCTACCAATGAACTGTTTAAAAACAAGACACACTTTTGTATTAAAATTGCTTGCAGTAACAAATTTGTATTTCCTGATTTTCTTCTCAACTATTACCTTAAATTAACCTGTTACCCTGGGTATGATTGTGTTTTAGGTACTTAAATGCATTATTCAAATCAAAATATCTTGGTGGATAAATTATGGAGCTCACTAATATTTTTTTCTTGTTTATTTCATCCTTGTTGATTTTAACAAAACAACAAAGAAATAACCAGGCTATTGCTAATGTAGATCTGTAGGGAATCTGCTCCACTTAGCTGATCACACAAATAACAATATGTAAGAAAATTTCTGTATTAGAAATCACAAAGCGGGCGCCTGGGTGGCTCAGTGGGTTAAGCCTCTGCCTTCGGCTCAGGTCATGATCCCAGGGTCCTGGGATCGAGCCCCACATCGGGCTCTCTGCTCAGCGGGAAGCCTACTTCCCTCCTCTCTCTCTGCCTGCCTCTCTGTCCACTTGTGATCTCTGTTAAATAAATAAATAAGGGGCACCTGGGTGGCTCAGTGGGTTAAAGCCTCTGCCTTCGGCTCAGGTCATGATCCCAGGGTCCTGGGATCGAGCCCCACGTCCGGCTCTCTGCTCAGCCGGGAGCCTGCTTCCTCCTCTCTCTCTGTCTGCCTCTCTGCCTACTTGTGATCTCTATCAAATAAATAAATAAAAAATCTAAAATAAATAAATAAATAATATTAAAAAAGAGAAATCACAAAGATCCCAGGTTTGAGAGGATGGGGCCAGTTTCCCTTGGTAGGCTGAGATTTCTGGTTAAATGATAGAATTTCAAAAGCGGAAGCAAAATTGGCCAACAGATCTAGCTCTTTTCTTTTCCAGATGGTAACACTGGAATGGGAAAGTGGGAGAGAGGGTTATCTGCCTAAGATCAGAGAATTAATAAATGGCAAAAGTAGACCTTGAATCAAATCATTGATTCCCTATTGAAGCTTGGCATTTCTATTTCCTCCAGCCCCTAGTTGGCTTTATAAGAATTAGAACAACCAAATATTATGTAATTCTAATAGGAATTAGGCTAGAAAGTAACAGAAGTAGAAGTAGGAAAAAGGGCTTCAAACTCGGGCCACTTGTGTTTCTGATCATTAAGCCATACATACTCTCATATGATCAGGACCTGGGTAAGATGGATACATGTTTGCCACACCTGTTTGATGAAATTTTTTTTAAGATTTTATTTTTATTTGACAGCACAGGTAGGGGGAGTGGCAGGGAGAGGGAGAAGCAAACTTTCTGCTGAGCAAGGAGCCTGGTACAGAGCACAGTCCCCGGTCCCTGGCATCATGACTGGAGCCAAAGGCAGACACTTAACCAACTAGCCACCCAGGTGCCCCTGCCACAGCTGTTTGAACCTAAATATCCAGATTAAAAGAAATCCAACCTGATGGATTCTGAAGTAAGTGCTTACTCTAGTCCCCCTGGAATTAAGTAACTTCAAGCTGCCAGAACTGTGTAGGATAGTGTTTTTGCCCAAATTTGTTTCTCCTCTAGGCTTCCAGCAGAAGCACACTCAAAACAGCTTGACCTCCACCCTTTAAGATTCTGGACTATGATCAATTTTTTTTTTAACCAAGTAATTCAGGTTTTCCTTTAGTCTTTGCAACAAATCTCAGCTAGTGGTGAAATCTTCATAAAGTGTATTTCCATTCAGCAAACACCTACATGCAAGGCCATATAGAGAATATAGGGATGCCAGAAAAAAAGCTTGGAGTTACAGTTCTGGGATACCAGTGCTAAACATGTGATACAAATTTGGTGTCTGCTGGGTAGAGATGCAGGAGTCCCTGGGGTTTTGAATGATAACAGTAACAAGAGCTGACATTTACTGGCTGCTTGCCATAGGCCAGTCACTGTGCTAAGTGCTCTATCTACAACCCTACCATCCTGACCCCATTCACAGATGAGCAACAGCCTGAGAGGTTCAGAAACTGCCCCAGGTCGGATTGCACCAGGCGGCTAGGGTAAGCCCTTGTTTGACACTACTTTCTCCAAGACCTTCCCCACCTCACTTCCCTTCCAGTTCCTGAGTTAGAGGATTCCATTCACATTCCCGCCCCCAAGTCCCAGCTCCTTGTTCTCTGTCCTTCCAGGCGCTTTGCCAGCCCTCAGGTCAGAGCACAGCCTTGGTTCTGCCTTCTGTGAAGACTATGTGTACCTGACTATCATCCCTGTTGGGGGCAGGGACTGGTCGGCTTCATCTCCGGCTCAGGGCAAGGATCGAGCGGCCCATGGTGTTTGCTGTTGAACTGAGTTGTGGGGTGCCATCCTTTGGAATGGCTAAAACCTGATGTTTAGTTTTACAAGAATGGGAGGCCCATTGTTGGAAGAACGCAGCTATCTCTGCTCACCCTAAGTTGAGCTAAATGATTTCTGCTCTGAAGAATCAGACCCACACTGAGCTGGCTTACAGTCTAGCTGGAAGCCCAGTGTCGCACAATAGGCTCCAGATGATGTGGTGCGGACTCCAAGTGGAGTACAGAGGGCTGCCCAGAGAAGGACAGTGAAGAGGGCAGGAGATTCAGAGGCTGTGAACAAGCCTGACACGGGGATGCCCCCTTGACTCTGCCTCCGCCTCTGCATGCAGTCACCAAGCCCTGGGGATGCAGCCTCCCCAACTGCTTTCTCCTCCCTCCCCCCATCACCAAAAAGGATCATGGTCATGTCCACACACCCTCATTACTGTACCTGCCTCCAGCTGGGGGCCCTGACTCTAACCTTCATCCCTCTGATCCATGGTCACTCCTGCAGCAGACTCTGTCTTAGGCACATTCAGTGGCTGAGCTGCAACATCGTTTTTTGTTGTTTTTTTTTCTCTTTCCCTTTTTAACATATAATGTATTATTTGTTTCAGGGGTACAGGTCTGTGATACATCAGTCTTACACAATTCACAGCTCTCACCACAACACATATCCTCCTCCATGTCTATCACCCAGCCACCCCATCCCTCCAGCAACCCTCAGTTTGTTTCCTGAGATTGAGGCTTTCTTATGGTTTGTCTCCCTTTCTGGTTTTGTCTTGTTTAATTTTTCCCTCCTTCCCCCTAGGATCCTCTGTCTTGTTTCTCAAATTCCTCATATCAGTGAGATCATATGATAATTGTCTTTCTCTGATTGACTTATTTTGCTTGTAAGCTGCAACATCCTTAAGAGGCTTATAAGTAGTGTGAAGATTCATAAAAGACAGACTAAGCATGGGCTTAAGGCACCAACAAATGATTGTTTGCTTAATTTATGTACAGTAGGCTCCATACCCAATGTGGGGCTTGAACTCACAACTTGAGATCAAGAGTCCCACACTCTACGGAATGAGCTGGTCAGGCATCCCAGTTTTGATATTTTTTAAAAGTCTGAAGAGATCAAGGGAAATTCTTATTTTGGTGGACTTTATTTATTTTGAAGTTTAATATTGAATCCACACTGGGGCCCCAGAACCATCTATTGTCCAGGGCCCTCATCTTGTCTCCCTGCAAGGCCCTTTGGGTCCATCCTTTGCCAGCCTCTCAGCCTCAGCCTCACCCAGGCCATATGCCCCTCAGTCTATCCAGGTTCCACTGAACACCTCACCTGCCCAAGCCCAGCTCCACAGTTGTGTGACACGGCAAGTCCCTTAACTATTGCGTGGGTCCGTTTCCTCCTCTGTTAAAAGACGTGGTTGAAATGGCGTCTACCCTCTATGTGAGAGCATTAAAGCAATAATGCAGAGCACACATGGCACACGGTAAGAGTGGGGTGGTGCCTGCATTATGCTCCCTGGCGTCGCACACCAGCAGTTTCCTCTGCCCATTGACTTTTCCTGTATCCCAGGCCCATTCCTTCTAGCCTTCAGAGCTCAGTCTAGGTGTCACTTCCTCCCAGATCAGCACCTTAGCCATAAATGAATAAATGCAGCGAGAGAGCATCCAGGAAGAGCAGAGTGTGCAGGAGGGGACTAAGTCAATGGAGGGGGTTCCATGTAGCGCCTTCTCTTGCAAGCCCTTGGGGGCCCTAACAGTTAAGATGCGCAAAGGGAGCTTCCTGGACGCTCCGGAAGGGCCCCAGAGCTCCCTGGCTCAGCTGGAGAAGGGTGTGCATCTCCCTTGCGCAGCACGGGGGCCGCAGGGCGCAGAGCAAGAGCCAGAGGTGACGATGTGGTTACGGTATTATCGGGGAGCGTGGGGAGCCCGCCTGGGACGGGGGCCAGGAGCTCGCGAGAGCCAGGTGGGTAGGCGCTGGGGAGCAAGAGACCGAGCAGTAGTCAGGGAAGGAGAACCCGCCAACAACGCGCGCAAGGGAACAGCCGGAGAGGCTCAGGGTGGCCAGCGAGGAACTGCGGAGGTGGCGGCTGGCAGAGGAACGCGTCCCACTCTCCCGCCGCGACTGGCACGAGCGGGGTCGCTCTACTTCTAGACCCCACTGAGGTCTTTCAGGCGAGGCTGCCGAGTCACTGCGCTGGCAGGACGGAGACTCCGAATCCCCGCCGGGGCGAGAGCGCTGGAGGACACATCGCGCGGGAGCGCAGGTCCCGGATTTCCCCGGACCGGCCGTTACCCTGGGAACCCCAGGCCAAGGCCCTGAGCTCGCCCGACAGCGCCCCCAGCGGCTGGGAGAGGAGGCCAGCACGGCCGCGAAGCCCCGACGGCTGGACAGGAGACCCCTCACCGGACCCGTCCAGCACCAACGACTGCTCACATCTCGGGGTCGCCAGCACCCGGGACACCAACCGAGATCCACAGCCCCACCCCCCGAGTGGGCTGCGCGGCTTTGGCCCCGCCCCGCCCCGCCCCGCGCCGCCATTGGGCGGGGCCGGAGGGGGCGGGGCCCGACGGCGGCGCGCGGGCCCTACAGGCGGCGGAGGCGGGGCGCGTGGCACGGACGGCCGGTCCCACTGAAGAGGTGCCGGTGGGTCAGCACCGCCCTCAGCGCCGACGGGAGCTCGCCCGTCGCCCCTGCCTCGGAAGCGGCTTCGGCAGCAGCCGACTGACGACACAGCGGCCACAGACAGATTGGTCGCCAGTCCCCCGGCCCCGGAGGAGCGCCTACCGCGAGGCGGCGGAGGCCTGGTCGACGCCGCAGGGAGCCCAGCAGGTGCGGCGCGGGAGGCGGTCTGAGGTTGCGCCGCGGCCGCCGGCGACCCCGACCCGAGGCTCCGACCCCGAGCCTCGCCTGCCGCTCGCCGTCGGGGCGGCCCCGGCCCCTTCTCGGCCGCGGAGCGGAGGCGCACCCGCTGAGCGCGCACCCGCTGAGCGCCAGTCCGGCCGGCCATGGCCGCGCGCCCCGGGCCGCTGTGGCTCGTGGGTCTGGCGCTGTGCGCGCTGAGCGGTGGTGGCCCCGGCCCGCGCCCCCCCGCCGGCTGCCCGGCCCGCCGCCTGGGCCCGCGCGAGCGCCGCGACATGCAGCGCGAGATCCTGGCGGTGCTGGGGCTGCCCGGGCGGCCCCGGTCCCGCGCGCCACCCGCCGCCGCCCGGCTGCCCGCGTCGGCGCCGCTCTTCATGCTGGACCTGTACCACGCCATGGCCGACGACGACGACGAGGACGGCGGCCCCCCGGAGTGGCCCCCGGGCCGCGCCGACCTGGTCATGAGCTTCGTCAACATGGGTGAGTGCGGCCGCCGGCTGGGCGTCTGGGGCCCAGACGACCGTGCGGCCTCCGCGTGGACGCGCGTGTGCGGACGTGGCCGGGGACACCTCGCGGGCGGCAGGGGCGAGTACACCGCCTTGGCCAGTGCGCGCCCCTGCTGCGAACAGGTGCCCCCTGGACGTGGCCACGCCCCCAAGGAGGGGTGAGAAGTGCGGAGCTCAGGGCCAAGTGCAAGGCGGGTGGGGGCTTCGTGGGTTAGCGGACCAGAACGGGCAGAGGTGCGAATGTGAGTCCCAGAGATATGCGCGTTCGTCCCGCTCCCAAACACACCCAAGGGTAGGAATCATCTCCTGTCGGGTGGACCGGACAGTGCCAGGAAAACAGTCTGGTCCCGGGGAGACAGATGAGTAAACAGGCTGGGATGCTGTCACAGTGATAAGGGCAGTACTGGAGAGAAGGACAAAGTTCAGTGTGGAAAGCCCCGGTCACATCATCAAAGTGACCGGAGCTGAGAACCCAGATGTCCTGAGTGCACAGCTGCCTGTTCCCTGGCCAGAGCCCCAGCTCCTGCAGGTGAGGGTGTGGCTGCCAGGGCAGCAGGTGGGAAGGAGTAGACTCTGAGCTCAGTGGGGCAATCAGTGGTCTTGTCACCCTGACTAGCACCTAGGACATGGCTGGCATGCAGTGTGTGTCCAGGCCGGTGGAAGGACCCAGTAGGCCCCTTGGACCCTCCTCATCCTTCCACACAAAGCCCAGCCTTTCCTTTCTACAGTAATTTTTCTCCAAGTCGTGGACCCATTTGTGGTTAGAGTACTCAAAGATGTCTCCCCATTACTAAATCTCTTTAATCTGCAGTCGTGAATGTCCCCTATCTGCTTTGCCTCCTGTCTGTGGCCAGTGAGGACCAGGGTTCTGGGCTGGAGCAGACACCAGACTGGATGTGGGATTGAAGGACTGCAGCTCAGGCTGAGGTGGAGACAGAACCCTTGCCAAGACCACCAGCATCCCTTCACGTACAGCATCATGCTTAGCCCTCCCCACAACCCCGGGAACAGACATGATATTCTTCCCCATCTCCCAGATGAGGACAGTGAGGCTCAGAGAGGCAATGTCATGCCCAGGACAGCACAGCCTCTCTGTGGCCCAGTCAGGACAGGCCCCGGTTGTTTGGCCCTACATCGGGTCCTCAAGGAGATGATATTTCTACTGTCAGGAAGGCAGGCTTTCAAGGTGGAGAGAGCTTCCAGAGGGGTTTAGGCAGAGAAACCCAGGGGATGGAGCAGCAGCAGCAGGTTTTGTGGGGTTTTCAGCCGTTTGCTTCCTCTATAAGGGCAGGCAGAATGGACAGCCAAGGAGACCTCTGTCCACCACACCCAGAGCTGGTGGGTGGGCTGAGGTGGGGAGTGAGCAGCAGGAAGTGGCTGTTAACCTCTGCTGAGAGCCTGGTGCCAGGCATAGGACTGAGTCAATGGGTTCTGAATGCCACCTTCTTGGTTAAGGGCAGGGTGGGGGACTCAGGACGAAAGAGACCATGTGTGGAACTGAAACTAGAGCCCTTTCCTCAGGACAGGCTGACCTGGGGCCAGAACCAAGAAGGGTTGTGGATACAGTCATCCCGAGAATGTCCCTAAGGGCAACATCCATTAGAGTGAGTCTCTGCCCAGCCAGTGTCCTGCTTCCCCAGCATCCCCTGGGTGAAGGCGTGCACAGCCTTGGTGGGAGCTCTTACTGCGAATCAAGCAGTACCCTTAGCTCAGACAAACCTGATTTCTCTCCTGCCTCCACTGTGTGACCTCAGGCAAGCCCCTTGCCCTCTTGGAGCCACAGATCCCTTCTTGTAAAATGGGGCTCACTGAGATCAATGCATCGTCAGGGGTATTGTGGGATGGGTTGATAGATGGGAGGAGCAGAAAATCAGCCCTCTAGTAGGTGCACCTGGACTGGTCCCTGCTGCCCGAGCTCCTTGCCAGCTGCTGCCCAGCCTTGGTTGGGTGTGTTGGGAATGTCCCACACTTCTTATGTGCAACCCAGAAACAGATTTTAAAAGGCAACCAAAAGGTGCCTGTACCTATTTTTAGAATAAAAACGAGCACCTGAAGAGCCTTTGTTGCACCCATCTAGCAACATGTAAGCTGTTTTACCAGCCCCCTTTGCATGGGCTCAGAGAGGTTAAATGGCCAGCCCAGGGCCACACAGCTCATCCATGGCATCATCCAGGGCCTGTGGATTCCTGATGCCAGCTTCTTCCCACGCTGTCTGTGTGTGTTTCATTAAGATCTAAGGCCTCTGATGCTGTGGGATTAACAAGCAGATCTTTGTTTGGTGGAAGACCAGTCTGTGGGCGGGCCCAGCCAGCTGTCAGAGGGCCTCTTTATTCTGATGTACTAATTGTACTAGTAGAACTCTTGCAGTGTGAGTGATTTAACTGGTAATTACCTAGGCTGTGGGGGTGGGAGGGTTAGACACCTAGCAGGAGTCTTTGCTTCTTAGGAGGCCCAGGCCCCAGGCCCTTGAACCGCCACAGAGCCTGATGGCAGAGTCATGGCGGTATCCACGCCCACACCTGGGCACCTGTACCTGCACCTCCAGCTCCACCTCTCCTACTGGCCTCATCTGCTCCTGAGAAGCCAGACCCGGTGCCTGGTAGGCCCCTGACCATCCACAGCAGCCTGTGGGACCAGAGGCCTTGGGCCTGTCACAGGCCTCCGGCCCACAGGCTGGGCATCTGTACCCAAGCAGATGCTTTAGGACGCCCATGTCATGGCTGACAGCGTCTCTGGAGGGAGGCCAGGGCTGTGGTCAGAGCTGGGACCCCTGCCTGGCCTCTCCGTCTCAGACTGTACACTCTTGGCTCCCCCTGGTCAGGACTTGCTGATGGGGGCTGATGCCCATGTGGAGCAGATGGGGTCTGTCCCGAGTGTCTCCTGTGCTCAGGGAGAGGAGTGCCCTGAGCTGGGAGGCAACATTCACATTCTTACACTGCCTGCACCCACCACTGATTCCTTCCTGTCCCGAGTCACCTCCCTTCCCTCTGCTTTCTCGTCCAGTCCACAGCGATGGTGTCAGGAAGCGAGGGGCCTCCCAGCCCTGACCCCGTGGCCCTGTGCTGGAGACAGCTCCTCACCGCACCACCCCATCCCCTGGGCTGTGTGGGTCTGACCTGCTGTACCTTAGGCACCTGGGGCCAGCCCTGCAGCTGGTGAGGGAGGAATGAGGAGGGAAGGACCGACTCTGTGTGCTCTTTCTGGTCCTTCTCCACCTTGAGTCAGAGCAAAAGATGCCCAGTTCTAGGTCGAGAAACTGAGGCACAGATAGCCCTGCAGGCAGAGGTCTAGCCAGAAATGCATGGAGCCGTCTTCACTGTTGTCCCAGCCCTTCTCTGAGCAAACTTACTCCCGTGCCTTGGGCAGCCGAGGACGTAGGTGTTGACCTGAGGTGTTCGATTTGGGGGCAGCAGGGCTGAGTGGAAATGAGGAATCTGGTCCACATCCTCCTCAGCCCTGTGACCTTGAAGGGGCAATGCTTGGTCTTCATGACCCCAGGGTCACTTTCTTTGGTTCTTTACTAGGGAATTCTTTCATTTTTCATGAATTCACTCAACAAATAGTCATGTGATATCTGCTGTGTGCCAGGCACAGTTCTGGTTACTGGGATGTGACAGTGAGCCTAACCAAGTCCAGCCCTCATGGAACCAGCCTTCGGAGGGGGGGATGCAAATAATAAATGCATAAGCCACAGAGATGGTTGTCAAGTGGTGTAGACAGTGACACCCCCCCCCCAAATCTGGAAACCAGGAGCCGAGGGACAGGGGAGGGCAGACGGGACCTGGATGGGGGCTTCTGACCGTGGACTCAGAATCTGCATCTCAGTTCCACCACCTGCTGTGAGTGTGGTGTGGGTCTTCTAGTCCACCTCCAGGAGCCTCAGTTTCTTCCTCTGTAAAATGGAGGCACTCAGGGTACCCACCCACTGGAGCTGTTCCGGGAGCATGTGAGATGATGCCTGGTGAGGACCTCACGCCCAGAACGTCCAGGTCTGTACCTTCATTTTCATCACAATCACAGTCACTTCTATGTTTTGGAAAAGAGGAGAGTGAAACTCAGAGAAGTTAGGTGATTTTCCCAAGGCCACCCAGCAGGTCCACTCCCTGTCTCCTCTGCTCTTCTCCTGTATAGAAGCCGCCTCTCCACCCCCGTGGGGTCCTGGCCCATAAGTGCATTACGTGTGGCGGAATTGGACTGTCTGGAATGTAGGTTGTAAAGAGAATCCTATTTAAAGTGTTTTTATTTGTTGGGGGTTACAAAAGTAAGACATGAGACATGCTCAATACACACCATTCAGACCACACAGAAACAGGTGACACAGGTGCTCCTGGGGATCCTTTTCCCACCAGCCCATGGGCAACTACTTTCTGACTTTTATCACAATGCATTCATGTCCCCCAACTTTGAGCTTTCTATGCCTGGAATCATACAGTGTGTGCTTTTATGTCTACTGTTTCACTCAACATAATTTTTTTGACATTCGTGCTTGTTATTGTTGTATTTGCAGTTCTTTTTTTTTTTTTTAAGTAATCTCCACATCCAGTGTGGGGCTCGAACTCATAACCCTGACATCAAATCAAGAGTCAGATGCTCTTCTGACTGAACCAGCCAGGCACCCACATGGTTCTTCTTTAAGAATTGAATTGTACTGCATTCCTCAAGTATATGCATTTATCCAGTTTTATTAATGGATAGTTGGGTCATTTCTTGTTTGGGGTAAGGAATACAGGTGCTGTGAACATGCACATGTGGCTGGGGCTATTGTAAACCTGCATTTTAATCCTGACTCTGCCACTTGGGAGCTGGGAGATGATACACAGGTGCTTTTTAAAGTCTTGGAACCTCATTTCCTCACCTTTAAGGCCTCACTCCCAGGGTTGTGTGGAACTAGGCGAAATGTGCAGTAATGCTGGCTAGATGCTTGTTACATGGCAGGAACTTACTGAGTAATGTTAGTAACTCTAATATGTTACCCTCTGCTTGTGCCTCTGCTCATTTTGAACCCTCTGCATACAGTATCCTCACCTCCAGTTCTACTTTAAAAAGGGTAGGCCCAGGGCGCCAGGGTGGCTCAGTCAGTTAAGTGTCTGCCTTAAGCTCAGGTCATGATCTCAGGGTCCTCGGATTGAGCTCCGCATCAGGCTCCTGGTTCAGTGGGAAGCCTGTTTCTCCCTCTCCCTCTGCCACTACCTCTCACTTGTGTTCTCTCTCTGTCTCAAATAAATAAGATCTTTAAAAAAGAGGGGGGGTATGGGCAGAAGTTTCCATAAGTCTGTCTCCACCCCAACTACTCCTAAAGAGACAGGCTTCTTCTATCCTTGAAGTTCCATCCCCCATCCTATGTATTTTTCTTAGGATCTGAGTCACTTTCTGCCAGCCTCATTCAGAGCCATGCCTTGCCCCTTTCTCCTGCTCCCTAAGAAACCGTGAACAACCTGAGAACAGGGGCCAGATCTGACTCTCCATGACATCCCCCCTCCCACTGTGCACCCCAGCTCCTGTGTGGCAGGTGCATGGGGCAGACTGGCAAGATGAAGGGAGGAAGAACACAGCAGGAGGCAGGGACTGAGAGCAGGGGCAGGAGCCTGGGCCTGGTCAGCTGGGGCAGAGCAGGGCCTGCCCTCCCTGTCCTTGTGGAGGCTGACCATGGGTGCAACATTCTCCCTAGACACTTCCCGGGATCTCCAGTCCTCCCAGGGCCCTGCCTGGAGGAAGGTGGCTTCAGCAGACATTCTCAGGGGACTGGGGTGCTCCCTTTGACAGCAGAACCTCATTGACAGGTGACCCTCCCATCCTAATTTCGCCACCTACAGGGAATCTGGTACCACGCATCTCACATCGTCTTTTAAGTCTGAAAGAATGGGCCCCAGCACTAGGGCCCAGGACAGGGAGGTACACCCACTCCACCTCCTCATGGGAACCCATTCCCCACGGGAAAAAGGGATGTGTCGCTGTGACCACATCTTTCTGGAAAACTCCCACAGTTCAGTTCTTTCCCCGGAATTGCACTGGGGAATCGTATCCTTGCTCAGTCTCCTTAGATCTATTTTAGGCCTTGACTGACTTGATGTGGTGGAGTGTGCGGGTGTCCCCTTTTAATTTGGGGTCTAAAGCTGTCTGAGGTCTGGACCGGCAATCATGAGTGCAGAGCCATTTATGGAAGCAGCTCTTGAAAAAAGTCGGTAATGAAAACTGACTAAAAATACCTTAGAAATGAAGCCTCCTTGGCCTCCTCTGGGCAGTACTGAGATTTCTGGGTGGGAGGGAGAAGCCCTTCAGACGCAGAACTGGTAGGTGATCAGTGCTGCAGCTCCTCCCTGGGCCCACACCAGGCACAGAGACCCGGGTCTTGCTTTACGTCTAAAGGGGGCGCCTCAGCCTTGTCACTAGCAGGACTAGCCTGACGGGACCAGTGTCTCTGCCTCTGGGACCCTCGGGAGCCTGCCCTCTACCTCAGCAGCCTAGCCGTGGGAGGGGGGCTAGTCCCGCAGCAAAGTGAAAATGTGAGCGGCTTCCGATGGAGACTCACTGTGCTGTAGAAGCCATTCCCAGACCAACAGCTGCCCCACTGTCCTGCGGAGCTCGGGAATAACCTGCAGACACATGCCCTCTCTGGGCCCCCGGAACAAAGGGAGCTCAATGACAGTCCACTGAGAGCCTCCCGTTTCCACCCCATATGGTACGGTCCTGCCCTTAATTGCTCACCATCCAGAGGGACACACGAACCAGAGATGGGGACCCCTGGGACGGGGGAAAGAGAGAGGCCAGCAGGCTGATCTGTGTGAGGTCAGAGGAGGACAAGGGGCCTTGAAAGCTGGACCGAGAGGAAAAGCATCTTTTGGACAGGGCAGAATGGGGGTGACTTAGGAGAGGGCGCTTTGGGGAGGGCCTTCAGGGGAGGGAAGAGGTATCTGTAGCCAGAAGTCCCAGGAGGCCATGAGCTCGGGGGGTTGGTGGGGCAGAACCAGAGCTTGGGCTCCTCCTGGGGACCCTGTGGGGCTGGGGAAGGGTTTGAGGACAGACAGGTCAGGCGATTCTATTTTCTTAACAGCCACTCTGAGCTAAAGGAAGAGGGTGTCTTTTAAAGTCTTACTTTTTGGTGAGAAACAAGACAGATTTAAATCATCCAAATACCCTTAAATTTTGTCCGAGTCACAAAAATATCCAAAGCCATTGTTGGTGTTGGGCTGTTGGATTCAGGTTGTGGCAACTGGAGATCTAGCCCGTGAGTGGTGGGTGCAGGTCCTCAGAGGCAGAAAGACAGAACGTAGTTGGCGGCCATGCAGTCAAGGACATCTCTGGCACAGAGCATCCTTACCCATAAGCAAATGTGGAAAGCAGAGGTCATTTTATCAGACGCTGGAGGGAGGAGAAGGCCAGGAGTCCTATGATTGTTTAATTGCCTGGAGCCGCAGTAATGGAGTTAAGAAAGCAAACTCTGCCTCCTTATGTGGAGCTTTTTAGGAAATAAGGTACCTGTGGAAACAGTAGTGGCACTGTCTATCCCTGATGGTGGGCTCGTGCCCTGCCATGCCCAGTGTCTTGATGGAGGTGGCTGTCAAGAGCCTCTGTGGGCTCCTAAAAACCATCCGTGGTTTCCAGCCTACCTCACAGGGTCCTGGACTATCGTAACATCAACAACTGTTGAGTTTTATCAGATTCTTCCCAGGTCACAGAGCCTCTTTGAATCATTGGACAGCACCTTAATCAAAGAATCAATTAATATTACTAGGGATAATGCTGCCATGTTGTCCAAGTTGATGTGCATGGTTTTCTCCAAAATCCATAACTTCAGTCTAATGGAAAAACATCAGATAAACTGACACTGAGGGGCATTTGAAAAGTGTCCGTGTCCAGGGGCACCTGGGTGGCTCAGTCGTTAAACATCCGACTCTTGATCTCACCTCAGGTCTTATCTCAGAGTTGTGAGTTCAAGCTCCATGTTGGGCGTGGAGACTACTTAAAAAAATTAAAAATTAAATAAACGAAAGTGTTAATGTCATGAAAGAAAAGGAAAGACTTAGCAGTTGTTACAGACCAGAGGAGACCCAGGAGACCTAACAGTTAAATGCAGTGTGAGGCCCTGGATGGAAGTCGGGAACATTGAAGAGATAAATAGTGGAAAACATGGCAAAATTCTAGAAAAGACTGTAGTTAATAGACTTGTACCAATATCACTTTTGTGGTTTTGATAATTAGGCTGTGGTTTAATTACACATGGTGTTATCGTTAGGGGAAGCTGGGTAAAGAGTATGAGGAAGTCTCTGTACTATTCTAGCAAAGACTTTTCTCTAAATCTAAATCACTTGAAATTATCTCAAAATAAAGCTAAAAGCATAAAGTGACTCCCACACACCCTTCCTGCATTATCCCCAGTCCCATCCCTCCCTTGACATCCTTTATAGCCACTCACGTAAAATCACCTTGTTTGCTACTTCCCCACGCACTGCAGATTCCTTCGGGGTAGAGGAGGGCCCCTCTGTGTCCCCAGCTCTGGTTTCCCCAGTGCCTCCATAGTGACCTGCATACAGTAAGTACTGCTTTCAAATGTGTAGGAGCAAATGAATTAATTCTCCTGGATGTCACCAGGAAAAATGACTGGGGAAGATTGAGGGTTTATAGAAAGCATCCTGAGCATGTATAGCCAGGAGTCTTTTCCCATATGCTCAAAGATGAAGTTATGGGACTGCCTCCCCCAACCCCCCCCCCACCAATTAGGAATCCTCACCCCAGATGTTGCAGATGGAGGAAATAATTGACTACCCAGAAATCTTGCCCCAGGCATCAGTGGTTCCCCCAGAGCCACTCCAGGGAGAGGATTCCTGACAGGACATAGCTCTGATGGCCAGGATCCAGAACATAGGCCAGGAGGGGAGCACCCACTCCTCCTTCAGCCTAGCCAGATCTGCCAGGGACTGGGAAATGAACTTCCCAAACCTATAAGCAGTAGCAAAAAAAAAAAAAAAAAAAAAAAAAAATTCCTGGGAAAACCCAAGAAGTCACATTGTGCAGACCTTGGCCTTTCCCATAAATTCCCTCTGCAGACCATCAACATTGGCAGGGGGTGGGAGGCAGCAACAGGCCACTTCCAGCTGGATTTTTATGCCGTCCTTTCAACATCAGATGGTGAAGGTCCAGCCTGATGTAGTGGAGCAGCCCAGATGGGAGTCTGGATCCCTGGGTTCCATCTCTGTGTGTGTATAAAAGTGGAAGGAGACTGTGTGTGGTGACCTCTGTCCTTAGAGCTCTGATGTTCTGGACTGTTCAGCACTTTCATAAAGGGTTAGTTTCTATTTTGTGCCTGAGCCAGAACAGCCTCAGTGGTGGTTCTGAGGGGCTGCCTTTCTGAGCCTGGGCATCTTTGGGAGATTCCAGACCTTGGGGAAGTGGAGGCTCGGCATGAAGGTGGGAAAGAAGGAAATGCTCCTGGGTGATATGTTAGAAGCATTTGCTGGACCAGAACCAAGTACCTACTCTAGTAGCAAACATAGCCTTTTGCAGTTTCAATGGACCCTGTATCAAATGGTCATTTTGCAAATGTGGATACGAGGCCCAGAGGATCAGATGCCTTGACAAAGGTCAGGCAAATAAAAAGGAAACCACCCAAATGCCTTTCAGTTGAATTAATATTTTTTTAAAAGATTTTATTTATTTATCTGACAGATGGAGATCACAAGCAGGCAGAGAGGCAGGCAGAGAGAGAGGGAAGCAGGCTTCCTGCCGAGCAGAGAGCCCCATGTGGGGCTTGATCCCAGGACCCTGGGATCATGACCCAAGCCAAAGGCAGAGGCTTTAGCCCACTGAGCCACCCAGGCGCCCCTAATATATTTTTATGTTACATAACCTTTCATTCCATACTCTTATTTAGAAAAAGAAAATTGAAAGTCTCCTTCTCCTTCCCCTGGGCTCCTGAGATTCACACATGAAGGTTCTACTGGTGCTGGCAGGAGGTTATCACTTTGATAGAGGGATGAAGTGAGGAAATTGGAGGCCTGCACTCCTCCTCGACTCCTGTTCCTATGGAATGGCCATCAGTCCTACCTACCTGATAATGCCTGCCCCTCCCAAAGCCCTTTTAGGCCCCTCTGTGGAAAGACTCCTAGTATCTCCAGTTCACAGATGAGAAGATTGAGGCCGGGGAAAATATCTGGTCACTGATAGGCTCAGGTCTGGGATCAGAAGCCTGAGCTACAGGCCAGAGCACCTATACTTCTCAGTGCTGTGTTAGTGGCAAAAGCAGGGGCAGGTGGCCCAGGAGCTACTGTAGGGGCAAATCCAGATCCTAACAGCTGCTATTCCTCAACACCAGCTTTTGAGAAATACTATTTCTGGGGCGCCTGGGTGGCTCAGTTGGCTAAGTCAGTTAAGACTCTTGACTTCAGCTCAGGTCATGATCTCGGGGTTGAGAGATCCAGCATGGAGCCTGCATGCAACTCCCACTCCCTCTGCCCCTTCACCTCCTAAAAGAAAAGAAAAGAAAACTTTTCTAATACACAGAAGCAACTGCTGGAAAGCTATACTTCTACAGGTTCCAGCATAGAGAGAGGGGCCACTCCCCTTTGGCCAATTATAGTCATGTCTAGTATAATGCTCTATCCCAGGAAGTTTTAACAGTTTCTGATGAAAAGCATCACTTTCCTCACAACTTCCTGGCTTCTGGTGCTTGCCTGGAACAGCCAGGGGGGCAGTTTCCTGTGCTGAGCTACTGGGTGGTTCATGGACTTCACAAACACACAGGGTGGAAGCTTGGAACCGGGTTCAGTTCAGGTGCACAAGGCTCCCCTGACCCTACACATATGGACCCCCAAGTCAGCAAGGGAGGGAGGCCCCAGAGCGTGGTCCCCCAATGGAGCTGGCAGGTTTGTGGGTTGTCCCCTTGGCCCCAAGACCCGACAGGAAATCAGCCGCAGGCCTGCGGACCGAGATCGCCTGTGGCCCCACCCGTGCGCCAGCCCCACGGTCTTGGGAGCAGATATGTGTTCACGGATCCAGGTTCGAGGCTCTGCAAGGAGTCCAGTGAAGGGCGGCATGGAGCCCCCTTACTTCCTGCTCTGGGCCATACCCTGTCACAGCCAGCAGCCTCGACCTGGGGCGTCCTGCACATCCAGGATTCTTATATGGCCACGGAGCAGAGGTGGTCTGTGCGGCCCCTGAATCCACAGAAATTGTCCCCAAAGCTGTGCATGTGGGAGTGTCCGTAGGGAGGAGAGGACATGTGTGGCAGTATTCGTGGCCCACATCCCCGGATGTGGGACCAGAGCCCTGCAGTCCTCGCTCTCCGCGTGTGTGGGAGCACATGGGTCCTTCCCAGGGTCACCGCCCCCGAAGCAGCCTGGCTCCTGGCTGCGCATGTGCCGCGTGTTCGCCAACCTGGCGGAGCCTGGCCGTTGTCTTTCTTCGCCACTGTGGTCTCGGGTGGAAGAGCCCACCTTGTCCCGTCACCGTGTGTGTCCACCGGCCCCGCCCAGCCCAGCTGTTGGCCTGTCCCTCGCTGGACCCGGTCCCTACCGCAAGGACAGGAAGCGTTCCCCACATCCACCTCCGCCCCAGCCTGGTGACTTGTGGTCACAGACACCAGAAGCCAGAGAGAGAGTTTTTAAAAAGACTCACAGACGTGTCATTAGAATCTGTGTTGGGTTTGGGGGAAGGTGCTGGGTGGCTCCCGCCCCTGCTTTCCGGAAACACAGATTTGTGGCGTCTGACAGTGACAGGAGGCTAAAGTGGGATGGTACTAAATATACTGTCCTGGGCGCTTCCGGGCAGCGGGGGGTGTGGGATTGACTCGCCACCCCAGCCTCCGGCCCAGACAGACCAGCCCCGCCTCGGCTCCCCTCCAGCCTGTGCATCCCCTTCCCCTCCGCGCCTGTCTTCCACCCCCGCTTCAAACCACCTCGCCCCCCTGCTGCCCAGAACCCTAAACCCCGCTGGCCAGATGCACAGCCGGTGCTCCCAGGCCGGGATTCCAGCCCTCCAGAGTCAGACCACAGCGAGACTCAGGGCCGGTCCCCCACAGCGCTGGCCTGTGGACACCCCCACCCTGCACACCTGTGCCTCCAAGGTCCCCTCTGCCTACAAGGGCTTCCCTGCCACCTTCTCCACCCCACAGGACTCCGTCCCATCCTTCAGGGCCAGTTCAGGTGGCACCTCTCCTGGGAAGCCTGCTCAGGTCCCACCCATCATGGGACCGTCCAGCTTCCCCAGGACCTGACCAGGTGTCACCAGGTGCTGTCACTCCTACTTTGCTTCTTCTTTCCAGGTCTCCCTCTGACCCTCCTTCTTCCCTCACCTTGTCACCAAACAGGAACTGCCATCCTTTGTCCTTTGCTGATTGTGGCTGTTGTTTTCCCTGCCTGTGCTATCTATTCCTCAGCCCTAGGCCTTTCTTCAGGCTGGGCCCTTCCTCTGCAGTGTCCTCCCTTGACATTGGGGCACATCCACTCTCAGCCCTTGAGGCCCAGCTCCAGGGTCAGCTGCAAACACTCCCTCTCCCCGAGGCTTCCATGCATACACATCGGCAGATTCTGCACATCCCCGGCCTCAAAAATGCACTCAGTTCTGTCCCGGTCCACTCTGTGACCTGTTTCTGCCTTGGGTCTGATGTCAGTCTTCCCAGAGGAGGGACCTGCCCTCAGATTCATCCGTGGGTCCCAGAGCCAGCAGGGGATGGGTGGGGCAGGCTGGGTTGGGGTTTGGGGGCCAGAAATGGAGGCAGCTCTTGCTGGCACCACGGTGTGCTGGCCCCTGTGCCAGACACCTCAGCGCATGGCCCGCCATGCCCTCTCAGCACCAGGAGGCAGAGCTTGGGAGCAAGTCCCCTTGCAGAGGAGGGAGCCGTCCCCACCCAGGCTGCCCGGGGCCCCATCTCCCCCAGCCCCAGCTCTGTCCAGAGCACAAGTGACCGACTGCCCCACTCTGTCTCACAGTGGAGCGTGACCGCACCCTGGGCTACCAGGAGCCCCACTGGAAGGAGTTCCGCTTCGACCTGACCCAGATCCCAGAGGGCGAGGCGGTCACCGCCGCCGAGTTCCGGATTTACAAGCTGGCCAGCGCCCACCTGCTCAACAGGACCCTGCACGTCAGCGTGTTCCAGGTGGTCAGGGAGCAGTCCAACAGGTGCCTACCCTCATGCCACCTCCTGCCGAAGCCTCGCCGAGGAGGGGACACTTCCCAGAGGACAGAAGGGGAGCTCCCTGGGGAGTACACCCTCAGAGGCAGAAGGATATTTGGCCAAGGCCTCGTGTCACTGTGGGGAGAGGCCCAGCATAGGTCCTGCTTCACATCCCTGCCATGCTCTCCCGGCTGTGGGACCATGGGCAGGTCACTGAGCTCCCGAGCCTCGGTTTCCACGCCCCTGCTGGGCCCAGTAGCATTTTGTGCTGTACATACAGTGAGAGAAGACACACGGGGCGCCCACCCTGAGCCAGGCGGGATAGGTGCCCCACGCATGGCCCCCCAGGTGGGCACTGGAAACGCAAAGGCAGCTGTGCCGGCCCTCAGCTAATTGTTTTTTCATGTCCACAGGGAGTCTGACTTGTTGTTTTTGGATCTTCAGACGCTCCGAGCTGGGGACGAGGGCTGGCTGGTGCTGGACGTGACAGCAGCCAGTGACCGCTGGTTGTTGAGCCGGAACAAGGACCTGGCGCTCCGCCTCTATGTGGAAACGGATGGCGGTAAGGCTCAGGGTTGGGCAGCAGACCTTCTCCTGGGGGCTCTTCGAGGCTGTTGGCACAGAGCCAGCTGCGACCACCTCCTTTGGCCCTGGAGGCCTGGCCTCTCTCAGCCCAGCAGCTGGGGTGATAACCCCCTAACCACTTTGGGGGCTCATTGGGGTGCAGAAACCAAGGTTCCCACAGCGGGAGCCCCCTACCATGGTGGTCTCCCTCCTCTCCTTTTGCAGAACCAACATTTCAGTCACTAAGAGAGAGTCCATGTTGTCCCTCCCCAAGAGCAGCCGTGTATGTGGGGCGTGTCCATACTGGGCAGGGCCGAAGCGAGGTAGTTACACCCTCAGACTCGGAGCAGAGAGGCCTGGGTTTGAATCCCAGCTCTTCAGCACTCTAACCCGGTGACCTTGCCAGGGTACTTACCTTCGGGGTCTCAGTGTCCTCCTCTGTAGAATGAGGGTTCACATGTTCATTCATTCTCCAGGCAGCTGGGGGAGAACCTCCTTCATCGCAGGCAGAGGAGTGGGGGAGGGAGAGGCAGAAAGTGGGCACAGGATGGTGGATCTGAGCTACAGCAAGGGGCCGCCATGGCTGGAGCTGGGCGGGCAGGGGCGAGGTGGGAGAGGAGACTGAGAGCTGCAGGGCACATCCTGAGTGTGGGTGAACCCGGGCCCCGTGTCAGAGGGTTGAGGGTGGCTCCCTGTATTTCATAGCAATGGAGGATGATGGGATCTGAGTCAGGTTTTTAGAAAAGAGCCCTCTGAGACAGCCCCTGGAGGAGGGCATCACTTACCCCGGTGCTTAGTGAATTAGGCTTCCCATAAGTACAGTGGGGACAGGGCGAGGAAAATGAGTTCACAGAGGAGAAAGCTGAGGGCACTATCTCAGCGGGCGACCAAGGCTCATACGAGTGTCCTGCATCTGCTGTGTCCCCTTGACATGACAGGATGAGAAGGGCCCTTCATCTCGTGGTCATCCCCCAGAACACAGAACCCCACCTGACCGTGGGAAAAACATCAGACAAACCCAAATTGAAGGACCTGCTACAGATGCCTGACGAGTGCTTCTCAAAACTGTCCCGGTCGTCAAACACAAACAAAGTCTGAGAGATTGTAACAGCCCAGGGAGCCTAAGCAGTTGTAGCAATGGAATGCCGTGTGGGATCCGGGATGGGACCCTGGAGGAGAGAAAGGACACTGGGGAAGACCAGTGAGGTCCGAATACATCGTGTTTAGTTTATCCTCAGACTTAGTGTTGGTCGTTTAGTTGAGACAAGTGCACGGTGCTAATGTCAATGTTGGCATTTCCCGGGGAAACGGGCCTGAGTATCTGGGAACTGTCTGTACTGTCCTTGCGTTTTTTCTGTAAATGTCAGCTGTTGTAAAATAAAAACTTAGTATGTGTGTCCAACAAAGGCCCTGCATCCTATGTCTGCAGGGACCGTAGTCTGGGGGGGGCGGGGACAAGAGCAAAGTCAGAGCAACAGGAGCCACGAGCTGCAGGGGAGAGCGGAGACGTGCTTGTTGGTTGGTAGCAGCAGAAGTGGAGAAGAGAGGATAGAGGAGGAATGATGGAAAACGTGGATTGAGCCAGTGGCCATTTTTAATAGAATCTTTATATTTTCCTGCCTGAGTTAAAGTAGTAGACGGGCAGGCTTGAGGGAGCAAACCAGGAGGCCTTTTTCGGCAGTGATGTTATTGAGAGCCCTGGTTGACGTCCAGATGGAGTGTCAGCTAGGACAGGTGAGAGCTGGGGCACAGGTGGAAAGCGCCCACATCTAAGTGGCTTGAGAGGCCTGGGACCGGAGCAGGTCTCCTGGGCAGAGGTGTGGATGGAGAAGGAAGGGGATGGTCCAGAACCCTGGGGCCTCCCACATGGAGAGGGCTGCCCAGAAGGGGTGATGTGGAGGATCTTTCCTTCCCATGGGGGTTCTGGGGTAGAGAAGGCGGCCTTCTGGCCAACCTGAGGGCTCAGGGTCGGTCTTCCCCTCACAGACACCACCCCGGGACCTCTGCAGGCATGGCTCCCTCCCCATCAGGCGCAGGGTCTTGGATTTAGGTCCCACGGGGTGGGAGGCACGATGCTTCCCAGGACGTCAGGTGTCACCTTGTCCCCGCGTCATCACCCCGTGTGCCCTCCCTGTTCTCTGATGTGGCAGCTGTGGCAGTCAGTCAGTCCCCACCAGGTCTGGAGCCGGAGGCAGAGCACAGGATGGCGGCCCTCCAGCAGTTCTCCAGATTGTACACGGACCCCTTGCAGCTCGGGAAAGACATCTCTGACAGCACCAAGCTCAGAGTCATGGCTTTGGGCTCTGCAGGATTCCAGAGAACCTGATAAAGGCGCTGCTCAAGACACACGTCAAGGAAGTAGCAACGTGGGGGTGGACGACTTTGGGCTGGGCGTTCTCTTGGAGACCAAGCAGGTCCCCCATATCATTGGCTCCGATGCAGGGGAGAATTTGCTGTGCGAGCACCCAGTACCTGTCCCGCTGAGGCTGGAGCTACCTTCCCAGGGCTCCCTGAGGGAGTGCATCCGTAAGGGGGGTGCGGGAGGCGGGGCCCTGTTCTACAGGCCCACAGCCTACAGGACCTTGGTGCAGGAGGGAGGCGCCCCCATCAGGTTCTCGCAGGAGGCCACATGGCCCTCAAGAGCCAGTGCGGAGAGGTGAGGGACTTTCTCAGGGATCTCCGTCTTCTGGAGCTGCCATCTCGGCCACGTTTGCTTTGGTGAAAGGGTGGAAGGCCCACCGCGGAGGAAACGTTATCTTCAGAAGAAGCGCCAGGAGGTCCAGCGTGCCCACGAGCAAAGCTGCAGAAACCTCTGTGGTGGGGGCAGACGAGGCTGTGGGTGTGGGCACGTCTGCCCCCGAAGACGTCCAGGTTCCTAACACTGATGCGACCGTCATCTGGAGGGAAAAATACGAGAAATGAATTGAGCATCTCATGGTGCAGACAGAGGAAGGTGAAAAAGCCAAGTGTGTGGGTGACCCCCGGGCCCGGATCATCACACGAGCAGCTCTTGAACACGAGGATGGCATGTGCGCCACCTGGGGCGTAAGAATCACGCTCCTGCCCAGCAACTACATCAGCCCGGAGGTAACTGTTCATCCTCACCGTGAAAATGGGATCCTGGGCTTGGGTCCGTTTCCATTAAAAGAGGAGGCAGATGCAGATCTCATCACTGTGGGTGAGCAGATGGTCACCATTTCCCCTGGGGGCTGTTTTTTCTCCTGCGAAGACTCGTCTGCAGTAATTCAAGGGGACACCTCCACCTCACTGTGCTGGGAGCCGTGCAGGTTTCCTGTCCGGTCACAGGCTAACCGGGCCACCCCTGGAAAGACGGGGAGCGGCCCGGAGGGAGCCATGGATTTGGTGTCCAGCGCCAAGGCCAGAATGGTGGTCACCATGCAACGCCACACCAAGGACAAGGAGCCCCACGTCTTGGAGAAATGCACCGTGCCACTGACTAGGGCGCTGTGCGGACCGAATCAGCCCCAAGAAGGCCGTATTTGACGTGCACGGGAAGAAAGGCCCCACGTGGATTGAGGTCTGGGATGGCCTAATGGTGGACGATGTCAAAAAGAGCTCGGGCAGCCCTTTGCCCTGTCCCCAAACCTCAGACCCACGCAGCAGGTGGCAGCCTGAGCCGGGAAGGAAGCCCCGGTCACAGAGGGTGGGTTTTAGTGGAAACCAGAGGAGGTCTGGTCACCTCTGTCCATGGCGCTGGCTGTCTGGCGCTCACCGCCAGACAGACGATTCTGCCAAGAGGGATATGGCTTTAATTAAAAACCAAAGAAGAATGGAGCCCTTTGTCTTCTTTGTTCTGTGCTTCCCAGAATGGTCTGGTACCATCGTCGGGCGCTTTGAACGCCGTCCTCACTGTGCTGTTTACATGACATTGTGTGCAGCTCCAATGAGCCCACGGGACGGCTTTCACGGAAGGGCCTCCCCTTGTGAATGAGTCAGGAAATGTGGGGGGATGGTGAGGAAGGCATGACCACCCCCATACCCCCAAGGCCCCACTTTGCCAGCACCGTACGCCCCGTGACCTGGGGGATGCTGTCCGGGTGAGCTTGTCTTCCTGCGGCCCCTCTGACTTTTCCTCTGGAGACTTCCGTCCTCTGGCTAAATTCTGTGTCCCTGTAGCCTCCCCTCTTCCTCCCTGCATGTCCTCCTCCTCGTGGCTAAATAGATGTGTCTGGAAGGACAGCAAGGCTGTCTTGCTGGGCCAGAGCACTGGCAACGCAGTGACAAGGTTCCCCTGTCGATCATCCGTCCCCCCGTGTGCTGTCGAAGGCTGCGGCTTGTGGTAGGAGGGGTTCTAGAAACCTAAGACGGACTTCTGTGTTTTCTCATCCTCAGGCATGGGATTCCTATGTCGCCCAGGACACTCAGACCCTTTCTGCCTGTTGTGGAGCCCTAGACTGGCCTGTTGTCACTACTCCCTTATAACACAAGAGAGGCCGTGGGGTGTTTCCTCCTGAACATAACGGGTTCATACACATGCCTGTGCAGCCATGTGCACGTCCAGATGTGTACGTGTGTGTGAGGTAAAAAACCTGACACAGAGCACGATGCACGTTCTCAGTGTGGCTCTCGTGGGCATACAACCATCAGAGCAGGTGGGCGAGAACTGGAGATTCTAGCTGGTGAAGGAAGGCCTTTCAGGGAGGCCTCCTTGGAGCCTCGCCCCGAAGGAAGGGCCAGTTCCTGGAATGGAGGGATGGGGACACCGCTCCCGAGGGGCAGCCTGGGGGCTGGGGGGTTAGTGGCCAGGGACTGGGTTGGATGTGGCATGGAAGGGCAACAAGTGGATGGATAGTGGGGCACCTTTTGGGGCTTCTGTGGGGGCACCTGATCGGCGCTGGGCGTCAGTTTTCCAGCAGCAGTGTGGACAGGCAGAGCTCCCCAGGAGCAGACAGTGAGACGGGTGAAGATGGTAGGAAGAAGGAGGAGGGTTGAGTTCCTCGTTCTCCCGTGATGAAGTAAGCAGAGGACAAAAGCAGACTGGATCCATAGCTGGGATTCTCCGAGGGTTCAGACAGGCACCCCGGTTGTCCTTCAGCCTGGCACAGGGTCACCTCCCTGACCACAGGCTGAAGTGGGACCGGGTCTGTGGGAAAGAGCCAGATGGCGCCCAGAGCAGGAGGCCCGGGGGAGAGGCGGGAGTGATCTGGGCCTGGCACAGTTTAGGGGGGTGTGAATGAGGCCTTGAGCACCTGCCCGGGACAGGATGGGGCAGGCGAGCTGGCAAGACCTCTGGGCGCTGATGGAGCAGACTGAGAAGTGGGGAGAGGCTGGAGGACTCATGGGTGCCCCCGGCCCAAAGAAGCAGCATGTTCCATCAGGACGAATGCGAAAGGCCACAATGTGGCCCACACTTTCAAGCATGGCTGCACACACCTGTCAAGTGCAAAGGGGCCTGCCAGCACCCTCACAAGGTCAGGTATAGAGGCGGGGACCCTGGGCCCCAGAGGCTCCCACCTCTGCCTTTCTAGAAGGCAGCCTTCCAGTGCCGGGCAGCCTAGGGCATCACCAGCTAGATAGCTCAGGCCTTCCCTGCAGCCCATTTTCTGCCCCCGGGAAACCCCAAGAAGATCCTTGATCAGACGGGCACACAAGGAAAGTGAATAGTGAACACAGCCTCAGACGAGATTGCTCTCCCTGGCTCCTCGGTAGGCAGTTCTCTCCAGGGAACAGGGACAGGACAGCGGCACCCGCAGGGGTGGAGTGCTGCCCAACGCAGGGTCATGGAGTCCCACTCCAGTGCCATGCTGACGACAGTCACCCTCCTGCTCTCATCCACTCTGGGCTCCTCGTGGCCTCTGGCATTGCCCCTCTGCTCAGAAGCCTAGTATGTGTCTCGTGGCTCCATGTCCTTGTGGTTTTGTTGCTTCCTCGTGGCTGACTTGCTGTGACCCAAACTCTTCCAAATGGCTTGTCTCTGGGCTCCTTCCAGGGTCAGCTCCTGCTGCTGATGACCTCCTGTCCAGCAGGATTGTTCCCAAGTGAGCCTCTAATGGGTCCAGGGCATTTGTGTGTGGCAGGTGATGTCATAGGTCAGAGTTCAGTCTCGGGATTGATTCGTTGTTCAGTCAACTTGGCCCAAGG
Source organism: Enhydra lutris kenyoni (assembly GCF_002288905.1). NCBI lineage: Eukaryota > Metazoa > Chordata > Mammalia > Carnivora > Mustelidae > Enhydra > Enhydra lutris. Next base: position 10,261,893 of record NW_019154093.1, read on the forward strand.
ACATGGGCCTACAGCACAGCTATTGAAGGGCTGACCTTTACCAGCTGAGCAGGACTGTGGGTGGGAAAGGCAGTGCCCTTGACCTGTGGTGTATCCCAGTGACTCATATAGACCCACTAATGGAGCAAACATAGGTATTTGTACATGTGGACGTCTGTGTACTGTATGATGATAAACGCATGTGTTTCTATACATATGTGTGTGTGTGTCAGGGTGGCCACATCGAGGGGACAGGGACACGGAAGGGGAACAGTTGGCTCTGCATGTTATGAAGCATAAAACTGAGTTAATGATCCTCTCCTGTTGTTTAAGAAAATTCCAAAGGGAGAGAAAATGAAGGGATCTGTGGCACTCTCGTCTTCACAGTGGAAGCCAGGAAATAACTGACGTGTTTAAAGTGAAGCTAATATCTAAATATTATGGTGTATTTTCTCAAAGGATTTTATACATTTGAAATGCTCATTGTGGAGACATTTAAACAGCAGTGAACGTGTTTCTGTGAAAAAGTTGAAAAAAATACAGACACTCATGGTCACCATTGTGTAAAACTTCAGTTGACATGGAAATATTCCAGAAATATGAAAATGCTGTGTTGTAGTGTGGAGAGATCTTTTTTTCCTCAAAGGTTACTTTACAATTGCTATTGTATTACTTTGACAATTAAAAAATCAGGAGGCAGGGAGCCTAGTGGCTCAGTCAGTTGAGCAGCCTGGCTAACTCTTGGTTTTGGTCAGGTCATGATCTCAAGGTCATGGGATCAAGCCCTGCCCGGGTCTCTATGCTCAGCCGGGAGTCAGCTTGAAATTCTTTCTCCCTTGTCCTCTGCCCCTCCCCAACCAAAATAAATAAATAAATCTTTAAAAAATCAGGAGGTCCTTTGGAAATACAAAGAGGTACAAGAAGTTAGTTTTATTGGTAGAGTCAACATTTCCAAGGATCATGTCTGTGTTTCTTAAGGCAATCTCATCTTTAAGCAGCTTTGGAGCCAAATCCCATTTTCACGGGCATCCCTCTTCCTAGCCAGAGGCCCCCGTATTTCGCTGCCCACAGTCTTTTCTCTCTTTTTTGACCCACAAACCTGGGGTTATCTCCTTAAGTGAATAAGATCTTGGGGTCTGGAATTAGACGTGGGCTGAACCCCCAGCTCTGGGACTTTGGCTTGATGTCACTGCCCTGCTGCCCCCGGTGTCCTATTTGTGGGCATCAGGGGACACTTAAGGCCCTGCTCTTGGGAGCAGCAGGCAGAACAAGCCCTCGCTATGTCCTGGCAGCTGCTCCCATCTGCTGGGACACAATCCATCGAATCCTCCAAAAGTATGGGGTGGGCGGGAGAACTCTGGCTTGGAGCTCTCAGACGGCTGTGGGAACCACGGTTCTGTGCTCCCCTGGTGGTGTGGCTCCAAAGTTTCTCCGTGAAGCATGTGGTCCAGGTTACTGTGGAGACACACGAGGTCACAAGTGGGAGTTGCTCAAACCAGTAAAGGGCTTCACAGATGGCAATGTTGACCACTGTCACAAATGACGACCCTGTGTTGGCAAGGCCCCCCTCCCCTGTCTTCCTTGGACCATCTCCCTTGGGTCTCCAGATGAGGAAACTGAGGCCCTCCACCTCCGTGGGCCTGGGCCCGTGCAGGCTCTAGTGGAAGGGTCCCCGCTGTCCCCTGTGCCGGCCCTGCCCGTGAGTGACCACCTCTCTCCTGTCTCCATCCCAGGGCACAGCGTGGATCCTGGCCTGGCCGGTCTGCTGGGGCAACGGGCACCGCGCTCCAAGCAGCCTTTCCTGGTCACTTTTTTCAGGGCGAACCCCAGTCCCATCCGAGCCCCTCGGGCAGCCAGGCCCCTGAAGAGGAGGCTGCTGAAGAAAACCAATGAGCTGCCGCAGGCAAACAGACTCCCAGGGATTTTTGGTGAGGTCCAGGACGGGCCTTGGGCTGGGCCCCAGAACAGCTCCAAGGGACAAAACCCTCCAGGCCCCCTGTAGGTTCAAGCCTGTGCTCACCCTCTAGCATTTTCCCGACACGCTCCTTTGCCTCATGTGCCCTGAAGTCCAGCTACTGGCCTCCCTGTCCCTGCCACCCAGAAGTGCCTTCTCAGACCTCCCCTGGCTCACCAGGGCTTTTTCCAGAAGTCTTGTCAGCACCAGGTGCCCCTTTCTCCAGGCACTGGTGGCTCTCAGGTCTCCCCTGGGGACCCTGAGGACCCACAGTTGTTTATGTGAAGGTCTCCCCACCAGACCGAGTCCCTCAGGATCGGGGTGGGCCTGCTTTGCCCTCCTGCCCTCCTTTCCTCCACGGGGAGTCAGCCCTTTGGCCTCTATGGAGCCACTCAACCCGGTTGAATGGGTGTGGCAGGAGTGGTGGGGGTAGGTCAGGAGGTGTCTCTGCAGATGAGGAGCCGCCTGATGGCCCAGGGTCCCCTGCCCTGTGCTTTGGCGCCTCAGGGGCCACAGGTTGGAAGTCAAAGGAGGCTGGGCTCAGTGCAGGGTTACTCCGTAGCTATCAGGAGCCACCTAGAGCCATGGAAGTTTCTTGAGCTGGGTCAGGGCACCAGCAGAGCTGCAGGATGGGCTTTATGACACCACATGCCTTAGTTCCACTTCATTCATTTATTCAACAAATATGCCCAGTGGGGTGTCCCCGCCCTGGGATCCCCCGGGGTTAGCTGCGTGAGCAGGAACCCCAGAAAAGACCTGTGCTTCTGTCCCTGCAGACGATGTTCACAGCGCCCACGGTCGGCAGGTTTGTCGGCGGCATGAGCTCTACGTCAGCTTCCAGGACCTTGGCTGGCTGGTAATTTCTGACTCTCCTCATTCTTCTTAAAGACAGTCCCCACCCCAAGATCCTAAGTGTAGCTCCAGGAGGAGGTAGAATTATGGGTAATTTTCATTTTCTCATGCATTATGTTCTTCTGTGTTTTTTAGAAGGGAAAATGTCTTACTTTTATCGTGAGAGGTGCTTTTTGGTAAAAACCATGAAAAGAGGGATAGTTTGAATCCTCAGCTCTAACAGGTCAGATCTGCAACAGGGAAACAGAGGCCATGGTGGGCAGTGCGCCTGCGCACCTGCTGGGACTGCAGCTCTAGGAGGCGTGGGCGGTGGGGGCAGGCGGGAAGGACAAGGTCCGGGCTGACTACACATGAAGGGGACAGAGCTGTGCCCAGCCTCACCTGCTGAGAGTCTCCTGGTAGTGTCCAGCCTCTTAGGGGAGGCTGTCTTCGGGACCCTGCTGTTGGCTGACTGGCCTGGGGCTGGGGGATGGGTTTGGGGCAGCCCCAAGCTGTCCTGTGCCGGGTGCTAGAGTCAGGAGCTCAGGAGAGGGCATCTGGATGGAACTCACCTTCTCCCCTTACACCCCCAGGACTGGGTCATTGCCCCCCAAGGCTACTCGGCCTATTACTGTGAGGGGGAGTGCTTGTTCCCGCTGGATTCGTGCATGAACGCAACCAACCACGCCATCCTGCAGTCCCTGGTCAGTACTGCGTCTGTCTGGTCCGGCTCCCGGGGAGGGGGGTTGGCACAGCCGGGTGAATGGAAGCCTCTGCCAGGGGGTCAGGGGGTTCTCTCTGCCCAGAACCTTCCCTGCACACATGAGCAATGACGGCCCGCGCCTAGAGGGAAACGGGTGCCTGTATGGCCGTGCTGGCCGTGTAGACGCCTATGCACCTCAACCTGCATATACCCGACTTACCCTGACTGCTCGTGCACACCAACCTCTGTGCACTGCACACACGTGTGGGGACTCCACAGACAGTATGTGGGTACCCAGATTTACAAGACATGCTTGCTCATGGTCAGACACACGGCACCTGCGTAACAGACGTGCATCCCTCCTGGGGCCCATGTGCTCTGAACACACACATCACCGTGTGCACGAGCGTGCTCACCCCGGGACACAGGTGTATGTGGGGTGAGTGATGTGCATGTGCGCTCAGCCACCTGCTGCATGTGTGTGCAGGGAGGGGCGCAGGTGTGCCTCGCTGAGCTGCTGGGCTCCGGCCTCCCCTGTTCATCGCCCCGAAGGCACTTTTTCCCTTTGTGCTTTCCACAGACGATATGGCTTTGGGTGCTGTGGCCGGGGTACCTTCACAAGCTGAAAAATCTATTGAAATGATTATATGGTTTTATCCCTTTCTCTTATTGATGTATCAGATTGACTGCTTTGTGAATATTGAACAACCGTCACATCCAGGGAGTAGATTCCACTCAATCATCGTGAATGATTTTTTTAATGTATTGTTGGACTTAGGGTGCTAATATTTTGTTGAGGATTTTGCATCTATGTTCATCAGCAATATTGGCCTATAGTTCTCTTTACTCGTGGTGTCTTTTTCTGGTTTTGGGATCCGGGTAATGTTGGCCTTGTAGAATGAATTTGGATGTTTTCCTTCTACTCTTCTTTTTGGGACAGTTTGAGAATAGGTGTAATCCCTTTCTAAATTTTTGGTAGAATTCACCAGTGAAGCCATCTGGTCTTGGACTTTTGTTTCTTGGGTGTTTTGTGATTACTGATTCAATTTCATTGCTGGTAATTGCTCTGTTCAACTTTTCTATTTCTTCCTGCTTCAGTTTTCATAGTTTGTATGTTTCTAGGAATTTATTCATTTCTTATAGGCTGTCCAATTTGTTGGCATATAACTTTCATAATATCCTTTTATGATCTTTTACATTTCGTGGTGTTATTACTCCTCTTTCACTTCTGTTTTGAGTCTGCTCCCTCTTTTTTTTTTTTTTTTTGAGTCTGGCTAAATGTTTATTAATTTTATTGATCTTTTCAAAGAACTAGTTCCTGGTTTCCTTGACCTGATCTATTGTTTTGTTTTGTTAAGTAAGTAATCTCTGCACCCAAAATGGGGTTCAAACTCACAGACCCAAGATCAAGAGTCACATGCTCCACCAACTGTGCCAGCCAGGTGCCCTGGTCTTTTTCAATTCTATTTTGTTTACTTCTGCTGTAGTCCTTATTATTTCTTTCCTTCTGCTGGTTTTGTTTGTTCTTTCCTTAACTCCTTTAGGTGTAAGATTAGGTTATTTGAGATTTTTGTTTGTTTTTTGAGGTAGGACTATATTGCTATAAATTTCCCTCTTAAGACAGATTTTGCTGCATCCCAAAGATCTGGGACAATTGTGCTTTCATTTTTCATTTGTTTCCATGTATTTCTTAAATTTCCTCTTCAATTTGTTGGTTGACACATTCATTATTTGATAGCATGTTATTTAACCGCCATGTATTTGAGCTCCTTCCAGACTCTCTTGGGATGGGTTTCTAGTTTCATAGTGTTATGGTTAGAAGATACCTGGTATGACTTCAATCTTTTGTAATTTGTTGAGACTACTTTTGTGGCCTAATGTTATCTACTCTGGAAAATGTTCCCTATGTACTTGTAAAGAATGTGTATGAATGCAATGTTCTGAATAGATGTTAAAACCAACTGGTCAAATGTGTCATTCAAAGAACGTTTTCTTGTTCACTTTGTTTAGATGATCTATCCATTAATGTGACTGGGGTGTTAAAGTCCCTGATATTACTGTATTATCAGTTACTTCATGTTTGTTATTTACTGCTTTATGTATTCGAGTGCTCCCATGTTGGGTGTATAAATATTTATAATTGTTATATCTTCCTTTTTAAAGATTTTATTTTATTTATTAGAGAGGGAGCATGAGTAGGGAAGGGGGCAGAGGAAGGAGATTCCCCACTGAGCAGGGAGCCCCATGCGGGGCTCAATCCCGGATCCCTGGAATCATGACCTGAGCTGAAGGTAGAGGCTTAACTGACCAAGCCACCCAGGTGCCCCCCCCCCCGCTTTTAACAATTGTTATATCTTGTTGGATTGTTCCATTTATGATTATATAGTGTCATCCTTTATTTATTTTTTTTTAAAGATTTTATTTATTTATTTGACAGAGATCACAAGTAGGCAGAGAGGCAGGCAGAGAGAGAGGAAGGGAGGCAGGCTCCCCACTGAGCAGAGAGCCTGATGTGGGACTCCATTCAGGACCCTGGGATCACGACCCCAGCCAAAGGCAGAGGCCTTAGCCCACTGAGCCACCAAGGCGCCCCACAGCCTTTCTTTTAAAGTCTATTTTGTTGCATATGAGTATTGGTGTCCTGGCTTTGTTTTCGTGTCTGTTTGCATGACTGCTTCTCCATCCCTTTACTTTCAGTCTGTGTCTTTAGACAGCAGGTGTCTGTAGATCTGAAATGAGTCTCTTATGTAGGCAGCATACAGATGGGTTTGGTTTGATTTTGCATCAATTCCATCACCCAGTCTTTTGATTGGAGCACTTAGTCCATTTACATTCAAAGTAATTACTGATGGGGATGTATGTATTACCATTTTGTTACTTCTGTTTCGGTTGTTTTTGTAGTTCTTCTCTGCTCCTTTCTTCCTTTGCTCTCTTATGACTAGTTGGCTTTTTTTAGTGACATATTTGGATACCTTTTCCTTTAATTTTTGCACATCTGTTACTGGGTTTTGATTTGCGGTTATCATTAGGTTTGTACATAACATTTTCTGCATAGAGCAGTCTATATTAAATTGATGGTTGTTTAAGATGAGCCCATTCTTTACAACCCCCCACCCTCGTCATTTAGGTATATGTTGTCCTGCTTTACATCCTTTTATTTTCTGAGTCCCTTGACTGATTTTTATAAACATACTTATTTTTACTGCTTTTGTGCTGCTTTTCTTAATTTTAGAGTCTTTTCTGTCCACTCAAAAAGTCTTAACACTTCTTATAGGGCTGGCTTAGTGCTCATGAATTACTTTAACTTTTGTTTTCTGGGAAGCTCTTTATCTGTCCTTCTATTTGGAATGGTAGCTTTGCCGGACAGAATATTATTCCTGGCTGCAGAATTTTTCCTTTCAACACTTCAAAGAGATCATGGCACTCCTTTCTGGCTTGCGATGTTTCTGCTGAAAACTCAGCTGATAACCTTATAGGGTTTCCCTTGTATGTGACTGTTTTTCTCTTTCTCTTTCTCTCTTGTTGCTTTAAAAAATTCTCCTTATCACTGCTTTTTGCCATTTTAATTACTATGTGTCTTGGTATAGCCCTCCTTGGGTTGATTTTGTTCGGGGATTCTCAGTACCTCCTGAATCTGGATTTGTTTCTTCCTTCCACTTCTTCAGCTGTTATTTCCTCAAATAAATATTCTGCCTCCTTTTCTCTCCTCGTTCTGGGATCCCTATAATGCAGATGTTATATGCTTGATGGTGTTGCTGAGTTCCCAAAGTCCACTCTCATTTTGCGTATTTGTCCCCTCATCTAGTGAACATGATTACTTTCCATTACGCTGTGCTCCAGGTCCCTGAGTCATTCTCTGAGCCTTCTGGCCTACTATTTATTCTATCTGGCGTGTGTGTTTTAAAAGTCATTTGTTGTGTCCCTCATCTCTGATTGGTCCTCTTTTATCTCTTTGTTAGGAGTCTCACTGATACTCTCTACTCTTTGCAAGTACGGGATCATTTTGATCACTATTTTAAATTCTCTATCAGGTATATCATTTACCTGTTTTCCTTAGGTCTCTTGCTTTGGTTTTGTCCTATTCTTTCATTTGGAATGTTTATCTCCTTATTTTGTCTAACTTTCTGTGTCTGTTTCTCTGTGTTAGGAAGGTCAGCTATGTCTCCTGCTCTTACAAGTAGTGGCCTTCTGAAGAAGAGGTCCCGTAGTGTCCTATAACAGTGTCCCCTGTTCACTGGAACCTGATGCCTCACAGGGTGTCTCCTATATGTGTTGCATACAGCCTGCTGTTGTGGCTGAGCCGCTTTTTCTTTCAGTCCGGTTGTCCGTGATGGCTCTCTCTGCCTGTTGTGGGTAGTGTTTGGTCCCTGTGGCGGTGGAGGGCCAGTCTGGGGCCACAGCAGGCTTGAGTGGAGTCACACCAGGCATTTGTGAAATGCAGCAGCACCAAACCGCAGGGTGTTTTCCTGTGTTGTCCCCTGAGCAGCTTTTGTTGGTGTGTGGGGCCTATAATAAGACCCCCTGTCTGTCCCCAGTCACCTGCTGGGGCACAGCCTGACTGGTGCGTGTAGTCATCTTTCCCTGGGGCAGGAGTCTCTGAGGGTCCTGTGGGGCTGTGTGCACACCACCGTGCTTACGTGCTTGAATGGGCTCCAGCAAGACTCTACTGGAGAGGGTGGGTTGGCCACACTCATGGGGGGTGGGCTACACAGTGTTTGCTGGGGGGGGGGGGTTGTGCTGGTGCTCTGCAGGAAGCGAGGCCAGCCAAAGCTCGGGGGGCTGGTGGGAGCAAGGTTTGTGCAACCGCCCTCTCTCTGCAGGAGGGGACCCGCAGTGCTGGAACTGAGGTGGGCATGGCTGCAGGGGCGGGGTGGCAACGTAGGTGGGGGTATTGTGGGGCTCCCACAGGCTGTGTATTTATGCTGGGGGACGGGAGGGAAATGGTGCCTGTCCACTCCTTTGTTCCCAAAGGAGTCTACCAACATCTCTGTGCCTGGGGTCACACTCAGGGGTAAACAGCTCTCCCTCCCCTATGGTCCAAGGTTTCTTCCAGCTGCTGCTTCTGTGTTGGATCTCTGTGGGCCATCTGTCCCACTGTCTCCGTAGGTGGGGACTCCGTTTCCTCCGGCCTTCCCAGAACCAGGCTGCTAATTTTTCAAATTCCAGGATTCAAGTCCTGATGGTTTTAAGAACTCATGAAATTCAACTCCTCTGGTTTCCAAAGCCCAATGTTATAGGGATTTGCCTTCCCCACACAGCTCCTTATTAGTGTTTCTGTCCCCTCTCTCAGACAGCTGCAGGCCTGGGGAGCTTCCTGCCGTGCTTCTGCCCTTCCTGCTCTCTTCCATGTGGCCTCTTCTCTGCCTCTGGTTGCGGAGTTTGTTCTGGTCCTTTGGTCATTTTCTGCCTTACTTACAGGGATGTGTCATCTAGCTGTATGTGCAGGACGGGGTGAGCTCAGGGTCCTCCCACTCTGCCATCTTCTACCAACTCTGCCATTCCTAAGTGCTTTAAGAGTTCTTGATTCTGGGGTTGAGATTTCTTTCTAGAATGTTTACCTAGAATCCCAGTTCCTGGTATCCCCGAGCCTATTTGTCTAGTAAGAGGTGGTTGAAGGTGAGGCCCCCAGAGGAGAGAAGCTGTGCTTCACTGACCGGGGCTTCGGCTCTGCAGTTGCCCTGCCTTCCTCGCGTCAAGTGGGATGGATGTGCCGCCCCCAGCCCCCAGAAGCCACTTTCCGGGAGGAGCTCAGGGGTGATGAGACCTGTGAGTCCCCGGGCTGTCCTTGATGCACGTGCTTCATGCTCCTCCCGGCTCCTGGGCGCCTGCAGCTCCCAAGTCAGGATGGCTAGGTGGGCTCGGGCTGCAGGAAGGTGTTGGGTGGCCAGGAAGGTGACGCTGGAAGTGGTCAGAGGCCGACTCACAGGGCCTTGGGGTCCCACTTAAGGTGCCAGGTGGGTGGACTTAATCCTACGTAAACTGAGAAGCTGGTGCAGGGGGTTAGCAGTGTAGTCCCCCGAGCTGACTGACTCTAGCAGCGCTGCTCCGGCTGCAGTGTGCACGTGGGCGGGTCAAGGGCGGGGCAGGCGGGGAGCGGCTCGGGGCCCCTGTGGTCCCCTGACAAGGGGTGGGGCAGGGCCGCTGTTCAGAGTAGGTTGGGGTGGGGTGGGGGTGAACCCTGGGGTCTGCAGGTGAATCCAGGAATAGGAGGCCTTGTCTGGGGACAGAGTTGTTGTTGGAGTGGAGGGCCTGCTTTGTTGTGCTTTCCCGTGGGTCCTGTTTGTCTACTGGCATGTTTCCCGTCTCCCTAGCCCATCCCACCACTGCTCAGGAGAACTGTTTTTAGGAGGCCTGAGGCCACTCCCTCAGGCAGGCTCTTTGCTGGCAGTCAGGCTGTTAGGAGGGTCACAAGTCCCCACACCTGGTCCCCGTCCTGCCGCTGGGAGCCACGTGACTCGGCACCACGCGCGGCCTCCACACGCTCGGTCTCCGTCTGCCCAGAACAGAGCTGCCTTGGAGATCATTGTCAGGGCTGGGACGTGCTTTGAGGAGTAAGAGCGCTGGACACTCCGGGGGTGGACCGAGGATTCTGGGCTTTGTTTGGCTCTGGGAACGTTCACTGGCCCACATTTGGGAGGGGAGACAGATGGCAAACAGCTAATGGGGACAAGAGATAATGCAGACACATCATGAAAGCACAGAGAGAGGAGCAGAGGGGTCCCCGGAGGGCTCCTGGGCACACCATGTGCTGGGGTGTCCTGTCTGAAGGGAGTGGGTGGGCCCTAAGGGCAGCGGGCCAGGGCAGGGGTGCAGGGGCACAGGGTGGGGTGGGTCCCCGCATGAGCACCTGCCTGCACTGCAGGCAGAGGACGGAGCAGGGGAGGGTGAGTGGCCAGAGACTCTGGGGCCTGCGAGGGCGGGGGTGCCGGGGCAGGGCCGCCATGTTCACGCCTGCCTGCCCCCCGCTCCGGCCAGGTGCACCTGATGAAGCCAGATGCAGTCCCCAAGGCGTGCTGCGCCCCCACCAAGCTGAGCGCCACCTCCGTGCTCTACTACGACAGCAGCAACAATGTCATCCTGCGCAAGCACCGCAACATGGTGGTCCGGGCCTGCGGCTGCCACTGAGGCCAGTGCCTGCCACGGGGGGCCCCCACCCAGGACAGGCCCCTCTCCAGAGCCAGGAAACCCTCTAGGACTATCACTGCTCAGGTGGGGTGGCAGGGAGGGCCCGCCGCACTCCTGCCACAGCCTGCCAGGGTCTCCCCAGACCCCTCTGCCCCTTCCCCTGGGCTTTATGGCAGATGGGCCGGCGCGGCTCTGACAGGCCTGATGCACTCAGCAGCCCCAGACACACAGACCACACTGGGTTCCAGTTGGAAGTCCTGCCTTAGGACACATGCTGGGCCACCCCAGCCCAGACTGGCTGGCCCAGGCCCATCTGAGGGGCATCTGGAGTGTGAGGCTGGCTGGCTGGGCTCTGAGCAGGGTGGGGGTGTCTTCCCCTTTCCAGGCAGCACACTGGGCATTTCCAGAGCACGCACTCGCCTTCAGGACCGTGTATTACTGGGCTCCGAACTTGGCCCACTAGCAGTTAGCACATTAGAAACAGAACAAGCCGGATGGGCCTCGTACTAAGACAGAAGCCAAGAGGGATGATTTATGGCGTGTCTTCCCCTTCTGGGGGGAAGAGGTGACCACCGCCCGCAGACGTGGATAACCTTGGGGGCGTCCAGGTCCCTCCACTTTTTCCATGTGAGGCTCTGCACTAAGACAAAGTTAGCTCTCAAGAAGTGACGACAGTGGCCGCAGTGGGAGGTCCAGGCTGGGAGACCGTGGCGCTTAGGCCCCTGCTCCCCAGCTCCTCACCCACGGCCAACGTCAGTAAGCAGCCCGGGTGGATTTTCCAGTGACCTGGACTGGCCTCAGAACCCTCGGCACAGAACTCCGGACACCCAGCAGCTTGAGCTCGGGTCCCCCTTCTGCCACACTAAGGAGCAACCATTTCACCCACAGATGGTACCTGGGCCACCGCAGGCCGGGCCCGGGGCCAGGGTGGGAACTGTCTGGTAGAATCCAGGGCTTAAGAACAGGCTGTTCACCAGTCTGCACCACCCGTGCACCCAGGAGTGCCTTCTTATTTCTCGAGACCTGTGAGCCAAAGAAAAGGCCCCTGTCCCAGGGGAGTGACAGGTGGTAATGCGGCTGGCCCCGGGTGGGGAGGTTCCCGGAAACCACTGTTCTCCTCAGAGCAGCCGCCACAGGCAGCTGGGCTGTTTATTTGATTTCTGACTTGCTAAGCCTGTAATTTACCTGCTGGCGCAGAGAGAGCCCAGCTGCCCGAACCCTAAAATACCGTGTCATCAAAAGCAGCTCGTGGGCCCGCCCCACCCCACAGACAGAGCCCAGCCGAGGTGGAGGCCCCCATGTGCCCAAGGATGAGTCCCTCAGGAGTTGCTCCGCACCCCAAGGAGGGGCCTGGGCCAGCAGGTGTGGACGCTGGGGCCTGCTGCAGGACAGTGGCCCCTCCACAGGGACGGGGAGGGGAGTCTGGAGCGAGCGCAGAGGGAGACCCTCCCTCTGTACACCGAGGGTGCACCCAGACTATCTGCGAGGTGGACAGTTCCCTAGTAGCAGGGGGCTTTGACCTCAGGCTGGCAGGGATTGGAGCACAAAGTGGCTGGAGTGTCAGGAGACCCATATTCTGGTTCCAACTCAGCCACTGACCTGTTTGCTATCCGGACAAGGCCCCTTCCAGATTCAAGCTTCAGTTTCTCTTCTGTGACATGGGGACACAGGACTCCTTCCTCAGCCTGAAACCCTGACCTTCCCTTCTCTTCCACGGCCCAGACATAGCTTGAGTCTAGCTGCCACAGGACGTGAAACCTGCCATCTGGGGACCTTAGTTAATGGCTCTCTCCTCCCAACATCAAGGGGAGTAGAGATTTGGAGACTTTGGACAAATGTCAGTATTTGGTCTCTTCAGCGCCTAGCACATAACCTGGCATGCTCTGGAAAGCTTATAAAATGAATGCTTTAAAGGTGCAGACTGCCTTGGCCACTGGGTATGCCGAGCAGGCACATCAGTACCATGATCTGAGTCCCTTTCTGTACAATCAAGCCAAAAGTAGACTGGTCATGGCCTTTCTGACAGACTTCTAGAACCTCCAGCCATCCAGGCAGCCACCAAATGGAAACCAAACAAAAAAGGCGTCAGAGAACAATGGACGCAAAGTCAGTAAAGGGACAGCCATCTTGTTTACATGGTTGCCCCGGCAGCCCAGGCTTCCTTCAAGGCTGCACATTAGAAGCCTAAGGCTGGTTAGCTCAGACCCACTGACAGCAAAGGAATGCTTCCAGGAAGAAAGGCCAGAGGAATAGCCAAGTTTGGAGCCCTTAGTGTGTGTGTTGGGGGGAACGCTGCTCTGTGTACCTCCCCCCGCCCCAGTGCATCTCCAGCATCACAGCACGGCCCTGGCCAGATGCCAGCCCATCAGGCAAAGCCCTGTTCTTGGGTCTCTCTGAAGGGACATGGGTAACATGCTTCAAGAAATGCCCAGAACTGCACAGGAAAGGGGGCTGTGAATAAGGCAGGGTGGGTTTTGGAGCCAGGAGACCTGGCATGGAATCCTGGCTCTGCCTCTTGTTAAACTGACCAAATTCTGTAATGTCTGAGGTAGAGGATTTTTCCCTCTGAATGGGGTATCGGTTCTGCCCTTGCAAGGCCATCAGGGGCAGATCAGGTGGGATCTGGTACGTCCACGAAAGCACTCGGCACGGCGTCTGCATGGTGCCCAGTGACCAGCATCTGCCAGAGGTCTTAGTTTGAATGAATGTGTGTATCTGGGCCTCCCCTACTGGCCTTGCTGTTAACACCTGCTCCTCCCAGAATATGTCCAGGAGATGCTGTGTTCACTTTAAAGCTGCACTTTTCCTAAAAAATCTAAATGTGGTCCTATCTCAGGAAGAGGTAGGGACTCGCACAGTCCCCTGCCTGCGGAAGTCCCAGCCTGCAGGGACAAACAGGGACTCACAGTGAGCCATGCGGCTCGGCACCTCTGCTGAGGACACGGCTGTTGTGTCCCCACCCCCTCCTGACATCCAGCAACCACCTGCGACCTCCAGGAAGCTGAAGCGGGGGTGTTCTGGAATTTCTCTTCTTACTGGGAAGCCTTGAGCAAGCACTTGGTTCTTTAAAAAAATTTTTTTTTCCTCGCTGAAGAAAATATTATGTGTGCACCAGGGAAATTTTTGAAAATAAAAAGCAGAATACAAATACACATAATCCCAGCACACAGAGCTAAGCATTGTTAAAATCCCTTCCAGTCTTTTTCCTCGACACACACATGTCTGTCTTTATATAGAATATATGGATATTTTGCAAAGTTAGGATCATATTCTATGCACTACTTGATCTGATTTACTCAATCTATGATATATTTAGAAAATTTGTTATTAAATCTTCTTTGAAAACATAACTTGCAGCATCCTAGCCCTTGACCTCTACCCCAGTTCTGTCACCATTCTTTCCCTGGAGGCAGGTGTGGGGCACCCACGACCCTGCTCTCGGGAGCCCTGGCCCCGGCCCAGCCGGGTGCTCAGGTCACCAGCCAGGAACCGCGGGACCCTGCATCTCACCGCCTGCGGGGGGCGGTTACGGGTGGACCCCTGTGGTGGGGAGGCCCTCGCACAACACAGAGAGTGCGGCTGCCACCCTGTGGTTCCCGGTCCGCCAGCTTCCTAGACAGGCTGTCCCTGCTGGTCCTGCCTTCCCAGGGCAACCAGGGAAGCAAAGTAAGGGACCCGGCCCTCCCACTTCCCAGGTTCACAGGGTTGTGACGGGTTCTCCTTCCTGGGGCTTCAGGCCAGCCTGCTCCCCTTCCCCACATGCCCTCTGAGAGCCAGCCTTGATGAGGACTTGGCAGACCTCTCTCCTCTCGCAGGCGTCACACCAGCCCCGAGCAGCTGCCATTATCCTGGCCTCACCACTGCCTGTCCTGACAGCCGTGACTGAGCAGCGGTGAGAGGGGGCCCTGGGTTAGGTCCCTGCGGAATCCTGCAGGCCGAGATCCCAGCCACAGGGGTGGGCCCCAGCCCACCCAAAAGCAGAGGCCAAGGTTGGCCTAGGACGCCCGAGACGGGGCTGGCAGCACCCCTCCCCCACAGGAGCTGGCCTGGGGTCACAAGCCAGCGGGCTTCTCTCCTCCCTTCCAGGCTCAACCTTTTAACCCAAAATGAGAGCGAGCCCTGCCCAGCGGTTCCTGAGCGTCGAGCCTTATCTAGAGCCCCTGGCCGGCAGCAGGGGAGCGGGCGGCAGCCCTGGACATTGTTTCTGGTGACCGATGGGACATGCCGGGAGGTGGCCCGGCTGCCAAACACTGGTGTAGGCAGCGTGGTGTGCCATGCTACAAGCTGTGGCACCAGACTTCGATTTCCACTGGTTCTGGGGTCCGGGGGTGGGAAGCATCTCTGGCTGACTCCCCAGCACCAAGCACACGGCTGGCAGGAGGCCTCCGGGCCTTCTCAGTGCGACAGTGCCGACCATCGGGTCAGTGACTAAACGGGTGGCCTGGTGCCCATCACACTCACAGCCACGTGTGAGGGCGCCAGTGGAGCCTAGCTCAGCTACCTTGCTGGCCCAGGAGCAGGGGACAGGAGGACCGAGGCCCTCGTGCACCAGCTCTGACCTCGGCTGCCTGCGGGGGTCGGACAAAGGTGGGAGACGGCAGGGGAGGGTCCCTGGCCTGTCCCAGGAAGATGGTCCAGTCACAGCTACAACCTCTGCAAACTCCTGGGACCTGGCTGGCGGGCAGCGGCACAAAAGCTAGGACTTATGTTATGGGAAGCGACGCCCTCAGAGGGGTGTGCGTGCACACTGCTGACAGCCCCTCGAGCAGGCAGCTCAGAATCTAGGACAACACCATGTGGATCCCTTAGTTTTTTGCAAAATGGACAGTCAAGGAAATGGTGAGCAGAGCGGCTCAAATCATTTTAGATTGGTTTTTGCTTTCATTTCTGCTTTGTAACCCCGGTGTAGCTCACAGTCTAGCCACTCAAAAGGTAACTGTGGATTCGTCTCAGGAACGCAAAACTGGTTTAACATCCAAAAAGCAATACAATACAGCACCTTAACAGAATAAAGTACAAAAGACACAATCCTCTCCATAGACACGGAAAAGGCACGTTATAAAACCAACACCTTCTCATGATAAACACTCAACAAACAAGGAATACAAGGGAACTTCCTCAGTCCGATAAAGAGCACCTACAGAAAACCCCCACATGGTGAAGACCAGGTATTTCTCCCCTTAAAGGCAGGGATAAGACCAAGATGTCTGCCCTCACCACTTCCATTCAACATTGTACTAAAGGTTCTAGTCAGGGGAAATGGCAACAAAATGAAGTGAAATTTGCAGAGGACATGATCTGGTATACAAAAAATCCTAAGGAATTCACTAGAAAACTATTAGGACTAATAAATTCAGCAAGGTTGCAGAATACGAGATCAATATACAAAAATCAATTTCTACACTCTAGCAATGAACAATCTGAAAATGAAATCAAGAAAACAGTTCCAGGGGTGCCTGGGTGGCTCAGTCAGTTAAGCATCTGCCTTTGGCTCAGATCATGGTTCCAGGGTGCTAAGATTGAGCCCCATGTCGGGATTCCTACTCAGCGGGGAGCCTCCTTCTCCCTCTCTGCCTGTCACTCTCCCTGCTTGTGTTATCTCACTCTCTGTCAAATAAATAAATAAAATCTTTAAAAAAAGAAATAACTCCATTTCCAATAACAGCAAAAAAATAAAAAAACTTAGGAATAAATTCAACACCCTTGCTTCTGCCCTCTGCTGGCCCCGCAAAATGTCTGGGTCCCTGACCTTGCGAGATCCCTGCCTCCTTCTCCACATTCCTTGTCCCTTGTAGGCCAAGCGTAGGCTGGCTTTGCCCAATAAAGAGGTTTCCTGAAAAAAAAAAAACAGAAGAAAACAAAAGAAAAAGTGTAGGCTTATACTCTGATAACTATAAAATATTACTGAAAGAGGTGAAAGGAGACCTAAACAAATGGAAAGACCCCCATGTATGGACTGGAAAACTTAATACTGTTAAGATGGCAACACTTTCCAAACTGATCTATAGATGCAGTGCAACCTCTATCAAAATCCCAGCTGGGTTTTTTTGCAGAAATTGACAAGTTATTCCCAAAATTCATGTGGAAATGCTAGAGACCTAGAATAGGCAAAACAATCTGAAAAAAAGAACAAAATCGTGGAGGACTCACACTTGCCAAATTCAAAATGTACTATGGAGCTGGAGGATACATGACAGCATGGGACTGGCATAGGACAGATCTAGAGATCAACGAGACAGAATAGAAAGGCCAGAAATAAAACCCAGGGATGGTTTTATTGGCATCAACAGGGATGCCAAGACATTTAAACAGGAAAAGAACAGCCTTTTCAACAGATGATGCTGCAACAACTGGGCATCCACATGCAAAAGAAGGAAATGAGACCTCTTTTCTCACACTATGACACAAAAATTAACTCAAAATGGATCAAAGCCCTAAATGTAAGAGCTAAGCCATAAAACTCTTAAAAGAAAATATAGGAGTAAATCTTCATAATCTTAGGTTAGGCAAAACTTTCTTAAGTTTTTTTTTTTTAAATTTTATTTTTTATAAACATATAATATATTTTTATCCCCAGGGGTACAGGTCTGTGAATCGCCAGGTTTACACACTTCACAGCACTCACCATAGCACATACCCTCCCCAATGTCCATAATCCCACCCCCCCAACCCCCCTCCCCCCATTAACCCTCAGTTTGTTTTGTGAGATTAAGAGTCACTTATGGTTTGTCTCCCTCCCAATCCCATCTTGTTTCAATTACTCTTCTCCTACCCCCTTAACCCACCATGTTGCATCTCCTCTCCCTCATATCAGGGAGATCATATGACAGTTGTCTTTCTCCGATTGACTTATTTCGCTAAGCATGATACCCTCTAGTTCCATCCACGTCGTCGCAAATGGCAAGATTTTATTTCTTTTGATGGCTGCATAGTATTCCATTGTGTATATATACCACATCTTCTTTATCCATTCGTCTGTTGATGGACATCTAGGTTCTTTCCATAGTTTGGCTATTGTAGACATTGCTGCTATAAACATTCGGGTGCACGTGCCCCTTCGGATCACTACGTTTGTATCTCTAGGGTAAATACCTGGCAGTGCAATTGCTGGGTCATAGGGTAGTTCTATTTTCAACATTTTGAGGAACCTCCATGCTGTTTTCCAGAGTGGTTGCACCAGCTTGCATTCCCACCAACAGTGTAGGAGGGTTCCCCTTTCTCCGCATCCTCGCCAGCATCTGTCATTTCCTGACTTGTTAATTTTAGCCATTCTGACTGGTGTGAGGTGGTATCTCATTGTGGTTTTGATTTGTATTTCCCTGATGCCGAGTGATGTGGAGCACTTTTTCATGTGTCTGTTGGCCATCTGGATGTCTCCTTTGCAGAAATGTCTGTTCATGTCCTCTGCCCATTTCTTGATTGGATTATTTGTTCTTTGGGTGTTGAGTTTGCTAAGTTCTTTATAGATTTTGGACACTAGCCCTTTATCTGATATGTCCTTTGCAAATATCTTCTCCCATTCTGTCAGTTGTCTTTTGGTTTTGTTAACTGTTTCCTTTGCTGTGCAAAAGCTTTTGATCTTGATAAAATCCCAATAGTTCATTTTTGCCCTTGCTTCCCTTGCCTTTGGCGATGTTCCTAGGAAGATGTTGCTGCGGCTGAGGTCGAAGAGGTTGCTGCCTGTGTTCTCCTCAAGGATTTTGATGGATTCCTTTCTCACATTGAGATCCTTCATCCATTTTGAGTCTATTTTCGTGTGTGGTGTAAGGAAATGATCCAATTTCATTTTTCTGCATATGGCTGTCCAATTTTCCCAACACCATTTGTTGAAGAGGCTGTCTTTTTTCCATTGGATATTCTTTCCTGCTTTGTCAAAGATTAGTTGACCACAGAGTTGAGGGTCTATTTCTGGGCTCTCTATTCTGTTCCATTGATCTATGTGTCTGTTTTTGTGCCAGTACCATGCTGTCTTGATGATGACAGCTTTGTAATAGAGCTTGAAGTCCGGAATTGTGATGCCACCAACTTTGGCTTTCTTTTTCAATATTGCTTTGGCTATTCGAGGTCTTTTCTGATTCCATATAAATTTTAGGATTATTTGTTCCATTTCTTTGAAAAAAATGGATGGTACTTTGATAGGAATTGCATTAAATGTGTAGATTGCTTTAGGTAGCATAGACATTTTCACAATATTTAGTTCTTCTTTAAATGTTTGGTAGAATTCCCCCGGGAAGCCATCTGGCCCTGGGCTTTTGTTTGTTTGGAGATTTTTGATGACTGTTTCAATCTCCTTACTGGTTATGGGTCTGTTCAGGCTTTCTATTTCTTCCTGGTTCAGTTGTGGTAGTTTATATGTCTCTAGGAATGCATCCATTTCTTCCAGATTGTCAAATTTGTTGGCGTAGAGTTGCTCATAGTATGTTCTTATAATTGTCTGTATTTCTTTGGTGTTCGTTGTGATCTCTCCTCTTTCGTTCATGATTTTATTTATTTGGGTCCTTTCTCTTTTCTTTTTGATAAGTCTGGCCAGGGGTTTATTGATCTTATTAATTCTTTCAAAGAACCAGCTCCTAGTTTCGTTGATTTGTTCTATTGTTTTTTTGGTTTCTATTTCATTGATTTCTGCTCTGATCTTTATGATTTCTCTTCTCCTGCTGGGTTTAGGGTTTCTTTCTTGTTCTTTCTCTAGCTCTTTTAGGTGTAGGGTTAGGTTGTGTACCTGAGACCTTTCTTGTTTCTTGAGAAAGGCTTGTACCGCTATATATTTTCCTCTCAGGACTGCCTTTGTTGTGTCCCACAGATTTTGAACTGTTGTGTTTTAGAAGGATGCTGTTTAGTCTCCATGTATTTGGGTTCTTTCCAAATTTCCTCTTGTGATTGAGTTCTAGCTTCAGAGCATTGTGGTCTGAAAATATGCAGGGAATGATTCCAATCTTTTGATAACGGTTGAGACCTGATTTAGGACCGAGAATATGATCTATTCTGGAGAATGTTCCATGTGCACTAGAGAAGAATGTGTATTCTGTTGCTTTGGGATGAAATGTTCTGAATATATCTGTGATGTCCATCTGGTCCAGTGTGTCATTTAAGGCCTTGATTTCCTTGTTGATCTTTTGCTTGGATGATCTGTCCATTTCAGTGAGGGGAGTGTTAAAGTCCCCTACTATTATTGTATTATTGTCGATGTGTTTCTTTGATTTTGTTATTAATTGGTTTATATAGTTGGCTGCTCCCACGTTAGGGGCATAGATATTTAAAATTGTTAGATCTTCTTGTTGGACAGATCCTTTGAGTATGATATAGTGTCCTTCCTCATCTCTTATTATAGTCTTTGGCTTAAAATCTAATTGATCTGATATAAGGATTGCCACTCCTGCTTTCTTCTGATGTCCATTAGCATGGTAAATTCTTTGCACCCCCTCACTTTAAATCTGGAGGTGTCTTCAGGTTTAAGATGAGTTTCTTGTAGGCAACACATAGATGGGTTTTGTTTTTTTATCCATTCTGATACTCTGTGTCTTTTGATTGGGGCATTTAGCCCATTAACATTCAGGGTAAGTATTGAGAGATATGAATTTAGTGCCATTGTATTGCCTGTAAGGTGACTGTTATTGTATATTGTCTCTGTTTCTTTCTGATCTACTACTTTTAGGGTCTCTCTTTGCTTAGAGGACCCCTTTCAATATTTCCTGTGGAGCTAGTTTGGTATTTGCAAATTCTTTCAGTTTTTGTTTGTCCTGGAAGCTTTTAATCTCTCCTTCTATTTTCAATGATAGCTTAGCTGGATATAGTATTCTTGGCTGCATGTTTTTCTCGTTTAGTACTCTGAATATATCATGCCAGCTCTTTCTGGCCTGCCAGGTCTCTGTGGATAAGTCTGCTGCCAATCTAATATTTTTACCATTGTATGTTACAGACTTCTTTTCCCGGGCTGCTTTCAGGATCTTCTCTTTGTCACTAAGACTTGTAAATTTTACTATTAGGTGACGGGGTGTGGACCTATTCTTATTGATTTTGAGGGGGGTTCTCTGAACCTCCTGGATTTTGATGCTTGTTCCCTTTGCCATATGGGGGAAATTCTCTCCAATAATTCTCTCCAATATACCTTCTGCTACCCTCTCTGTTTCCTCTTCTTCTGGAATCCCAATTATTCTAATGTTGTTTCGTCTTATGGTGTCACTTATCTCTCGAATTCTCCCCTCATGGTCCAGTAGCTGTTTGTCCCTCTTTTGCTCAGCTTCTTTATTCTCTGTCATTTGGTCTTCTATATCGCTAATTCTTTCTTCTGTCTCATTTATCCTAGCAGTGAGAGCCTCCATTTTTGATTGCACCTCATTAATAGCTTTTTTTATTTCAACTTGGTTAGATTTTAGTTCTTTCATTTCTCCAGAAAGGGCTTTTATCTCTCCGGAGAGGGTTTCTCTAATATCTTCCATGCCTTTTTCGAGCCCGGCTAGAACCTTGAGAATCGTCATTCTGAACTCTAGATCTGACATATTACCAATGTCTGTATTGATTAGGTCCCTAGCCTTTGGTACTGCCTCTTGTTCTTTTTTTTGTGGTGAATTTTTCCGCCTTGTCATTTTGTCCAGATAAGAGTATATGAAGGAGCAAGTGAAATACTAAAAGGGTGGCAACAACCCCAGGAAAATATGCTTTAGCCAAATCAGAAGAGATCCCAAATCGTGAGGGGGGAGAAAGGGGATAAAAAGAGGTTCAGAAAGAAGAAAAAGAAAAAGAAAAAAAAAAAAAAAGAAACAATTAAAAAAAGAAAACCAAAAAAAAAAAAAAAAAAAAAGGAAAAAAAAAATATATATATATTAGATAAACTAGTTAAAAAACGTTAAAAAAGGAAAGAGTAAAAGTTAAAAAAATTTAGCAGAAGAAGAAAAATAAATTGAAAAAGAAAAAAAAAAATTAAATTAACTGCAAGGCTAAAGAATCATGGGGAGAAAGCCATGAGTTCCGTGCTTTGCTTTCTCCTCCTCTGGAATTCCGCTGCTCTCCTTGGTATTGAAACTGCACTCCTTGGTAGGTAAACTTGGTCATGGCTGGGCTTCTTATTGATCTTCTGGGGGAGGGGCCTGTTGTAGTGATTCTCAAGTGTCTTTGCCCCAGGCGGAGTTGCACCGCCCTTACCAGGGGCCGGGCTGAGTAATCTGCTCGGGTTTGCTTTCGGGAGCTTTTGTTCCCTGAGCGCTTTCCGTAGAGTTCCGGAGGGCGGGAATGAAGATGGCGGCCTCCCGGTCTCCGGCCCGGAGGAGCCGAGAGCCCGGGGCCCCACTCCTCAGTGCGCCCTCGGAGAACAGCGCCGATTTACTCCCGTCACCCTGCCTCCGGCCGCGCTCCGAGCTGACCGAGCCTGCGACCGGTTCAAGGTAACCCAGAGCTGTGAGCTCACTCCTCGGCTCTGTCTCTGTAGCCGGCTTCCCCGTTCTAATACCTGTAAGCTCTGCGACACTCAGACACCCCTGATCCTTCTGTGACCCTGCGGGACCTGAGGCCACGCTGACCCTGCGTGGGCTTCACCCCGGTTAAGCCTCTGGAGCGATGTCCCTCAGCGGAACAGACTTTTAAAAGTCCCGATTTTGTGCTCCGCTGCTCCGCCGCTTGCCGGGAGCCGGCCCCTCCCCCCGCGGTCTATCTTCCCGTCGCTTTGGATTCACTTCTCCGCCAGTCCTACCTTTCAGAAAGTGGTTGATTTTCTGTTTCTAGAGTTGTTGTTCTTCTTCTCTTCGATCTCCCATTGGATTTGTAGGTGTTTGCAATCTTTAGATAAGCTATTTAGCTGATCTCCCGCTACCTGAAGTAGTCTCAGCCTGCTACTTCTCCGCCATCTTGACTCCTCCCCTTTCTTAAGTTTCTTAAGATGTCAAAAATATACTGATGGAAGAAAAAATAGATAAATTGGACTTCAGCAGAATTAAAACATTTGTGCTTCAAAGCACACTGTAAAGAAAGAAGACAACATCCCACGGAATGACAGAGAACACTTGCAAATCATGCATCTGGTAAGAGACCTCTACCTAGAATATTCAAAGAATTCTTGCAATTCAATAATAAAAAATGGGTGAGGGGTGCCTGGGTGGCTCAGGGTTGGTTAAAGCCTCTGCCTTCAGCTCAGGTCATGGTCCCGGGGTCCTGGGATCGAGCCCCGCATTGGGCTCTCTTCACAGCGGGGAGCCTGCTTCCTCCTCTCTGCCTATCTCTCTGCCTACTTGTGATCTCTGTCAAATAAATAAATAAAATCTTTAAAAAAGAAATGGGTGAAGGATCTGAACGGACACTTTCCCAAAGAAGATATACAAATGGTCAATAAACACATGAAAAGATACTCCATATCATTAGCCATCAAGGAAATGCAAAACAAAACCAGAGTGAGACTGCACTCCATACCATTAGGATAATACAAAGAGAATATAAAAGAGACAGTATTCAGGGCAGCGGGCATGTACAGAAAACCAGAAGCCCTCACAGGCTGCGGTGGGAATTCCAAATGGTGCAGCCACTTTGGAAAATGGTCCGGCAGTTCCTCAAAATATTAAAAAATGGTTATCATGTGGCCCAGCGTATCTGCCTGGGAGAAATGAAAACATGCGTCCACACAAAAACTTACACATGCGTGTTCACAGCAGCGTTATGATACCCGGGAGTATAAACACCACAAATGTCCATCCACTTAAGAATGGATAAACAGGGCGCCTGGGTGGCTCAGTGGGTTAAGCCGCTGCCTTCGGCTCAGGTCGTGATCTCAGGGTCCTGGGATCGAGTCCCACATCGGGCTCTCTGCTCAGCAGGGAGCCTGCTTCCCTCTCTCTCTCTCTCTCTGCCTGCCTCTCTGTCTACTTGTGATCTCTCTCTGTCAAATAAATAAATAAAAATCTTAAAAAAAAAAAAAAAAGAATGGATAAACAAACTGTGGTATATCCATACACTGAATATTCATTGGCAATAAAAAAGAATTACGTACCAATACTGCTATTCCATAGATGGACTTTTTTGAAAACATTACGCCAAGTGGAAGCCAGCCACAAAAGGCCATATACTGTGTACTTCTATTTACATGACATGTCCGGAATAGGAAAAAAACCAGGAAGACAGACAGTAGACTAGTGTTTGCCTTGGGCTGGGGGACAACCCAGGGAATGCTAAAGGGTGTGAGGTTTCCTTTTGTTGAAAAATGTTCTCAAATTATTTGTGGTAATGACTGCATAACTATGAGTACAGTACAAACCACTGAGATGTATACTTTAAATGGGTGAACTGAATGGTATGTGAACTGCATCCCAGTAACGCTCTTAAAAAAAAAAAAAAATCAGGCGCCTGGGTGGCTCAGTGGGTAAAGCCTCTGCCTTCAGCTCAGGTCATGATCCCGCGGTCCTGGGATTGAGCCCCACATCGGGCTCCCCCAACCCCCCGCCCCCCGCCTGCCTCTCTGCCTACTTGTGATCTCTCTCTGTCAAATAAATAAATAATATCTTTTTAAAAAAAAATCACGCTACAGAACAGCAAAGCCTAGTGGCACAGACACTTGCTCAGCAAATGGAAGCAAAAGACACAGTCACCTACGTGCATGTGTGTCACACACAAACACACAGGTTACAGTACCATAGAAGGCTTTAGGAGGAGGTAACATCTGAGTTTAAAAAGTCCAGGTTTGGCAGGGGCTGAGGGGAGCGGAGTCCACGGAGCTGTAAGTTCGTGGGTGTTAACGAGAAGCCCGCTCTCCATAGCTGGGCCTTGAGACGGCGTGCTCCCTTTGGATGGTGACCGTGTCCCCTTCCACTCTCAGTGCTGGTGGTGATCAGGGCTGACATGCAACAAATCAGCTCGTGAACCTCCGCCTGAAATATTTAAGTATTTATTTACGCTGTTTAGAATACAGCAGTGATTAAGACGGTGTCCTGTCTTATGAGTCTCATGAGGCTAATATTAAATATATGAGGAAAACCAAAGCTGATGAGAAAGAAGGGATGACAGGAACGCCCATTCTAGAGAGCAAGGGCAGGACAGGCCTCTTGCACAAGGGGCAAGGCACCTGAAGGAAGTGAGGGGTGAACCGTGTCCACGCCAAAGGAAGAATGTTCCAGGAGAGGAGGTGGCATGACCAAGGTCCTGAGGGGGAGTGAGCTGTAACATGAAGACTGCCATGGGGACAGAGGGCGGAGCAGCACATTTGGGGAGCTTGGGGCGGTGCCAGGCCCCAGGCCAGTGGGTCCCCCTGGATGCCACATGTGCAAAGCAGCCACGGGAGGGCTCTCGGCCAGGGAGTGACGTGAGCGGGTTTCTGTTTGGAAAGGATGCTCTCTGACTGCCTTGCACACTGATCCGGAAGGGAAGAGGCAGAAGTGGAAACACAGAGACAAGTGTGAGGACCTGGTGCTCGCAGAGGGAGGGTGAAGAACAGGTGGACCAAAGAGCGATCGAAAAGACATGTGGGTCTGACGTGTGTGGCGGAGGAGAGGGGTCGAGGATGATGCTAAGCTGAGCAGGCAGCTAGGTGGGCAGCGTGGCACGGACAGAGACAAGGAAGAGGGGAGGAAGCATCTGGCAGGGAAGCAGCAGGAGAGCCCGTGAGCTCTGAGACGCCCCCTGGGGACCAGCATGGCTGATGGGAGGGCAGGAAGCCCTGGGACTGGAAGGGACGGGCGAGGGCGCTGGTTCTAAATAGGGTAAGACTGCCCCCTTGAGGCTACTTGGAAACTTCAAGGTTATGTTTTGGTTGTCAGTAATCCTGGGGTGATATTGGCATTAGGGGGAAGGGAGCAAGGAATCTGATTGTCTTGCAATGTCCCACGTAAGGAAGAATAAATCTTTTTCTTTTTCTTTCTTTCTTTTTTTTTTTTTTTAAGTAGGCTCCCTGCCCAGCATAGAGCCTAACATGGGGCTTGAACTCATGACCCTGAGATCAAGACCTGAGCTGAGATCAAGAGTTGGACACTTAACTGACTGAGCTACCCAGGCGCCCTAAGGAAGAATTATTCTTAATCCTCTCAGACTTTCAAATGCCCTGAGAAACATTCATGTAGCAGAGAAAAATCTTAAGAACCTAACTCCATTTTAAATATAAATCCAAAGACTTATAGGGGCTCCTGGGGGACTCAGCTGGTTAAGTGGCCAACTCCTGGTTTTGGCTCAGGTCATGAACTGAGAGTCCTGGGATCAAGCCCTGCATTGGGTTTCACACCCAGTGGGGAGTCTGCTTAAGATTCCTTCTCCCGGGGCGCCTGGGTGACTCAGTGGGTTAAAGCCTCTGCCTTCGGCTCAGGTCATGATCCCAGAGTCCTGGGATCGAGCCCCGCATCAGGCTCTCTGCTCGGCAGGGAGCCTGCTTCCTCCTCTCTCTCTGCCTGCCTCTGCCTACTTGTGATCTCTCTCTCTGTCAAATAAATAAATAAAATGTTTAAAAAAAAAAAAAAAGATTCCTTCTCCCTCTCTGTGTGCCCCACGACCCCCCCGCCCCACTCTATCTAAAATAAATTAAAAAAAAATTTTTTTTAAGATTTTATTTATCCATTCAAGAGAGTGAGCAAGTGGGAGAGCACAAGAGGGAGAAGAGGGGGAAGAGGCAAGGGAGAGGGAGAAGTGGACTCCCCACTGAGCAGCGAGCCTGATGCAGGACTCGATCCTAGGACCTTGGGACCACGACCCCAGCTGAAGGCAGATGCTTAACTGACTGAGCCACCCAGGTGCCCAATAAATAAATAAATCTTAAAAAAAGAAAAAACTTTATTTTTTGCATTGAATTTTTCCAGAAACAGACCTACCACATAAACTGAGGAAACATTTAATTATTTTCTTTTTTTCTTAAAGATTTTATTTATTTATTTGACAGAGAAAGGTCACAAGTAGGCAGAGAAGCGGGCAGAGAGAGAGGGGGAAGCAGGCTCCCCGCTGAGCAGAGAGCCCCGATGCAGGGCTCGATCTCAGGACCCCGAGATCATGACCTGAGCCAAAAGCAGAGGCTTAACCCACTAAGCCATTCAGGAGCCCCTAATTTTTTTATTTTGTTCAGAATTTTACCAAGAGATTTTCAGTTTCAGAAAATCACAGTACTGTGATCCTGCCAACAGAATACCCCTGTATCTGTCCGCCCTGCTCGCTGTGGCTCTAGGCAGAAGTGCATGTTTAAATATTTCACATGGGGCGCCTGGGTGGCTCAGTCATTAAACGTCTGCCTTCAGCTCAGGTCATGATCCCAGCATCCTGGGATCGAGCCCCACATCAGGTTCCCTGCTCAGCGGGAAGCCTGTCTCTTCCTCTCCCGCTCCCCCTGCCTATGTTCCCTTTCTTGCTGTCTCTGTCAAATGAATAAATAAAACCTTAAAAATAAATAAATAAATAGATAAATATTTCACGTTTAGTTGTGTCCAAGCATTTAACATACTATTTTATTAGAACTCACTTTCCTTTCATTTTTTTTATCATATTATAATCACGACATAACACTATTTTCTAAAAACTATGTGTTGGAAAGATCCAAGAGCTGGGACTTTCATTTCCGCTGAGTAAAGAAGCAGGTCCAAGAAGCAGACACTGGGCTAAGAGGTTAAGAAACCACAAAGGGTTGAGCTCTGCGTCCCTGCAACACCTCAGCGGTTGGGTGGGAGGAGGAGACAGGAGACAGGCAAGCAGCCAAGGAGGATCTGAGTGGCGGCCCAAGTGGACTGCAGTGATGCGCGGGGAGCCACTCAGATCTCCTTCAAGACCAGCCCCCTCAACTCTCACCTCCCGGGAGCCTGAGACGCTACCAGGCCCGGGAGAAGCTGCATCCCAGGAAATGTCCTCGGCGGAAGGGAGCCGCTCACCCCTCCTGGGAATCGGCCAGAATTCATGACCCGGGGAGGGGGGTTTCAGAGACCTGGCCCCCAGGCCTCAATTCAGAACAAGTCAGAAGGGCTATCAAAGCGCCAGTGTCCCCTTGGGACCAGCCGAGGCTTCAGTGTGACTTCAGTGTGGCTCCATTTCCCTCTCTGCCCAATCTGCTCTCCTCGTGCCCCTACAAGAGTGGTCCCTGAGATCCCTCCCTGATAAGCTTTCCATGTGCAATCCTCCAGGAGTCTGTTTCCCACAAAGTCTGACCTAAATTATAGCCAAAAACTGAAGACAAAAAAAATCAAGTAGCGGTAACGCGAGTGTGTTTTTCAGAAATAGAGCAATAGAAGCCAAAATAAACATCTGACAGAAATCAACGTTGCCTTTGGGAGGCAGAAAAATTACGATACTGGGGAGGGAGCAGAACACCGCGTTATGCCAAACTTCACAACGATTTTCTTTAAACTGTGTGCAATGATGACATTGATGAGCATTTTTAAAAAGCTAAATTTAAACAAAATGATTATGGGTAAAAATGATCATTAAGAATATGTAAGAAAATAGGAAACATACAACACCTGTGAATAGCAGCTACCTCAAAGAGATGGGGGGGTGGGGGAGGGGGAGCCGGGAGGAGAAAAAAATGTCAGCTTTCAATTTAAAGCCTACAGATAGACGCTTCAAAGTGGGGAAAGTTGGCAGCCGGCTCCTTAAGCAAGCGGCCAAAGTTAACGTCACAAATACTAGGAGTGACATCTTCACGCACGTCCTTACGTGATGCACTAGTGAGGTGTTCCGGGGAGAGAACGTCACTGGGAAGTACCAGGCAAATACTGAGAAACGGTCTTAAAAACAGGCCTGTTCTCTTCAAAGTCATCGAGATCAAGAAAGACACCGAGACCCTGCTCCAAACAGAGGGAGACTAGAGTCCGGACCCTGCCTTGCAGCATGAGTCCTTGCCAGGGAAGGACAACCGCTACGGTTACTAGAAAGGACGGTACTGGGGAAGGGGACGAAATCTGAGCACGGACTGAAGACGAAAGTGCACGGATGCTCGATTTCCTGATTTTGATGGTCACGCTGTGATCACGTAAGGGAACATTCTTGTTCTTAGGAAATATATACTCAACTACTTAGGGGTCAAGAGGCATGATATCTTCAACTTCCTCTCAACTGGCAGAGTAGGGGGGAAGTATATCTATCTGTGTGTATAAATTAAATGGAAAAGAGTAGGAGGCAAAAATAAATTAATGAGTGGATAAAGGCTATATGAGTTCCCTGTACTATTCTTACAGAATTCTTATTCCACTTATTTGTAAGCCTGCAAACATATCAAAACAAAACTAAAAAAAAAAAAAAAAAAATACAATTTATGAGTTTCAACTGCCTATTCTTTCTAATGGTCCCTAAGCCTTTATAGAACTTCAAAACTGTGTGCTCAGGCTCATGTGATGAGATGCTGGGGTCCCGGATGCCTCGGAAGGGCTCAGATAAAAAGTGCTAAAGTCTCCGATTCCAGGCAGCTTCCTCCCCAGCCTGCTCGGCCTCCAGCGTCCTGCCCCGAGTCCCGCTCACCTGCCGTCACGGGGACAACGTCCGAATGCAGCATCTGGATGCGGCCGACTGGCTTGTTCCCAGTCTTGGTGTCCATGTACACCTGAGGGTTTGAGCGGACCTTTTTTGCCATGGGCTCCCCCTGGACGCAGAAGAAATGGTTAGGTCGGAGAGCACCCCGCCTCCCCAAGTCAGAGACTGAGTCTTCCGCATCCACACCAAGAGCCCAGGTGCGGAGAGTGGGCTGCAGCCTGGTGCCACCAGGGAAGGTCTGGGGCCGCAGAAGGGGAGGTGGAAGGCAGCTGCCAGCTGGACCCCCAGTGATAGGGACCCACACACACACACACACACACACACACACACATTGCTGCACCCTGGTCCAGGGTCACAGAACCCCACCTCCCTGGCCTGCAGTGCACCACTCTTCACACCCGCAAATCCGAGTTCAGGAGTGCCTGAGTGACTCAGCTGGTTAAGCATCTGCCTCCGGCTCAGGTCATGGTCCCAGGGTCCTGGGATCGAGCCCTAGGTGGGGCTCCCTGATCATTGGGGAGCCTGCTTCTCCCTCTCCCTCTGCCGCTCTCTCTACTGCTCCTCCTGCATATAGTCTCTCTGTGTCAAATAAATAAAATCTTAAAAAAAAAAAAATGAAAACCAACCCCAGTTCAAGCCCACCTGCCTTACGCGAGTCACAGGGACCCATGACCTCCCTCCATGCCGCGCCCTACAGGTCCTAGCCTGGCTGCAGCAGAAGCAGAAAGGGCCAAGCTGGGCTGGGACCCCCAAGCACCCCGGAGACAACAAGGAGGTCGGGCCTTGTCTTGAGCTCCGAGTGCACCGGGATGACTCACTGAGAAATACAGCGGCCAGTACAAACCCTACTGTCGTTTGCTAGAGGAAACCTTGGTCTCTGAGCTATCTGTGGTGTGATGAAGAGGTCGATATAAATGTGTTGAGCTTGTAGGCCAAGTACTGGAACTGTGAAATCAGGCCCCTGAGGACCTGGCCCAGTGGGGGAGCGCTGGCCTCAAGGGCACGGGAGGCGCAGAGCCCTGGCCCCACACAGCCTCCATTCCCATCGCAGGTCCACCACCACTTCGGAGCTGCGACATGTTGGGCAAGTTATTGGCTCTCCCTGGGCTCAGTTTTGTTACCTTGAGTTGGAGACAGTAGTAGTACTTACCTCCAAGGGTTATCATCAGGATTCAATATTGGTAAAGCACTTAGGACAGTGCCTGGTACAGAGTAAGTAGCATTTCAACATCTATAATATAAATACTATCAAAATAATGCCGTAAGTGCCAGGACTGGGGGTGCCTGAGGGGTCCAGGGCCCACGGAGGCCCAGAAAGGACCTTATCTCACTCCACTGGCGGAGTCAGAAAAGTTTCCTGGCAAAGGTAGTGACTGAGCTCAGTGATGAAAGGTGAGTAGGAGTGAGCAAGATAAAGTCGGCTGGAAAGGGAACTTCCAGGCCAAGGAACTACTTATGTGAAAACACAGAGATTCCTAAGGACCTACAAACTCTGTCCTAGAATGCCAAATGGGGACACAATGTGGAGACGTGAGTGGGGTCCAAACATGGAGGGTCCTTCTGGGCCCCTGAAGGAGCCCGGACTTATCGCTGCAGAAAAGGAGTGGAGTCCTCAGGCGGCTTGGGGAGAGCCATACGGCCTGCTCTGAGCCTCGGAAAGCTCCCTCTGGCTGCTCAGGACAGGAGCAAAGAGACCCAGGGCCGGGACACCAAGCCAGGGAGCGGTTGTCACTATTCTTAGGAGCGATGAGAGAGGCTGAGCCAAGCCCCTGCAGCGGGAACGAACAGGAGAGAAGATGCGAGCAGACGCAGAGGGAACATTAGCAGGGTATATGGCAACACAGCAGGTGTGGACGGTGGTACGGGGCCGGAGACGGTACGGAAGTCCCTGGTTAGGGAGGCTGCGGGAGACACCAGAATTCACTCAGGTCGGGGACTCAGGATGGCCAGGCCGGAAGGAGAGAGGAAATCCAGTTAGCACGTACTATGCTGATCTATGGTAACTGGGAGAGAGGAAATCCACTCGGGACAGGCTCTGTTGATTTATGGTGACTGGGAGACATGCAGGCAGAAACACATGAAACTCAGGAGAGAGGTCAAGGCTAGCCCTGGACATCAGGAAATCAGCAGCAGGCTGAGTGGCTGTGATAAGCCCAGGCACAGGCCACAGTGGCCGAAACTGCAGGGACAGCGTGCAGAGAGGAGCCGAGGGCTAAGCGAGGAGCTCCCACAAACACCACTGCTCCAAGGGTGGACAGACGAGGGGGAGCTCGCTTATTTACTCCCAGAAGCAAGGGTCGCGATGGGGTATGGAGACGCAGGAGAAATTGTTGAGGCAGGAAGCGCCTGGCACCTGGTACATTCTGAGGGGCTGGGGCCTCTCTGGAATCAGGCCAGGAATAGGAAGACAGCGAGCTGGTGCTAAAGGCTTCAGTGAGGCTGCAGGAAAGGTCAGGAGGATGGCGGGTGCTGGTGAGGGGGTGTCCTCACGGTCCTTTCTCAGCTCAGACCCCCATCTAGCAGTCACAAGCCGGTACCCAAGCACGCACAGCAACTTCTCACCCAGAGCCCCGCATGGAGGAGAAAGCCTCCTCTCAGCTTCTCCTCTCAGCTCACCCGGCGGTGCCCACCTCAGAAGCGCCCTGGGTGGAAAGTGCCAGCCCTTCTGGGGAGGTGCATGCCTTCCATCTCACCTCCTGGGTTCCCCTCTGGCAGGCTCCGACCCTTCTTCCTCTTTATTCTCTTCGAGAGTCTTCCCAGAAAACTTCTTCGGGCAGTCATCACTGCCCACACTGAAAGGAAAGAATCAAACAAATGCTCAGAAATTCCAGCTGCTGGCCCACAGCTCGCTAGCTGTGCCCAGTCCTTCGCTATTCTATCAGCAAAGTGGATGCCCCGTGGGGCTCTCATGAAGAGGCAGACGAGAGAACCAAAGCAGGACTGAGCCGAGCCAAAAGGGAAGTCCCAGCCGCTGTCAAGGCTGGAAGGGCACAGTCTGTGTCTACGTCCTGGAGCAAGACTTGCATGGGGACAATGGCTCTAGCTTTGCGGAGAATCTCAGCCTCTGTTTCCAGGGAGCTGCCGCACTCCCTTCCCTGCTGTCCACCCCTCTACCCG
Source organism: Enhydra lutris kenyoni (assembly GCF_002288905.1). NCBI lineage: Eukaryota > Metazoa > Chordata > Mammalia > Carnivora > Mustelidae > Enhydra > Enhydra lutris. The sequence goes on from NW_019154093.1 coordinate 10,294,004, forward strand.
TGGACACGTGCCACCGCGGCAGCAAATGTCTCTAGCTGTGTCTCTAATAAATAAATAAAAATCTTAAAAAAAAAAAAAAAAAAAAAGGCAGCAGAGGCCAAAGCTGAGGACATGACGAGGAATCTGCAGTTGTCCCCACTCCCCTGGTCACGATGAGCCTTCCTTAATCCTCACCAGGTTGGCTAAATGGACACGAATTGTCCGCCCACAGAGTTCAATTCATTCTGAAAAGACTGCAATACAACTCAGCTGCTTAAACCTTGTTTTATTTTTTTTTTAAAGGTTTTATTTATTTATTTGACAGAGACTGTGAGAGAGGGAACACAAGCAGGGGGAGTGGTAGAGGGACAAGCAGGCTTCCCGTCAAGCAGGGAGCCTGACTCGGGGCTTGATCCCAAGACCCTGGGATCATGACCTGAGCTGAAGGCAGATGCTGAATGGCTGAGCCTCCCAGGTGCCCCTTAAACCTTGTTTAAAAAAAAAAAAAGGACACCTGGGTGGCTCAGTCTTTAAGCGTCCACCTTCAGCTCAGGTCATGATCCCAGAGTCCTAGGATCGAGGCGCACATCGGGCTCCCTGCTCGGCAGGAAGCCTGCTTCTCCCTCTTCCACTCCCTCGGTTTATGTTCCCCTTCTCTCTGTGTCTCTCTCTGTCAAATAAATAAATAAAATCTGGGGAAAAAAAAAAGATTCCATTTACTTCTAAGAAGTCTGAGACTTGCTCATGATTAATTCCGTGCTGAGAGCCCACACTCCCCCAATGGCAAGCTAAGCACAAAGCTAAACTATCCCTGAGCCACCACACACTTCTTTTTTTTCAACACCAACAGGAAGTTCTGTGCTGGCATCTTCGGATCTGAGCTCAGAACTTGGAAATTATAAGGGTAAATGCAGTTACCGTGTATTGAGTCCACTTTAAAAAATCAAGATCAGAGGTACCTGGGTGGCTCAAGATCAGGAGTGCCTTTGGCTCAGGTCATGATCTTGGGGTCCTGGGATCAAGCCCCGTATGGGGCTCCCAGCTCAGCAGGGAGTCTGCTTCTCTTTCTCCCTGGCCCCCAACAAGTTCTCTCTCTCTCAAATAAATAAAATCTTTATGAAAAAAATCAAGATCAGCACTAAATGGGAGACAAAACAGTATTGCTGGCTGGTGGGGGCCATGTCTGATGAAAGAGTAACAGAGAACATGGAACGATGTATAGGAATATTTTATTATCCAAGAATAATTGATACTGGGAAAAGATAAGTAGGTAGATTTTTTAAAAAGGTTTGTGAGGCACCTGGGTGACTCAGTTGATTAAACGTCTGCCTTCGGCTCAGGTCATGATCCCAGGGTCCTGGGATCCAACCCCACGTTGGGCTCCCTGCTCACCAGAGAGCCTACTTCTCTTCTCCTTCTACCTGCCACTCTGCCTACTTGTGCTCTCTGTCAAATTAATAAATAAAATCTTTAAAAATAAAAAGGTTTGTTTTGTTTTTTTTTTCATGAAAACTAAAAAAAAAAAAAAATTTTTAATTTAATGAGATAGTCATAATTAGAGCTATCCTCTTACTCTTAGAAACACAGATAAGGGGCACCTGGGTGGCTCAGTGGTTAAGCCTCTGCCTTCAGCTCAGGTCATGATCTCAGGGTCCTGGGATCGAGTCCCGCATCGGGCTCTCTGCTCTGCAGGGAGCCTGCTTCCTCCTCTCTCTCTCTCTCTCTCTCTGCTTGCCTCTCCTCCCACTTGTGATCTCTCTCTGTCAAATAAATAAAATTAAAAAAAAAAAAAAACAAACACAGATGAATCAAGTACTAATTTCACTTCTAGCAATTAAGAAAAAATTGAACAATAGCATGACATATCCTTATTTCATATTCAGTCATGAAGACTGATCATAAGGAAAATAAAAGATTGATCATAAAGATTAAAAAGGGGAGGGTGCAAACATTTAAGAGTTGTTGTAGGCAAAATAATGGTGCCCTCAAGATGTCCACAGCCATTCCCCAGAACCTATGAGTATGCAGAATTACATGGCGAGAAGGAAGTAAGGTTGCAGATGGAATTAAGGTCGCTAGTCTGCTGACCTTAAAATAAGGATATCATACTGGATTACTCAGATGCACCAAGGGTAATCACAGGGGGGCTCGAAATGTGCAGAGGGAGGAGGAATTAGTTTCAGAGCGATATAGTGTGAGAAACACTCACCTGGCCACTGCTGGCTTGAAGACAGAAGGAACCAAAAGCCAACGAATGAGGTCAATCTCTACAAGCTGGAAAATGCAAAAAAAGAGACTCTCCCTAGACCCTCCACAAGGAATGGAGCTCTGCTCACTCAGTGAGACCCACTCTGGACTTCTGACCTCTAGAACTGTAAGATAATGCATTTGTGCTGTTTTGGTTTTTAAGATTTTACTTAATTATCTGACAGAAAGATGAACAGAAGCAGGGCAAGGGAGAGGGAGAAGCAGGCTCTGCGCTAAACAGCTACCCAGGTGCCCCCATTCATGGTGTTTTTTTTTTTTTTAAGATTTTATTTATTTATTTGACAGAGAGAGATCACAAGTAGGCAGAGAGACAGAGAGAGGAGGAAGCAGGCCCCCCACCGAGCAGAGAGCCCGATGTGGGACTCGATCCCAGGACCCCAGGATCATGACCTGAGCTGAAGGCAGAGGCCCAACCCACTGAGCCACCCAGGCGCCCCCATTCACGGTGTTTTTAAAGCCACTAAACTGGTGGTGATTTTTTACAGCAGCAGTAGGAATTTAAATCATTTTCTCCTGAAGCACTCGGCCTATCACAATCCTTGCAGGGTTTTTTTGGTTTAGCTTTACAAGACAGCCACTTTTCAAGGGCTCAAAAGAGTCTCTGCTCTGTTGACCAGAGCCAACCACAGCCGTTTTCCATGATCATTTTCACACGCTTCACGGAACCCCGCCTCTGGCACCGGCTTCACAGTTTACCCTGCAAGCCATTTACCCTCTATTTGCGGTACATCGCCCTAGACTGGAGGCCAGCAAACTTTCCGTCAAGAGCTAGACGGTAAATATTTTTTGTAGGTCATACACGGTCCCTGCTGCATATTCTTACCCCCCTCCACAACCCATTAGACATATAAAAAATGACTTAGCTCACAGGCCATACAAAAACAGGCTGCAGGCCTGATGCGGGCTGTTGTCCGAAGTTTGCTGACCCCCAACACAGATGCAAACATGTCAGGGAGAGATTGGCCAACACCAACGGTTGGCATTTATGCAAATGTTCAATGGAAAGGATTTGTGAATGATTAATTCATTTTGTAAGTAGCCAGTTCCCAGTGACACCCTTCCCATAATGACAACTTTTGCTTCGTAGACAACTTTGAAACTGTGGAAACTGGAAACACGGTAGGTGCCCGAGGGTCTCCTGTATCCTCAGAAAGTATCCCAGAAGGGCTTCAGCAGAAAGCAGAGACTCTCAGCCAGGTCAGGCTGTTGGCTGCTGTGAGCATCCCGCTAAGAGACCAAGAGTTCATGCTCACAGTCCCACTCTTCCTGTGGCTTGCACTGAAATAAAACCTCAGTAGCACGAGCACAGGAAAAAAAGACACATTTTCCTTTCCTACCTACCTACCACCGAGGTTAGACGCATTTAACAAACAGCGCGCACTAACTGCTCGTTAGAGCTGGTGATGTAAGAACGTGTGTTCAGGTTAGGGGAGCAGAACACACACAGGAGCCAGGAGCCGCAACACCAGGCCCCAGAAGGCTTTGGGGCCCTGCAGGGTCTGTCTTCCATATTCTGCCTACATGAGGGGAACTATGAGCCCGGCCTGGTGGACCTTCCTTCATCCAGAACGTCCAGTCCCTCAGCAACAGTCCCCACCAAACCAGGGATCTGGGTTGAATGTCCCCCGAAATTTCATGTCCACCCAAATCTTGGAACGTGGCCCTAGTTAGAAATAGGGTCTTTGCAGACATAATTAGTCTAGGTGAGTTCATACTGGATTAAGAAGGGCCTTAAGTGCCATGACTGGTCCCCTTCTAAGTAGAGGAGACACAGATGCATGCAGGGAACGAGGCCCCGTGCAGACAGGGCCAAAGACAGGGCTAATGCGATTATAAGCCAAAGAACACCAAACACTGCCAGGAGCCGCTGGAAGCTAGGGAAGGCAGGATTCTTCCCTAGAGCCTTCAGAGGGAGCACGGACCTGCCAGCACCTTGATGGAGGACTTCTAGCCTGCAGAGGTAGAAGAGCTAGGACAGTAAATTTCTGTTGTGTGCAGCCACCCTGCCTGCCGCTCCCCCTGCTTGTGCTCTCTCTCTCTCTCTCGGGCAAAAAAATAAAGTCTTTATTTTTTTTTTTTTTAAAGATTTTATTTATTTGACACAGAGAGAGGAAGAGAGCAAGGGGCTGGGGCAGAGGGAGAGGGAGAAGCAGGCTCCCACTGAGCAGGGAGTCCCGTGCAGGGGCTCAATCCCAGGACACTGAGATCATGACCTGAGCCCAAGGCAGACGCTTAACAAACTGAGCCACCCAGGCGCCCCATAAATAATAAAATTTAAAAAGATAAAGAAATCTGGGGTGCCTGGGTGGCTCAGTCATTAAGCGTCAGCCTTCAGCTCAGGTCATGGTCCCAGCATCCTGGGATCAAGCCCCACATCAGGCTGCTTGCTCCGAGGGAAGCCTGCTTCTCCCTCGCTCACTCCCCCTGCTTGTGTTCCCTCTCTCGCTGTGCCTCTCTGACAAATAAATAAAATCTTTAAAAAAAAAAAAAGATAAAGAAATCTAATTTTTAGATGCTTCCAGAAATTTTAAAATAATTTTAAGTAAACATGGCTAAACAGGGAAGTGAATTTTTAAACTTCATACCATCCAATTCTACCACTACAGAATTTAAGTCTTAAGGTACTTTCCAGGCATTTTAACAACTTTTGTTTATAAGACTTACAGAACGTAGTTCAAGTTGTTTATCAGTTATTCACTCCATCTGTGGCTCTGTTGGTTAAGCATCTGCCTTCAACTTGGGTCATGATCCCAGGATGCTGTGATCGAGCCTCCCGTCGGGCTCCCTGCTCGCGGGGAGCCTGCTTCTCCTCTTCTCTCTGCCATTCTCCCTGCTTGTCCTCTCTGGCTCTATCTCTCTGTCAAATAAATAAATAAAATCTTAAAAAAAAATTATTCACTCCAACTGAGCACCAAATGAGTACAGAGTGTCGACCTCACTACTGAGTTAGGTGACTGCTTGTGAAGGAGCCTAGTGCTTGTCCTCAGGAAAAGGTTATGTTGGCCGGCAGACAGCGAGAGCAACAGGAGTTACTAATTTATAGAATTCAGGGATGGTACAGCACTCAAAAAACGACTCTTACTGTTTTATTTAAGAAACGAAGCCTCAGGGGTGCCTGGGTGGCTCAGTGGGTTAAAGCCTCTGCCTTCGGCTCAGGTCATGATCCCAGGGTCTTGGGATCGAGCCCCGCATCGGGCTCTCTGCTCCGCAGGGAGCCTGCTTCCTCCCCCCTCTCTCTCTGCCTGCCTCTCTGCCTACTTGTGATTTCTCTCTCTCTGTCAAATAAATAAAATCTTTAAAAAAAAAAAAAAGAAACGAAGCCTCAGACGGTTTAAGTATGACACCCAGAGTTAGTGGCACAGCTGGGTTTAAAACTCCTATCTTAGAGAATAACAACCAAGGATCACATAGAAATGTGCACAGTAACTGTGATACCATTTTAAGGGAAACTCCCCCCAGGGTGAGCAGAGGCCAGAGCCCTCACTGTTGCAGCTGAGTGTCCCTGCTGCCCTTTGCTATTTAAAAGCACAGCTGACAACAAAGGAGTTCTGATCAGCAGGTGCGGTGGGGTATAGCTACCTAGCAGGTAGCATGAAACAACACCCAGACCTTTCAAGATTTTTCTAAAACTATCTTCCTACTGAATCCTACCATACAGTGTGTATATTAAATGATCAGAAATCAAAGGCCCCCAAATGGTTCCAATGTGGAGAAAGCCTTTCCTCAAATCCAACAAACTGTCAATCTCTGTGAATTTCAGCCCAGAGCCACACCACCACCCTGGCCCTGTTGTCCTCAGAACATTCCTCTTCCATCACCAAGATCACAGCCATGTTGAGCTAGAGAGACATCCTCCTGAATTTTGTTACATACCAACTATACACAGACCGTACCTGACTTAAAATTTTTTCTGAAGTTCTTTTTCTGATGTTAGGAATCTGAAAATGAGACATTGAAAGGTCTCACCTGTTTCACCAGAAGAAACTAAGTATCTGCGATGTCTCCAAAAGGAACAGAAGCAGCATGAAGAACTCTGTCCTCCACCTCCTCTCCCAGCCCACCTGCAAAGACCAAATGCCTTCTGAACCAATGCCCTCCACACTCCTGGTACAAGCTGCGGCAACACTGTTAGCAAGAAAGCAGCGGGGAGGGGAAGGAGAGTCCCTAGTGTTTTGGGTATACAACATGACGTGTGAGGAACACTCCTCCCCATCCCCTTTCAGATCTACATCTCTCCTCTGGTTACTCTGATACCTTCATCGCTTCCAGTTTGACTCTCTTTTCTATACAGTCACTAGAATGAATCCAAGAAAGTGCAAATCGGATCACATCACTATCCTGTTTAATATTCTCCACAAGCTCATTAATGCCCACCGGACAGAATCCGAATTCCTTAGCACGGCATATAAGACCCTCCTAACTTGAGCCCTGCCCACCTATCTGTCCTTCTTTCTCCTTTGCTCCCTCAACGCAAATCATTTGCCCCCAAATGTTAAGACTACTTCACCCCTCCAGGGTCTTGCTGCTTTCCGTTCAGGCAACTGCCTTACTCCGGATCCTTCAAACCCAGCTCTGGCCTCTGTGCCTTGAGGTAGTTTGCCCTCCCCTATCCAGATGGAGTGCTCATTCCCCGAAACCCTCAGCTCGACATCAACACTGTCCATCAACCGCTCGCATCGTGGTGCTCACCAGCCCCTGCAGTAAAGATATTTTCCATAATTCCCCACCTACTCTGTGAGTTCCTTCTTCTAAGGGGCCAGGACTGCGGAGTTTACGGAATGAATGGGCATGAGAGTTTGGAACGCGGTCCGAGGTCACGATAACAGATCTCACCAGCTCTCCCGAGGCCAGGGTCAGAGGGGAACGCGTTCTGGGCAGCGCTGGGCTCAGCAAAGGTCGCGGGCGCTGCTCACAGGCTGGGGGAGCAGAGCCGCAGAGACCCGCTCGGTTCGCCTCAGTAGAGTCCCCACACCGCCTCAAAAACGAACAGCTCGCGCTGGGTGGCAGCCATCTTGCTCCCAGGATCTTCCGCCGGAAGCTGTAGCTAGGCCCTGCCCCAGACCCGCCCCCGCGCTGGCAGCCCAAGGCGCTGTGCTCCCGTCGAGGGGCAGGTGGATCTTGGTTGGGAGAGGGAGGGAGCACTCAGAAGGCAACGGAGAGCACGAATACATAGCCACATTAACCGCGGAAGTCAGGAAATATTGGACTGTACTTCAGACCCGGCCTTTATTTTATTTCTACATATTTTAATGCTGGTGTGTTTAACGTAATTAACAATGTTATATTTGTTTCTGGTGTACAATATAGTGATTCAGCGAATCCATATACTGCTATGTGCTCAAGATAAATGTAATCTTAATCCCCATCACCTATTTTACCCAACACCCGCCCCCCGCCCCGCCAAACCTCCTTTCTGGTAACCTTGTTCTCTGTATTTAAGAGTCTGGGGGTTTGGTGGGGGGTTGTTTTAAGAGTTAAGAGTCTGCTTTTTGGTTTGTCTTTTTCTTTGTTCGTTTGGTTTCTTAAGTTCCACCTGAGTGAAATCATATGATATTTGTCTTTCCCTGGCTTATTTCACTTAGCATTACACTGTCTAGCTCTATCCATCCATGTTGTTGCAAATGGCGAGATTTCATTCTTTTATGGCAGAATCATTTTCCAGTGTACATATGTGTGTACACACACATACACACACACACACACACTTCTTTTTATGCATTCATCTATCAGCAGGCACTTGGGCTGCTTCCATAGTTTGGCTATTGTTAAGTAATGCTGCAATAAACATAGGGATGCATGTATCCCTTTGAATTAGCATTTTTGTATTTTTTAAGATTTTATTTGCCCATTTCAGAGTAAGAGGGAGCTATCAGGGGGAGGAGCAGAGGGAGAGAGCAGACCCCCAGCCAAGCAGGGAGTCCAACGGAACTGGCTCAATCCTGGGATTCTGGGAGCAGGACTTGAGCCAAAGGTAGATCCTTAACTGAATGAGCCACCCAGGTGCCCCAGTATTTTCATATTCTTTAGGTAAATACCCAATGGTGTTATTAGTGGACGGGTAATTTTTTTTTTTTTTAGTCACCTTCATACTGTTTTCCAGAGTGGCTGCACCAGATGGCATTACCACTCCCAGTGCACAAGGGTTCCTATTTCTCCAGGTCCTTGACACGTTTATGATTTCAGCCATTCTGACAGGTGTGTGGTATATTTGTTTTGATTTGCACTTCCCTGGCAAGCATCTTTCCATGTCTCTTGGCCATCTGTCCTTGGGGAAACATCTGTTCACGTCTGCTGTCATGTTTTAATTGGATTATTTGGTGTTCCTTCCCCCCACCCTTTTTTTTTTTTTTTTTTTTTTTTTTGAGTAGGCTCTATGCCCAACATGGGGCTCAAACTCACAACTCTGAGACTAAGATTTGCGTGCTCTACCAACTGAGCTAGCCAGGTGCCCGGAGTTGTAGTTCTTTATGTATTTTGGATCCTAACCCTTTATTGGAGGTCTACAAATATCTTCTCCCATTCAGTAGGTTGTCCCAGTTGTTTCCTTTGCTGTAAGTATTAAGTAAACCAGGCATTTAGTTACTTGAGACCAGACCTTAAAGAAAATGGGGAGCCTGCTGAGAGGGAAGAATATTCTAAGGAAAATGACCCCCTGGGTAAGGTCCCAAGTAAGGACAGTCTGCCACATTTCAAGGAAGGTAAGAAGTGTTCCTAGAGGACAGGGAGGGCAAGCAGACTGGTTGGCCTTGACCAGGTGAGGACTAAAGGCACCACCAAGTGCTTTGGACTCTAGCATTTGTTTACTGTTGCCACTCAGACCTAGTCCCGTGGCCAGAGGAAACCTTAGTTGCATGATCAACTGACTACAGAAGAGGGGGACCCACAAACGCCAGCTAACACAACCAAGGAGGGAGGGCCTGGGTTCTGCCTATCTCACCATACATCCTTTGGACATAAGCCAACCCCACCCTGAACCCAGTTCTCCTGTTAGACCCAAGGTCTGCTATGATCAGACTTCTACTTAAGTGGGGGTCCATTATGCAATGGGACAGTTCTGTGTACGCTGCTGTTCATAGCCATTAGGATACCCTATACAGAAATTCATTAGACTCTAAATATGTCCTAAAATTACTTCCAAGTGAAAACTGGGTTTAAAAGACTAAAACTGGTCAGAGTAAAACACGACAGGCAGTTTTATGGAGATTTTTTTCTTTATTGAGAAACTTAAGACTTGGGTACATCAAATAAAACCAATTTCTTGGGGGAAAAAAAATCAAAACCCACAATACAAAAAAAAAAAAAAGTTAACACTGTCTGGGCCACAGCAGAACCCAGAGAATATATTCTTTTAATTGAAAAATTCTAGGTGCTTCATAATTGACCTTTTGATACAAAATGACCTATTAAATTTCCCAATTTGTGGTTCTTGGTGTTGAGGTCCATAGGACATGCTAGAAATCTTCAAACCTTGAGCTGAATTCCAGGAGGGGTTATTTGGCTTTTGAATCCTGAAAGGCAAAGCACCAACACAGATTAAATGCATGATCAGAAAAACGAGAGTTGCACTGAAATCTCTGACTTATAAAAAGGTACTGCCGAGAGCAGTGCTTCTTGACTCTCAGGTGGGGCAGTTTTGCTGGGACTGTCCTGGGCACTGTGGGCACTGAGCAGTACCCCTAGCCTCTGCCCATGGGATGCCAGTGACACCTCTCCAGTTGTGACAACCAGAATAGGTCTCCATTGGCAAACGTCCTCTGAGGGGGCACTCCTGGCTGAGAACCCCTGCTCTGAGGCTAGCTAGGTACTGTAAAGCCCCACACCCTTCCAGGCCACCCTGTACTCAAAGCTACTGCTCTCTCGCTTAGAACCAAATGAAGAGTCCAGGCCCTTACCATGTGTCCTTTCCCTTGTCTCTGACTCTGGTTTATCTGGTTGCCTCCTTCCTGCATCAGGAGGAACCCGCTAGTCCTTGTCAGAGTTCCCAGCTAAGCCTCACTTACCCCCGCCCCTGCGGACAGGGCCACAGCCACCAGGGTCGGAGTGGAAAGAACACGCCCTGTAACTGGAGGCAGGAGTGTGTGTCTCCCCCACACACCGACACCAGGTCCCGAGCCCCTTGTGCTCCCAGAGCCACGCAGCAGCCGCACACACAGCTGCCCTCCCCAACCTCAAGGCAAACCAGGGAGATACGTTCACAGAAATGAGGCTGCGGGATCTGATTACGACAACACCTTGTGTATCTGTTGTTATTCTAAACCAAAAAGGTCATCCTTAAGAAAGAGCTAACCAGGGGCTCCTCATAAAGAAAACTGTTATTTGCTCCTTACAGTTTACAACCCGTTCTCTCTTCTCCAAATTAACTCTTCCAGATGACAGAGAGAATCCAGGTGACAGCCTGCCCAGGTTACCAGGTTACAAGGGCTCTCTATGCTGCCCTGAATCTTTTAGGAAGATATTTGTAAGTAAAGCCATTGCAGAAAACAAAAACAGCCAAACATACGGTTTCTCCTTGTCTAAGAGGTAGCAGCAGCAACAGCGCCCACCTTCTGGGCAGCTTCTTTCTTGGCGTGATGAGCCTGTAGAACCGCCACGGCTTCATCCACCTGTGAGGAATCTCTAGGCAGTTAGTGACACCTGCGGAGAGGCCCTTGGCCCCTCCCTGGCACGCAGGCCTGGCAGCAGTGTCTCCCGGTGAGGCCTGCTCTTCCTAATTCCACCCCCCCCACAGCAGCTCGCAAGTCACAGGCAAGGCGCGAGGAGAGGGTCAGGAGACGGCAGACCCGTGCGCTGCCGCAGGGTGTGGGGACCGGCTCACCTTGGAGCGGAGCGACTCGGGGGACTCCAGCATGTGCAGCAGCTCAGAGTTGTCGATCTCCAGCAGCATGCCCGTGATTTTCCCAGCCAGGTTTGAATGCATGGTTTGGATGAGTGGGAACAAACGTTCTCCTGGGGAAAGAGATCTAATCAAAGCCCAGGCCGACTCCCAGTGAACAGACACCGGCGTTTGGGTCAGTGCCGGGCTCCGGCCCCTCTTCCGCAAACACACGGACCACTCACCCAGCATCTGCTTTTGCTCTTGCGGGGGCGCTGCGGCCAGCATGGAGGCGGTCAGGGGCTCCTGGCCCTGCACGTGGACCGCAGGCTGCGGTGCCTGAGAACCAGGAGAGGCAGCAGGTCAGCATCAAGCCTGACGGTCCTGAGCCTGACCAGTCAGTCTGAAAGGCTACTGTGTGACAGAGATGGAGGTGGCGGTCCTTGCTGCCAAGGAACTAACAGCAGGCCTTGGGGATGAGGCAGTTACAGGAGCAACAGAGTTATAAGCCTGAACACAAAACCAACTACAATAAAAACCACGTGCTATTAAAAGGGACAGGAAGGGAGATAAACCTACAAGGCTCAGACCGTCAAATGATTCCATTTATAACTACATCCCCCATCACTTTATCATACCAAATGTTTTTATTTTATCAAATGCCCCAGGACTGTCAACATGCATTCTCAATGCCAGTCACGGGCCCGAAAGTAAGGCTCTGAAAGTAAAGACTATTTTACTGAAGCGAAGCTCTGAGGCATCTGCATTTAGACAGCAGGAAGCATGAGCAAGTCACTTAGGGGCCACAAGGCAGACTGTGGCTCCTCTACGCCAGTTACTTCTGGGCTCTGGGTCCAGTCCCCCACCCCAACTTAAGATCTCTAAAGCTGACTTCTCTTCTGTCAGATGAAGCTCTTTCCTGCCTTCACATCCCAGTTTTGCAGAATAGCGAAAGATCAACTCAGCCAGCAGACCCGAGCCACTCAGAGAGCTAAGCGAGCACACACACGTTGTAAAGAGGAGGGAGGAAACACCAGCTCTTTCTGCTGGGTAATTTCTGAGTAGACTACTGTGGGGAGGAATACTTCCCAGCCCCTTCTCTCCCAGGACAGAGAGCCCCTGACAGGCAGCGTCACCACAGGAAACAGCACCCTGACACGGAGCGGGCACTGAGTACCTGCGGGAGGCATCAAAGCCAGGCACCTTGTCAATCAAGCGCAAACATGCAGTTTGGCAGGCCTCACCTGCAGAGGCTGGATGGCGGGGTGAGGGCTGCGGACGCTGGAGGCGTATTTGTAAGGTGCGACAGCCCGCGGAGCAGCAGCAGCGACGGCAGCACGAGGTGCTAAGGTCTGCACAGCTGTGGGAACACCTTAGGAAAAGAACAAGCAAGATTAAAGCCCGTCAGTCTGGGCAAAGACCCGTCAAATCCCATCTTTCCCCCTTCTGTGTGCATCCAATACCACCTCCAGACTGGCAGCTGTCAGTCAGCCCTTGCTGGGCGGCGCCAGCCCCACCAAAGTCCATAGCCAAGCGGTCCGGGCACTCAGACCCTACAACAGACCAGCAAATGCACATCAGTGTCGGCAGCAGGTGTCCAACTGGCCACGTCCCACGGAAGGAGCCATTCCAAAGCCTGTTCACACAACACATCGCACACGGGACCACGACTGCTCCTTTCATGGAGCAGCCAACAGAGAACACACAACTCTCTCCACTTCTTGGAATACGGGACAGTCTGTAAAGAACAGTCTCCTTCAATCTCCCAACCCCACCCAAAAGAATAGGCTGCCTCTGCAGTCATCCAGCTAACAAGCTTCTATAATTAACCTCTCTCACATGAGTCACCAATGAGCAGCATTCTTGAAGTCACCGACACTCCTAGAACTCCCATTGTTTCTCTGTTCCTTACATACCAACCAGAGCGCACAGCTAAGATTACAGAACCAGAACTGGAACGTGGGCCCAACAAACTGACCAACCCTGGGCAGAGCCTAGTCACCTGACTCCCTCCTCCCCAGGCCACACTTCTCAAGGCCAGTTTGCTCACCGACTCTCTGAGCGGTAGTAGGGAGGCCGCGAGAGGCCGGAGCATTACCAGTTGGAGCCAGATGGCGAAGAGCGGGACGAGGCCCAGACTGGCGGATAGCACTTGGCATTCCTTGGAAGCCTGGTGAAGACAAAAATTGTGCATTGCTGATGAAGCATGTAGACCAGAACCCAGGCTGCGCCTCAGAGGGGGGCAAGGCAGGGAGGCATATCCTGGGTGATCAAATCACCGTTCCCCACTACCTACCTTGAGGTCTCCCACCTTGCTGCCAGCGGGGATTAGGCCTCATCTGTGCTAACTGGTTAGGTGTATAATACGGAGGTCTTCCCTGAGCCTGCAACAAAGAGCACCCAGGCCCTTTTACTTGAAGGACTTGAATCCACATGAGAGAAAAGTCTCATCTCCTCTCACTTCCAGGCCCAAGGCTAATTATTCAAGAAATTCTCGGCGTATTCAAAGGCCAGTTAATGGGGATTCTTTCATTCTAACTACTGCGTGAGAGACAGAATGAATCCATTTTCATTCATTTTCGTTTCACGCTGACCACCTGAACTCCAATATCCAAAACCCCTCTCCCCAACCACCACAGGCTGTGGAACAGCCACTGGGGAAAGGTTCCAAAGATCCATGAACACCAGCAGACCCACCTGTGGAACTGCTGGCACAAAGTAACCTCCAGCTGCCGGCTGGAACTGATTTAAGATGGCGTTGGCCGGGAGCGCTCGCATTCCAGCCACCCGCTGCATGTACTGGTTGGTCAGGTGAGCCTTTCTCTCTTCCTTCCTCTGGGCCAGAGCAACATATAGTGGCTTGGAGCCCACGATGCGTCCATTCATCTCAGTGACGGCTTTGGTCGCCTCTTCAGGAGATGAGAAGCAGACAAAGCCAAACCCTTTGCTTCTCCCATCCTCCAACATTACCTACAAAGGGATCAGCTACTTAAGGAAAAGGTGTTCTATGTTGGGGGACAGCTATTAAGAGCCATAAAACCTGGTTTCTACTCCAAGAGTTCCCAAGTCTAGGAGAAGAGTTCTAGCCTTGTCACGGGATGTACCCTGGACCAATTAAGTCACAGCCCCTAAGGACAGGACCTAGGCATTTTCTTTGTTATATCCCCAGGTGATCCTAATTTTCTAAACACTGTGATATGGCTAATGGTTAAAGCAGGAACCCAAAGATGTTTCCTGACACCTAGAAGCGCAGTAGCTACCTTTGGGTACCCACTAGAGATCTGGACAGTGTTAAGTTATTTACTTGTAGAACTCATCTGCCCAAGACCTTGGTGAACAAGACTTTGATCATCTCTTAGCAAGGTAAGGATATGCTTTTGAAATACCACATACACACAGGAGTTACAAAACCAATGACTGCCACCATTAATTTAATGGGAGTTAACAGCAGAAAGAAGACCAGCTAGAAAAGACAGCTGGATTCTAGTCCCAGTTCAGCAATTTCTAAGCTGTGCAATTTCTTTTAAAGATTTTTATTTATTTGAGATAGACAGAGCACAAATAGGGGGAGTGGCAGAGGGAGAAGCAGGTTCCCCAATGAGCCTGACAAGGGGCCTGATGCCAGGACCCCAGGATCATGACCTGAGCCAAAGACGTGCTCAACCAACTGAGCCACCCAGGCACCCCCCCACCCCAGAAATCTTGTTTATTTATTTATATGTATTTTTGAGAGAGAGAGAGAGAGAGCGCGCGCACGCACGCGTGCACAAACATGTATGCGTACATGGGAGCAGGGGTGGAGGGTGGGCAGAGGGAGAGGATGGAGGGAGGGAGAGTGCACATGAGCAGAAGAGCAGCAGGCTCCCTCCTGAGCAGGGAGCCTAATCGGGGCTTGATCCCAGCACCCTGGGATCATCACAAGCTGAAGGCAGATGCTTAAATGACTGAGCCACCCAGGCACCCCGGAGGGATAGAAGGTTTAAAGCAGGATTCACACTCAGCAGAGCCCAGATGTGGGGCTTAATCTCGGGACCCTGCGATCATGACCTGAGCTGAAATCAAGAATCAGATTTTTAACTGACTGAGCCACCTAGGCTAGGTTGCCCTTAAGCTATGTGAAACGCTTACCCTCTCTGAAGCTCAATGCCCACCAGACCCCCTACGGCCAAATGCCACCAAGCCAAGGTCTACCTGTTCAGGCCGTCTCTCCCCACATACAGCCAGTCATTCACAGATGGTTCTTCTCCTCACCTGAAAAGGTCACTTACAGCTTACCCCTGGCCTACATCCTCAGAAACACTGACAGCAACAGGTCAATGTGTACTCAGCAACATTTTGTGTCTTAGCTTGCTCCTGGACAGCCCTCCGGAGGTGGAGGACATGAAAATAAGGATGTGTACCAACTCAATGGACCCCATCAAAGAGATAGGCCAGGACGGTGTCTGAAAACATGACACCCTGATCTTGAAAATGGTGCCTGTGAAACCTGCCAAGACACAGTTCTTTTATTCTCTTCCTACAAATGCCAACTCGAGCTCTGTGCTGATAAGCAAGGAGAGACCACCATACCTCACACTGATGAAGGCCAGTCAAGGAGGTGATAAGAGGGAAGGGGCACGGCAACAAGGAACCCTGACGGGGTGGGCCCTGATCAACTCCCTGCGGACAACTGACATTCCTCTGATGACGCTCCCAGGTTGTGCGGGACTTAAAGCTAAGGGCCAAGGCAGGGTCACCACATCTTTCCCAGCCCACTGGGCCTCTGTTCTCATCCCCAAGAGGACTCTGACGTGTGCTGCACCTCCGCGGAGCATCAGTGTCTGCATCAGGCTATGACTCCAAACTCTCACACGCCATCAATGGCCATGACGCCCCCCCGTGGACCAAGGCCGTGCACGCACCACCCTCACATAACCCACGTTCTCCTGTCCCCGGACTCCGCGTCCTCATCTTTAGGAGGGAATTCACACGCACTCGCCCTGCTGCATCAGCTTACGGGATAATCAAAGAAAACCAAGGAAACGATGCACACTGCAAACAGTGAAAGAGCCACCTTTCCACTCCCGTCCTCCACCTTTAGCTTTGTACGGCCAGGCCAGAAGTCCCAACCCCAGTTCCCAAGTCCTCAAAATACACTTGTTCAAGGATGAAGTGTGGCAGAGTCGTAGAGACAGGCCCCAAGACAAATGGAAAACAACCTGTCTGGATTTCCTCTGCTCATACTGTCGCACCATCTGTCCCCACGCCAGCACAGAGCAGCAAAGAATGGGAAAGATTCAGGTGCTTGGTAGTCAAGATGGGGGACTGCTCAGGTGACCTCCACACCTCAGTGTCTGGGAGGCTGTGCCACATACACGTAATGAAATGTCTTCTCCAGAGCATATACTCAGACGCGTAACTGAACGCCAGGAGGGACTAGCTAGATTAGCATATCTATTCTCAGAAATGAACACAAGTTAGAGTCCACTCCTTCAATGAAACAAATGCCAATAAACCTCTAAAAAATTGCAATTTCTACTTTCGATCCCAAATCTCAGTATAAAATACCTTAGCACTGGTGATTGATCCAAAAGGAGAAAACTCTTTCCTTAACTTCTCATCATCAATGGTATCATCCAAGTTCTTAATGTAGAGATTCACCCCCTGAAGCAGAAGGATCACTGTTAATGCACATCCGTACCCCCACAGATCCCCTAAGACACTGGTTCTCAAAATTTGGTCCTAGACCCCCTTCTTGGGTACTTCCTAGAAATCCAAATTCTTGGTCCCAAACCCCAATCCACTGAATCAAAAATTCTGGGGTTCTGAAAGCCATGTTTTCACCAGCCCTGCGGGGGGATCTGATGCAGGCTCAGGGTTGAGATTCCCGCCGAGGACTCTGACGGGACCCCCAGTATGGGCCTGGCTTTCTGCACAGCTGCTCTGGCCGGCCGCTGGCACCAGCGGGGCTCCTGCCCCCACTCAAACAAAGGGTGAGCACTCAAGTACAAAGAAGCCATACCAGTAAGAACAGACTGAGGCTTCCGGAATGAGTCCCTAAATGAATAAATCAATCTTCCGCCCTGTTCTAGGATCACCACTGTTCTGGTAGGTATTTCCTTAAACACCTGAGGATCTTGGGAGAAAGGAAAGGAAGAGGCAGATTCCCAGTCCCCAAAAAGAAAGCCTGCTTAACCTAAGGATGCTCTTGCCAGTTCCACAGTAAAACCCTGGCTAGGAGGCTGTGCTAAGACCACCTCTCACCTGATACCGACTAATTCTCTCTTGTTTTAGCTGCTCAAATTTCCGCTTTAACTCGGCCTGCCGTTCCACTTTCTTCTGTGCACGGCCTACAAAAATCACTTTCCCACTGATTTCTTTTCCATTCATCTCTTCCACGGCCTGAAGAGGAAACAGGTCTTAAATCAAAATGCAGAGGCAGGGGCCTTGCTCTGGAGGCCTGAAAGTCCCACCAAATATTGGGAGAAGGAAATCTTTCCTATAGGAGTTAAGAACTAATCTCATTTCATCTGAAGGCAGCTAAGCAAATCCAAACTTCCTCATGAGTAAAACGGGGTTACTACTTAAATGGGTTATTGGTCCAGATGATACAGAAAAAAATGGTAGTTTATAAAACAAGCACGGCAGACACAAGCCGAGGCTGCTAATCTGGGTGTCAAGGAGTCTCTCACGTTCTCGTGGGAAGAGAGTGGCGCATGCTGAGCGCCCAGCATCACGCATTCCCCACAAGCAGCCGCTACGGTCAGTAAGTCCACCACTCCTAGGGCCCAAGTCCCCTCAGTAGGAAGGGGAGCAAACACCCATCCTATTCCTTCAACCTACAGAGGTGAACACTGAGGTGACAGGTAGGTGCCAAGTGCTCTGAGAACAGGTGAATGATGGGTTACCCCATGAAGTCCCCTCAGGCCAGTGACTACATCACTACGATACTCGGGCAATGGCAGCCCTGCTCCACTATGTGCCAGCCAGGTCCTGCCCATAATCGGGGGCTACTTCTGCAAATGTTTCCCGGACCCTCATGGGACTCTCACCTTATTGGCATCCTCGTGTTTTTCGTAACTCACAAAGCCAAAGCCTTTGGATTTCCCACTGGGATCTCTCATCACCTTGACACTTAGGGTCTTACCTATTACCAAAGGACAGAACTATTAGTAACACCATCTCTATTACAGCTCAAGGAGAGGCGGCTTCTCTAGGAGCCCAAATGAAGCCAACTCTCACTGAAGCCAGATGAGCTCTAGAAAGAGGCCCAGGCCTAGCCTTCTACTTCTGGCCAAGCTACTGAGATGGCCCTGGGGCTGGGACGAGGGAGGATGAAGCCAAGAGTCTACTCCTATCTACTCTGTGACCCTGTCAAGCAAGGTAGTTAACTTCTGGGCCGGGGCACCATCATTTCTTAAGCAACTAAGGTACAGGAGCTCTACATCTGGCGGACTGTGGAAGGGGGCACGCGGGGCGAAGAAGCCCAACTTACCGAACTGGCTAAACAGCTCCTTCAGACTCTCATCATCCACCTCTTCCCCAAAGTTTTTGATATAAACATTGGTGAACTCCTTGGCTTTGGCTCCAAGCTCAGCTTCCCGCTCTTTTCGAGACTTGAATCTGCCCACAAACCTAAAAAGAGACCATGGAAAACAGTGAACACCCAGAGGAACAAATCATCATTTCCAGGGGCCCAAAGGAACACAGGTTAAAGGCTGACAGGAGAGGTTAAATAAAACACACGAGTCCCCAACCAACCACCAAGACAGCAAGCTCAGAGACGCCCCGACTTCCCAGCAGAAAGAGAGAGGCGGGACTGTCCTGCAAGGACCAGCCCCAGGACTCCTGGCTCAGACCAGGGCTACTCCTACCACATCACACTGCCTTCGTGAAGAAACCTGATGACCACGTTTTTAAAACATTCATTTCTGTGCATCTATGTAAATGCATAGAAAAGGTCTGGAAGGATACAAACCAAACTGTTAACAGGGGTTAGTGCTAGGGGCGAGATTGCTAAAGTGAACTGTGAGGTAGCCTTTGCTTTTGCACTGGACTCATTTCCGTGTTGGCACATGCGGGGGAATGTATCCATACACTGAAAATCTTTCGATCTCTTTCTAGTGATACCACTGGCCACAAACACGTTATCAAGAAAATTCATCCCCTGGTCTGCTGAACATAAAAGGCGCCCCACAAAGAACAGAGATGATTTTTGTTTGCCATAGCCAAGACTTATTGTCCCCTCTCTCCCTGCATGGCTTAGCGAAGACCTCCCCACCTCCCTATTCTGCATAACCACACCAAAGCGACAAGGTCTATAATGAACAGTGTCTTCTACCATCAGCTGAGATTTTTCATTATAACCGAATTAAGTATTACTGTGGAGCCAGCCTTGTATGAGAAGGCCACTGAGTCATAAGTTAGCCAAGTGGAGATCTGGGAACAATTTGGCATCAACCCCTAGCAAATGACCCCATGGACAGACCAGAGTCACAGGAAGGCCAAGGTCACATGGCTAGTACGCAGCTCCTGGTCAGTCCAGGGCCCTCTCCACTCTGCCGCTGGCCAAGACCCCTGCTCAGAAAGGGCTCAGAGCTGCCTTCCAGCAAGCCCCAGTTGCCGGTGCTCACAAAACCCACGGACAGATGATGCTTTTAAGGGAGAGGCGGCAGGCAGGCCATGGCTTGGGCAGGAAGCCCACCTTGGCGAGTCAAAAGGGCCGCCACGGCTCGGGCAGGGAGACTCACCAGCCCTGGAGTGGAGAGGTAGGAGCAGGCCACACTTGGGCCGAGAGAACCAGTAGCCGCCTTGTGTGTGCCAGTTAATACCGAGGTGGGGCCGCGGCTGGCTCATGCGATGGCTGTTGCTCCGGACTGGGACACTCACACTTTGCGGTCATTGAGGAGCATGCCGTTCATCTTCTCGATGGCCTTGTCAGCAGCCTCTTGCGTCTCGAAGTGGACAAAGGCATAACCCTTAGAGCCGTTCTCATCACACACCACCTGCCAGAGACAAGGCAGACCACTGTGGCACCACTGGCACCCCCAAAGATCTGAGAACCACATGGTCTTGTGCTCAGAGTTCCCGGGATCTGAGAGGCCGGTGGCCCATCTGCGGTCCAAAGACAGAAGACTACAGCACACAGTCAGGTTCCCCTAACATGAGCATCCCACCAGGCACCTTAGTGATGTTCTGTGTACAAATGGCAGCCACCATTAGGCTGCTTCTATTCCGAGTTTTATTTCACTAAAAGACCTTGAGACTGGGTGCGAAAGCCCCGTGCTGCGGAAAAAGTGACCAGTTTCCATGCCCACAATAGAATTTCAGTCTAGTGCAGAGTCAGACACATAAACAACCACCACACCAGTTGTACAAAATTCTCCACACAAACAGATGCAGAGAAGGAAGAGGATGATTTTACGCTTCTGAAATGACTAAGTACAGCTGCCTGGAGACCCGAGCCCCTGCTCTACCCCCCCCACCCCACGAAAAGAGAAACCCTTTGATGCCCTCCAAAGGTAGGAAACAGGAAGGATATTTTAGACAGAAGAGAGAATAAACAAAGACACAAAGCACCTGCTGGTCGCACTGGGTTGTGGCACAAGATTACCTACAGGGAACTTGTAGGCTGCAGAGCCATTTCCAGCATTTCGAAAATGACCATATCCTGTCGCCCAATTCCAAGGCTGTTCCCCCTTTAGTATTTCTCTTGTTCTCGTGAGTCAGTAATTACTCTGAAGTCATTTAATCAGTGCTTACCTTGCAAGACAGAATGTTTCCAAAAGCAGAAAAAGTATCATAAAGTGCCTTGTTATCTATAGATTTGTCCAGATTCTTGATGAAGACATTTCCCACACCAGATTTTCTCAAAGAGGGATCCCTCTGAGACCACATGATACGGATTGGCTTTCCCTTAATCACATCAAAGTTCATGGTATCCAAGGCCCGCTCGGCTGGAAGAGAGAAACACATTTCAGTCAAGGAAATAAAATGTTACCTCGTGTAGATGACTGCCACCATCCCAGGAACAGATGACTCTAGGACTTTTCAGGTAATCACTCGGACAAAAGGCAACTCTATTAAAATAAAAGGGCATCCAATCCCTCTAGCCTGTGTTGCTCCTGAGGGCAGCCTTCAGGCCAGTTGCTCCGCTTCCTGGCAAAAGTCTCCAGCCCTCTGGGTTGTACCCTTGCTGGGTAAGGGGGTCAGGCAAGATCATCTAACTGGCCTTCTGGCCCCAAGATCAAGTCATAATACTGCACATTTGACTAAGTGGTATCAGTTATAAACTTAGCTGCCTACCACCCATGGTGACCCAGGTGAGACAGGTGATACTATCTACTTCATAAAACAAGCAAACTTATGTCCGGGATTGGCTAAGCCACGCAGCTAACTACTAACAAACTAATACCAGACTTTGATTATTTTTCAGTAAGGTATTACATCAAATTACCAACTAGCTGTCATTTTGTCTACGATCCATCTACGAGACAAATAACAGAACAAAATCTAGGAGTGACTGGGGAGAATGTGCTATCCCTGAATTCAGCTCAGTTTCTTGTATTTTCAATTTCTGAAAACAGAAATTGATTCAAAAACCTCGAAATGATAGATACTAGTGGTCACACATGGAAACAGTCTTTTTATGATCCAGACGATAAGGATGAAGCCGCATCTTTCTAAGCAGGCAACGCAGCAGGCTCCACACTTTATGGCTTCCAGGCCCTCTCAAGTCTTAGTCTGAGCGCTTTGGAATTCTAGAACTTCAAATGCCCTGCGGCTCAACCAAGTTCTCCATCCAGCGCCTAGGGACACTTCCCTAGCTTCCCAACAAATCCATGTGTGTACCAGAGACCACTTAAAGGACCAGAACTAAAACGGACCATCACCTGTCAGGAGGAACCCTTCTCTTATTGGAAGTAACAGGATCCCAGAGCTGGTAGCACTTTTCCTGATTTAACGCAATGAAACGCCCCAGAATCTCTGGGGTTGAGGGGGGTGTCGGAGGGGGATTCTCCTGTCTCAAGGTACCACCTAAGACAGAACACAAAATTCCCTAACTCTGCCTCCCCACAAGCCCAAATGTCCAGTCAGTGGAGGGAGTATCTCCTTTTCATTCCTCTCCAACCACCTTTCCCACCTTCTCAGGTGGACTGGTTGAGTGTGGGAGGGAAGGTCACAGAAAGCAGAGACTGGGGCAGGTCCAACTCAGGAAAAGTCCAGGCACAGAAGCGGTCATTTGTGAGGATTACCTGGGACCCCAGGGTCTCAATGATTAGCAGCGAAGGAGCCATTTCAACACAGCTCCCGGTGTCTTTCCAGATAGCGCTGGAGAAGACAAGTCGGCTTAGCCTAACAAATCTGGCCGCACTTATTTATAGCAGGGAGAGGACCTGCAGAGGCATGTGCTGGCAGATGCACTGACCAGTGGCTTCTGCTACTATCACCAAGTGACAGGACTTTTGATCAGAAAGTGTTAAAGAGGCAGGCAACAGCCAATGTACCCACTACTTGCTCCCAAAGGCCACACTTGGCCACCTCTATGCCCTCTGGTCAGACACAGCTCAGCACACACAGGGAGTTAAGGGTAGCAGCGCCTCTCATCTCTCAACAAGTCTGATTCTCTGGTCTCAGCTGCAGCCTGGGCAAGTGACATTCTCTGTGCTTCACGGACAGCGAACAAAGTGTGGACAAAAATAGGGACGCAGAAATCCTTTGCCATAGAATGGCTTGTTTCTCCCAGTAATGGTCTCTACAGTTGTTCCCTTTTAATCTGAAGTCACGTGCGGCCCCTGATTAGGTTTCCTCTGGCCTCGCTCCGGCCACGCCTGCAGCATACCTCTCCACTGTTCCAAGCAAGGGCCCGGGTCTGGGCCTGGGCTGGCGGGCCGGCGCTGGCACTCCCAGCGGAGCCTCCAACCTTCTGCAGTTCCTTTTCCCTCTCAGGAGTCCCCATTTTCTTCAGATGGGATGAAGGAGAAGGGTTTTGACAAAGATGAAGCTTTCACAGGCGAGGCCATCATCTCCACCAGACCAGTCAATTTCCCCACAGTGTTTCCCCAGACTACCTGGATACCCCTTCTCCACCACCCAGGGCTTCGTCCAGGGAATAGAGTCGTCCTCCACCCCAGGACCAAAGCCACGGACCCAGGAGCTGGCCTGGCACATGTCATGCGCAGGGCGCCATCGTGAGCCCCTGCTCCAGTAAAACGAACAGAATTGTTCCCACCACCTCCCACCTGCCCTGAAAGACCCCTTATTCATACAAAAGCAAAGAGACTCAGTCCAGGGTAAAGATAGGGATGGGAGCAACAGCTTTAGAATCTACAATTTCTACAAGAATTGTGTTTCAATTGTTCCGCCTTTTTGGCAGGCCCGTGAGGAGCATGAATCCAGGCTCAGTGACCAGACAAGGGTCCCACTTAAAGCAGGACCACATACATGGAGTGACAGGGACTTTCTCCAAATCCCATTGTACAGTCTCCTCGGGTTCCAGCCCCACCGCCACCACTGATTATGCCCAAGGTCACCCAGTTAGCAAGCAGTGGAAGCAAGACTGAAACTCCGGTCACCTGACGCCAGGAGCTTCATTCTCAACCCCTGCATCGGGCAGACTCCGAGGGTCCCCCGCCTAGGATGCCACGAAACTGGGGATATAAGCGTCTACTCACCGTCAGCCGGCTGCTGGAAGTTGACGTAGGCATAACCCAGGGAGCGGCGGGTGATCATGTCGCGGCAGACCCGGATGGACAGCACAGGCCCCGCAGGACTGAACTTTTCATACAGCATGGCTTCGGTGACGTCCGAGTGCAGGTCACCCACGTAGAGGGAGGCCATGGGGTAGCTGCTGGCCGCAGCGTTCATCTCCCCAGCCCCCACCACCCCGAGCCCCGCCAGGAGAACTTCTTATAGGGACCACACAGGACAAAAGGGGCTCTTCTCGGAGCCGTGGCCCGCGCCGCGGCTCACAGGTGGCAGAGCGAAGCTAAACAGACGCCGGAGCAGGCTCGGAGAAACGGGGGACCGGAAGGAGGAGTTCGGGGACAGCTCGTTCGAGATTGCAAAACCACAGACAAAAGGCTCTCAAAAACAATATGGCCCTCCCTGGGAGTCTGTAATTTTGCAGCTGTCCTGGTCTGAAGCTCCAAATTTCGAAAGAGGAGGGAAAAAAATAACGTACTAAAACGGGGACTCCCCTCCGAATTATAAAAATTCTCCAAGAGGCAACCGAAGGGTGCCCACGGCGGCCTCCGGGACACGCGTTTCTCTATAAATATAGGCCTCGGGCTCCCGGCGGTTTAAGATTACAGCAGCCTGGGGAAGAGGGAAACCAAATCTTGGTCGGCGCCGACTCGGCAAGCCCCGGGGGCCGGGCGCGCAGCCTCCTCCCACGCCGGGCCGGCGAAGGGCAGCGCGGACACGTGGTGCGCCCGGGGCCGACGCGCTGGGGGCGAGGGCGGCGGGCGCGGGGCTGCCACGCGGCGCGGGGGCGGCCGGAGCGGAGGCGCGTGGACGCGGGCGGGCGGCTCACCAAGGGACCGACGGACGCCAAGGTGCGGCGGCGGGCGCGGGCAGGCCGGAAGCGTGCAGAAGTGACTTCCCCGCGGGCTCTCCGAGAAGGATGCGCTTTTCTCTTTCTCTTTTTTTTTTTTTAGGTTTTAAAGCATTTTCGGGTTTTTTTTTATCTTTTCTTGTTTTTTCCTTCAGGCTGCTAAGGCCCGAAGGCGGCGGAGGCTGCGGCGACCCGGGGCGGAGAGAGGCGGCCGGGGGAGCCACCGCTCCATTTATACCCGCCCGCCCCGGGCGCTGCTGGTCGAAGGGCGCCTCGCGACCTGGGCGCAGTCGTGCCCGCCCACTCGGCCCGGGGGCCCGAGGCGGGGCGGCCACGCGAGAGCGACCCGGCGCGGTCTCGCGGCGCTACAGCGACCCCTGGTGTGCGGAGGACCGCTCCGCTGGGGTCTCCTCGGGACCCAGGGGCCGCCTTCCAGCCGGGTAGACCGCACACCGCCGGGCCCTCCGGGAATAGAACACCTGTAACCCACCCACAGGCGCAACGTTTATAATCCACGTGTTGCTTATTGTAAAATAAAGATGACATGAAATAGTTACGATATAATAAGTGGTTCAGCATGTAAATGTTTGGGCCCAAATATGGAAGACGTTCTGAAGTTTTCAGAGTAATAGGACGCAGAGGTAGTTACCCAGACCCCGACAGCCACATCTGCGGGAGTATCCATGGGTGATGGGGTTAAATGTCGGTAAAGCCTCCAAAGAACAAAATACAACCATCCCCCACTACATGGTAGTCAGTTGACATTTAAGGAAGCAAAAATATTTCTGATAAGGGAGGAGAAGAGGATAGATGACAGAGATGAAGGGGATTAAGAAGTACAATACTCCAGTTGTGAAATAAATTACAGGGATGAAAAGTACAACATAGGAAATACAGTCAAGAGTATTGTAATAACGGGGCGCCTGGGTGGCTCAGTTGCTTAAGCGTCTGCCTTCTGCTCAGGTCATGATCCCAGAGTACTGGGATCGAGCCCCACATCCGGCTTCTCCCTCTGCTTGCAGCTCCCCCTGCTTGTGCTCTCTTTCTCTCGCTCTCTCTGACAAATAAATAAGTAGAATCTTAAAAAAAAAAAAAAAAGAATATTGTCATAACTTTGTGCAGCGACAGAGAGTAACTACGCTTTCTGTGGTGAGCATTTCCTAACTGTTGAACTGGTATCTTGTATACCTGAAACTAATATTATATGTCAACTACACTTCAGTAAAAATTTTAAAAATAAAAAATAAGTTAAAAATACTTTGTTTCTACATAAAAAGGAGTCAGTGTAGGCTACATCAGTTAGAAACTTTTTTTTACCTACATGAGGTTCTAAGACATTATTTGAAAGTCATGTGGTATGTGGGACAAGTCTACATTACGTGGGACTGTCTCAATGTGTTGCAAGATCTACAGCATCCCTTCTTCCATAAATGCCAGGAACCACCCTCCTTATCATCATGACAAAGGAATTCAGAAATTACCAGAAGGACACAGACACTCCCATTGAAAACCACTGATTTGAGTAGGGGAATGAAGAAATTCACGTATTTACAGATTCATTCATTCAGAGAAATGATTAGTTGGGGCTCAGTCTATGTCAGTGCCAGATGAGTACTAGAGGATACCATGGTAGACAAGGCAGAGGAAGTTCCTCTCTGCCTCATGCAGTTTATAGTCTAATTATAGTTGGTGCATTAATTCAAGAAACACCTTTATGGAATACTCTTTCTGTAGATAGATGTCCTCCTCACAGAAGCCTTCCCAGAGTACCCTGCGGTCTAAAGTAGCCTGCCAACACTGTTCATCGTTAACACACCATCCTGTTCTCTTGTTTTCAAGGCTCTTATTAACTACCTAAAATTACGTTGCTCAAATATGTGTTTACCCGCTAGGTATCCGCCTTTTCCTCACTGTATACAAGCTTCATGAAAGCAAGGACCTAGAACAGTGCCTAACATGGCACACTCTTAATGTTCAATCAATATTTGTTAAATAAAACCAATGAATAAAGGGCACCCATGAGCAAAGCCCACACCATCCCTGTCCTCATGCGGTGGACTGTCTAGTGGGGGTGTGGGGTTGCTACCTATATGACTTTGAGCAAGAAGTTTACATCTGACTCTCAGATTTCCAATCTGAAAATAGACTCATGAAGATACTCACATAGTAGGGTTATTGTGAGAACAAACTAATAACACACGAGTTGTTTGTGTAAATGTTAATTGCTCTTATTCTCAAGCTACCCTTGTACTGTGAAGAGAGCGAGTTACCCACAGGAAGACAGGGAGAACAGCATGTGTTAAGGCCCTAAGGAGGAGTGGGCCAGGAGCTGAGCCTGCAGGACTGTGGCCCACTGGGAGGTGGAAAAGGCTGCCTGCTCTTGGAGACTTGAAACACTTTGGATTTTTTCCTGAGATCAAAGGGTGGAACTGAAGGGTTTTAACAGAGAAGCGCCTTGGCTCAAATTACATTCTTTTTTTCAAATTACATTTTTAAAAACACCTCTCTGGCCACAGAAAGGAAAAGGATTAGAGGGTGGGGACAGGGAGAACTGGAAGTGATGGCCACTGGGGTAGTGGCTATGAAGGTGGAGGAAGTGGCTTGACTTTTTAAAAAAATTAGTATGATTTGTGATTAATTGGACATGGGGAGTGAAAGGATAAACATTACAGATGGTTCCCAAGGTTCTGGAAATCAAGAAAAATTAAGATTCTCCCACAACTAAATGCAGAGGCATCTCTTAGTTCATCTTAGAAGGGAGAGTTTTGCAAAGTCACTAAAAAGCCACCTGGACCCCAGACCTGCAAAATTCAAACAGGATTTGATCAGAATTAAAAGCAGCCTGGGAAGATGCTGGACAAATGACCAGGCCAGTCAACCTACTGAATGGGAGAAGATATTTGCAAATGACAAAGCTGGTAAGGGGTTATATCCAAAATATGTAAAGACTTAGACAATTCAACATAAAAAAAAAAAACCCAAATGATCTGATTAAAAATGGACAGAAGACCTACATAGACATTTTTTAAAAAGAAGACATACAGAGGGCCAACAGACACATGAAACGATGCTCAACCTCACTCATCATCAGGGAAATAGAAATTAAAACTAAGTGAGATATCACCTCACACCTGTCAGAATGGCTACAATCAAAAAGACAAGAAATAACAAGTGTTGTTGAGGGTGTGGAGAAAAAGGAATTTCCATGCACCATTGGTGGGAATGTAAATTGGTGCAGCCCTCATAGAAAACAGCAGGGAGGTTTCTCAAAAAATTAAAAATAGGAAAACTGGGCACCTGGGTGACTCAGTTGGTTAAGTGTCTGCCTTAGGCTCAGGTCATGATCTTGGGGGTCCTGATCCTCATATCATGTAGGGCTCCCTGCTCAGCAAGGTGTCTGCTTCTTCCTCTCCCCCTGCCCCCTACACTCATGTGCTCTCTCTCTCTCTCTCTCAAATAAATGAATAAATTATTTAAAAAAATAAGAAAATCAAATGATCCGGTAATTCCACTACTGGGTATTTACCCAAAGAAAATAAAAACACTGATTCAAAAAGACATATGCACCGCTATGGTTTTCATAGCATTGTTTACCATGGCCAAGATACGGAAGCAACCCAGGTGTCCCTTGATAGATGAATGGATAAAGAAGATGGAGCATAGATGTACACAGTGGAGTACTAGCCACAAAAAAGAACGAGATCTTTGGGACAACATGCATAGACCAAGAGGGTACTACGCTAAGTAAGTCAAATAGAGAAAGACAAATATCACATGATTTCACTTATATGTGGAATCTAAAAAATAAAACAAACAAACAAAAAGGAGGAACAGACTCACAAATACAGATGCTTGCCAGAGGGTAGGGGGCAAAATGGGTGGAAGGGAGTGGAAGGTAAGGGCTTCCAGCTATGGAATGAGTGAGTCACAGCGGTGAAGTGTACAGCATAGGGGACACAGTCTGTGGTATTGTACTAGCGTTGTATGGGGACAGATGGGAGCTATGCTTGGGGTGGGTACAGCACAATGTACGGACTCGTCCAATCGCTGTGTTGTACGCCTGAATATCATGTAACGTTGTGTGTCAACCATACTTCAATTCAAAAACAAAGTGGGAAGGGGTGCAATTTTTTTTCCCCCACTGGGGTGGATGCTACTCTTAGCAGGTCTGTGCTTGATAGATGGTGTGACCTGTCAAGAGCAAGAATGGGTCAGGGTTGGGAAGAAGAAGACGAAAAAACTTCAAAGTAATGAAACGGACACAGGTGTAGGTCTCGGCAGCGGATTTGGTGCTACAGCAGAAATATAAACGCTTCGCCTTCCTGATCCATCTGTCATTCAACAAACTCTGTGTGGCATTCCTAAGAGCCAGGCTCGCTCTGCTCTGGGTAATGCTGGGGACAAGAACAATGAACTAAATATTCTGTCAATCTCTCCCTCTTGGGGACAGACCTAAGGAGGAAGTAAGTGTATTGTTTGTGTCTGTGTGTTGGGGCGGTAAAACTTGTGAAAATGCTTTGAATCTAGAGACTTTTTGAAGGTAAGAACAGGGGAAACCCAGCCCCATCCTCCCAGCAGGAGGCCGATTCTACCTACAAAATCTCTCTTCCCTATAAGGAACAATGGTCCTGCCCCTCAGGAAGGAAGGAAGACCTTTCCTTGCGCAAAGACAGGGTCTTTTGAGATCTTAGAGGTTTGGTTCAGACCCCAAGACAAACTGCGAACTTTGAACAGCGATTGTCACATCTCTGGGCTTCCCCATCTGTGTGATGGGATCAGTAAACCCTTTAATGAAGAGGGGGGCCTAGTATCTGACCACTGGAGAAAAGACATATTTCTTTTCCTGTCCTCGCCACATCCAGAGTTGGGAATCCACATGACCTCTTGCTGGTCTTTACAGTTAGTCAGAAAACGCCACAACTAAACCACCATTAACTGAACACTATGTGTAAGACATCATCTTCAAACCTCAAACCAGGACTAAACATGTGTGGCACGGCCAAAGACCAGGGTATTAAAAAAGACCTATCATCTGTAGAGGTCAAGGGTATAAATGAGGAGATTCACAGCTGCTGTCTTTGTGTTCAGAGCCCCTGGGTTGGATCCCAACTACAAAGATGGGGAAGACGTTGTATTTTCCCTGGTACTGGTCACAATCCTGTAGGAAAAAAACTGACTTCCAGATCAATTATTCCAACCCAATGCCTATGGAGTTAGGTGCCACGGACAGGGGACAGGAACCCCAGCACTCAGGGAGTGATTATCTACACTGAAACTGACGATCAAGGAAGTTTCCCTGAAGGAGGTGGCAATGGAGGTGGGCCTTTAAAGGAAAATAGGGTTTTAGAGAGAAGAAATGGAGTAGAGGCAGGGAGAACATTCTACAAACAGAGGTCCAGAGATGGAGAGGCCATTTATTAGCTTGGATAAGTCACTTCACATTCCTGGGCCTCAGTCTCCTTGCTGGTAGAATAGAAATGATATAATATATGTAAACTTTCACACAGTGCCAGGCATAAAATAAGCACTTGGCCGACAGTGGTTTATACAATACTGTGTTATGACAGCATGACATTTTCAAGGTTGCTGTGAGTTGTCCAATGAGGCTAGGCTTTAGGGGTGTATGTGTGTGTGTGCACGTGTGTGTGGACATCTGCATGCATGTCTGTAACGGGGAAAGAAACTGCAAAGCAGAGTCACGAGTTTGCAGAGGTCCTTGAATGCCATTCTAGATTGTGACCTTCCCCAGGAGTAATGGACCTGATGCTATTATTTGGAAATAATGACATTAACAGCTAACATTACACAGTCCTTCCTCTACGCCAGGCGCTATTCCAAGCCCTGGAACTGCCCAAGATCATAAAGTTGGCAAGAGTGGGCTGAGACTTGAGTTTTTCTTGCTCTAAATCTCATGCTGTCAAAAATAATACTAATAATAGCAACGACTACATTTTTCGAGGCTTACCTATACCATCTCATTCAGTCCTCACAATGGTCATGGAAGGTTGGTGCTATTAGCAGCTTGACAGATGAGGAAACTGAGGCTCAGGAGGTGGTGTGATGTCTGCAGCCTGACCACTGGTAGCTGGGTAGGATGGAAGCCTGCCCCTCCTTCAGAACACCTGCGGCGGGGGGGTGTGCTTATTGGCAGCTGTTGTCATGTTGGCTCCACTGTCATGTTCAAGCAGGGGCCACAGCCAACGATGAGCGAGGTGGAGGGATATCTGAGTGCCAGCCTTTTCCTGTCCGGCAGTGGACTCCTCTAATGGCTATCCTCGGCTCACGGGCTCCCTATCTGCCTGGTCGAGATTTCCTCAAAACTGTGCTACAGTCTGGCGGCTCCTGGGTGGCTCAGTTGGTTAGGTGTTTGACTCTTAATTTTGGCTCAGGTTGTGAGAGTGTGGTGCCTGCTTAAGATTCCTTCCCTTGGGGGGCGCCTGGGTGGCTCAGTGGTTAAAGCCTCTGCCTTCAGCTCAGGTCATGATCTCAGGGTCCTGGGATCGAGTCCCACATCGGGCTCTCTGCTCAGCGGGGAGCCTGCCTCCTCCTCTCTCTCTGCCTGCCTCTCTGCCTACTCGTCATCTATCTGTCAAATAAATTAAAAAAAAAAAAAAAGATTCCTTCCCTTGGGGCACCTGGGTGGCTCAGTCGGTTAAGTGACTGCCTTTGGCTCAGGTCATGATCCCAAGGGTCCTGAGATCGAGCCCCACATCTGGCTTCCTGCTCAGTGGGAAGTCTGCTTCTCCCTCTCCCTCTGCCCCTCCCCCTGCTTGTGTTCTCTGTCTCTCTCATAAATAAATAAAATAAAATAAAAAAAGATTCTTTCTCTCCTTCTTCCCCTCCCCCCACCCCACCCACTTGCATTCTCTCTCTCTCTCTCTCTCTAAAACAAAACAAAATCACCATCTGAAGCTCTCCCTTTCCATTCAGCTAGCAGGTGTCAGACCCAAGTCATGGTCTGTAGGATCTCCCTGACGACTTTTGCTCCCATCCCCCTCATCCTTCACGGGATTTTCTCAATAAATGTCTCATATGCCAAATCCCACATCGGTGTCTGCTTCTTGGAGGACCTCAGCTAACACATCGACCAAATACTACAGACTCTCAACAAACCTGCCTCTTGCAGATGGCCCTAGAAGTTGACAAAGCAGTTCATACCCACAGATTCATTTGTGAGGTTTGACAAAAAACATGTTCAGTAACTCAGTGTCTGAACACCTGGGAACAGGAGTCTGTCATGAAAGTCTGGTGGCCGTAAGCAGGGAGAGGAACACCCACTAGGGATGGGGATGTATGTGTCACCCAGGTAGCTCTGCAGGCCACCAGCTTGGCTTCTTGACCCATGATCTGGCTCTGGCACAGAAATAGACCCAGAGAAAAGAGGAGGCTTCAGGAGACTCCACTCAGAGATGGACCAAATCATCCCTCAAAAGTAGCCATCCTCATTGTGCTGAATTCTCACTTGAAAGTTGATGTCTGGAAAGAACTCATTCACCGTGGGGATGTGATCTTGGCAGCTGGCGGAGTTAAGGCCATGTGGATACCTTATATGAGAAAGAGCCCCCAGTTCCCTGACCTTTAGATGGAAACCCTCTGTGTCGCTCAATATCACTTGAGAGCCTCTTAGAAATGCAGCATCTCAGGTCCCACCCCTCACCCACTGCACTAGGATCTGCATTTTATCAAGATTCCCAATAAAATTTGAGAAGCTCCATTCTATTGTTCTCCACCCACGCTGCCGTTCCCTGGTCTGGGTACTGTGATATCCATGAAATGCAATTATTATTCAGCAATTAAAAAAAAAGGTACTGGTATATGCTGCAAAATGAATCAACCTTGAAAACACCATGTTAAGTGAAAGAAGCCAGTCACAAAAGACAGCACATTGTAGGATTCCATTTACACAAAATGTGCAGAAGATGCAATTCCAGAGAAATGGAAAGTAGACTGGTGGTTCCTAGGACTGGTGGTGGGGAGAAGCTGAGGGAAAATGGGGAGCGACTGATAATGGGTAGGGGGTTTCATTCCGGGAAGATCAAAATGTTCTAAAATTGATTGTGATGATGGCTGTACAACTCTGTGAATATACTATAAAAAACTGAGTTACATGCTTTAGATGGGTAAATTGTATGGTTTGTGAATTACATCTCAACGAAGCTAGCGTATATATGAGAGTGTCTGATTCACAAAATTGTTGTGAGGACTCAATAAAACCATGCGTGTAAGGCAAGAGTAGATACCATGGAGAAGACACAGACCCTGCCCTTGAGTAGCTTGTAGTTTATTGAAAAAAAAATGACAAAAGCATAAGAAAAAAAATTCCAAAAAAGAATGAACAATGATTTCTTAATGAGGCACAGATAACATGTTGGGCAGCCCATAAGAGAGAGAAGTAAATTGCCTATTCATCTATCAGTCCATCTAACCTTCTGTCTGTGCATGTAATAATTACCTGACACCTGTCACATGCTGGTTATCCATCCATCCATCCAACTATCCATCCATCTGTCCATCCATCCATCTATCCAACCAGTAATTACCTGATATCTATTATATGCTGGATACAGGGAGCCAAAATGACTTGCATGGGAGACAGGCATTCAAACAAATACATTCCACTGAAGCATGATGAATGCCTTGGAGAGGACATAGTGTAGGTCCAAGGGAAGGGATGGTAATTAGCTGCAAAGGCCAGAAAAGTTCTCTCCAAAAGTGGACATCTGGGCCCTTCTCTTTGTCCTGATATAACTTACTTACTCTTTCAAACTAAAAAGCGATTCTTGTTCATTGAAACAAGCCAAACTCTAGGAAAGAGAATAAAGATTGTTAACCTTAAAAATAAATCTGTCAGTTATTTTACCAGCAAAAAAGGGAGGGGCTTATTCAGGAATAGCAGAAAATTGCTATTTGGAACTCTTGAAAAACAGCAAAGGCAGGAAGAGGCTTTCTCTGAACTCCCCTTATCTTCCTAAAGACTAATCCTCCGAAAGGACTCAGTGGTAATCAGTCCTCTCCCGGGACCGAGGAGGATTGACTTATCGTAGAAGAGGAGGCTAGAAGTCAACACCACACCCAGACAAACTTTGTCACAAACTATTATGTCTCTCATCTATTCTCCTTCTTCTTCTTCCTTTTTTTTTTTAAGATTTTATTTACTTGTCAGAGACAGAGAGAGAGAGAGCACAAACAGGGGAGTGGCAGGCATAGGGAGAAGCAGGTTCCCCACTGAGCAAGGAGCGGGATGAGGGACTTGATCCCAGAACCCCAGATCATGACCTGAGCCGAAGACAGAGGCTCAACCAACTGAGCCACCCAGGTGCCCCTCTCATCTATTCTTCTAAGGGACTCTTCATCTTTCTTAAAAAATCACTTACTCTCCCCTAAGAGGTCTATATTGTCTCTTCCCTTCCCCTATCAAAATAGGTATTTAAGCCTGAATTCTAAGCCACCTCAGAGGGTTACTTGGTTTTTTTTCCTCCTGAGTATCTCTTGCGTATGCCTGAGGTATACATGTTAACAAACTTGCACTCGCCGCTGCCCTTGTTAATCTGCCTTTTATTGCAGGGGTCTTGGCCATGAACTCAGAAGAGCAGGGAGAAAATTATTTTGCCTCTCTTACAAATGCAGTGGAGGGTGAGGGAGAAAAAGACACTCCCAGGTTTCTAGTGTAGGGTACTGGAGAGATGGCAATGGCTCTGTGAAAGATGGGGACTCAGGACCGAGGGAGGATGACCAGGGAAGACCTGGGCATACAAGCCTTGGGGGCCCTCAGAAGAGAACTTGCAGCCAATATCTGTTACCTCGACCAATGCAATAGTTGGTGGAGAGGAGAAGAGGGAAGCCCCAAGGAAGGCCCACAAGGAAGGGACAGTGAAGGAGACTGAGCAGTATCTAGACAGGTGGGAGCAGTCACAGTGGTGCTACCTGGATGGGATTTCAAACTGTAAATCCACCAGACAGACTTTTATAGATGAGGGTGACTAGAGGTGTTCACAGCTGAAGGAGATGAACCCATAGAAGAGATGGAAGATCCCAGAGGGAGTGAAGAATCATGAGACAGGGGCCCAGAGAATGAGGAAGGGGTGGGCTCTGGAGCTCTGGTGAAGGATGTAGGCTGGGTCAGAGAAATGTCATTCCCTCCATTGTCCCTCCTCAGGAGGAGAGGAAATCGTCCCCAGGAAGTGTCTCCAGGCTCACTCATGTGGAAGCACTCCTCCCCGGCTTCCTACATACACTCCAGCCACACTGGTCTTATGGCCCTGTAGGACCTTTGCATTAGCTGGGACCTCTCCTAAGACTCACTTTCCCTGGCTAACACCTTTCTCATTCTCCAGCTCTCAGCTCAATTATGTCCTCCTCAGAGAGGCCACCTTCCCTAGTGGGTGCCTCTATGATTCCTTCTGCTTATTACCTTCCCAGAATGCATGAAAGTCTAGAATGTATTCACATATCTGGAGCACGTTATCTGTGGGGACACGGGCCTCGTAGGTCTTACTCATGCTCATGTCTTCAGTTCCTAGCACCCAACAAGGTGCTCCACACCCTTCCTACTCACCCAGTTGTCCAAACCAGAAGAATCTAGGCATGGTGCATTTCTCCTCTCAACCCATCCCCCAACCACATCCAGCCAATTGACAAGCTCTAGATCCTGATCCCAGACCGATTCTTCCATGCCAACTGATCTCAGCCTGGGTCTCCTCTCTACTCCCTTCCACTCTCTGTGTAGCAGTCAGACTTGTCTTGCTAAAGTGCCAATCACGACCTCCCACTCACCTGCTTCATCCCTTGGACATCTTGTCGTTGCCTTCAGAACCAACTTCAAATGTCTTAACAAAGGCTTCCCAAACTGTCTCGCCTCTGCTCTTCCTGTGGTCCTTATCCATAGCCCACCCTCAGCCTTCCAGTGTAGCTCCAGGCTTTTCACAATCTTCAGATCTTGCCTCCCCTCCCTGTGTGGACTTGCTGGAAGTGCCTCCTTCCCACCGCCCCCGGGGGGCACACCTTGGTAGTTTAGCCCAGGGCGGCCCCTGGGGCAGACCTCCACCCCAGCTCCCTCATCCGAAACCTGATGGAACTGGAGGAGCAGAGGGCAGTTTTGCAGGAGACTTAAGAGCAGACAGGTTTTGTTGTTTTGCAGAATGGAGGAATTATGGTTTGGAAGCAGCAGTGGAGAAGGCCACTTTTGGTCGGGGCAGGGAGAATGGGCAGACAGGTCTTCAAGGAAGCAATGGCAGAGGGAGTCGAGTTTTCCAGAAGGCACAAGGCGTGGGAGCAAGGCAGGCGCTGAAGGTTGGGTCCAGTGGTTAAGGGTGCAGACTTTGGGTCCTATAGGTTTACAAGCCATACATATGCAGGTGGTAGAAACCACGTAGCCCACTGAGAACCGCTGGCAGAGTGGTGAGTCTTGAGAGCCCTTGCTGCCAGACTAGAGACATGGGGCCTGACTGGATGTGACGCAGAGGTCCCAACTGTGGTCAGCCTGAACTGGGCCGTGAAGCCAGGCTCTCATGGGTGCCCTGGACACACTGTCCCGATTCCCAGCAGTGTGGGTGCTGATACAGGGGTGGGAGGATCCCAGAAGAACCCACTTATCTGGGAAGGCCTTGAGTCAGCACAGGGACAAAAAAGAAAGGAGCTTTGGGTTCGGGGTGGAGGGTGGGGCTTGGTTGGGCGCCTGTGGGAAGTCCAAGCCGCCCCTCCGCACAGACCCCCACGGCTCGCCACCCCCCGCCACCACCATGCATGCAGCGGTGACATGAGGGGGGAGGGGGTTGACTTCTTCCAGAAGCATGTCCAGAAGTGGTGTCCGCTAGCGTTGGTGTCCCTCCGTCCCTCCCGCGCCCTGACATCCACTCCGCGCACAGCAGCCAGAATCGTTTTTCAAAAATGTAAATGAGACCGTGCCCCTGGTCTCACACAGCTGAAATCTTGTTACAGGCTTCCCATGGCTCTTGAGACAGGACCTGGTGATAGGATTTTCCAAACTGCAGTGGTTAAGGGAGAGGATTTTCGGTGGGACATGGAGGGATTTAAACATTGTTTTAAATTTCAGCTGTGTTATGAGAAAAAATGTAAGCGGTACGTCAGCCCTTTGATTTCATGAATATTATTGCTCAGGGTAAGGATACAAAGGGAGCCAATTTAAAGACAATTTTAACGGAAATAGTACGAATGGAGTTCCATAAACGAAGTACTCCAGCAATAGAGGCCCCTCTTCGGTCTCTTCAGGGCCTCGCTGGCTCTCACTGTATGGCCTCCAAGTCCTTGAAGATGTCACCCACTAGCCCACTAGGAATGTTCTGGATGTTCTCCCCAGGCTCGCCTCCCTCTCTCCCACCCCATCACTCGTACTAGGATCCCCACTACAGCATCACTCTCTGGTGGGGGCTTTCTTGTCTTCTGGGGTCTATCTCACAGGCCCCGCCATTTGCCCTTCCCAGCACTTCTGGACTTCCAGCCGTTTGTGATGATCTATTTTGCGTCTGGGATTAAATCCACAGCCCCCACCAGA
Organism: Enhydra lutris kenyoni; assembly: GCF_002288905.1. NCBI lineage: Eukaryota > Metazoa > Chordata > Mammalia > Carnivora > Mustelidae > Enhydra > Enhydra lutris. The sequence goes on from NW_019154093.1 coordinate 10,331,108, forward strand.
ATGCAGGCTTCTGGAAGCTGGGCTGTGTCTTGCTCACCATTGTTTGTCCAGCACCTCGCAATGCCCAGCCATATAAGAAGCCCTCATTTGAAGGAATGAATGAATGAATGAGTGAGCAAATGAGTGAGCCCAGGCTCATTTGTTCAATCACCTAGAGGCTCCTGATCATTCACACCTCCGAATTTTTAGCTGCCTCCATGGAATTAGGAATGGCGCCAGCACTAGCCTTTAAACAAGGGGCTCCATGTTTTCATTTTGCACCAGGCCTCACAAATTATGTAGCTGGTCCTGAGCAGAGGGTTCAGGAAATGAGGAAGTGAGGATGATGGGGGTGACATGAGGGGAGAGGGAGTTGACTTCTTTCAGAAGCATGGCTGAGAAAGAAGGATGGATCGGGTTGTAGCCTCTCTCTCTTTCTTGACCTGGTCCTGGCTCTGCCACTAGAGATCAGGGAGACCAGACTTCTTCCCGAGGGGCCCCAGGAGTGACATGCAGGCAGGGTCAAGGGCTTCTGCCTCAAGTTTCCAAGGGCCTCCAGCCACTCCTCCCTGGCCTTGGGCCTGGCCTTTTGCTCTTGGTCTCTCTCCTTCCCTCTTTGTTTGCTCTTCTCAGACATCTCAGACCTCTGATGCCAGACCTTCACTATAGGAAGGTTTAGGTCCTGTGTGTGTGTGTGCGTGTGTGTTTACGTGTATGTGTAGTTTTAATTTTTAAATTCTTATATATATATACTTTTAAATTTAATTAACTTTTTTAAAAGCTTCTATTTATTAATTTGGAGAGAGAGAGGGGGGAAGCGAGAGTGCATAAGCAAGGGAAGCAGCAGAGGGAGAGGGAGAAGCAGACTGCCCACTGAGCAGGGAGCCCGATGCGGGGCTTTATCCCAAGTCCCTGAGATCATGACCTGAGCCGAAGGCAGCTGCATAACTGACTGAGCCACCCAGGCGCCCCTTCGATATTTTTTAAAGTCTAGAGAGAATAATGTAACAAACACCCACGTATTCATCACCCAGAATAATCAACTGTTAACATTTTTGCTCCAGATGTATTTTTTTTTTTTTTACATAAAATAAAGAGAACACCACAGATAAAGCTGAAGGCCCCTTTGTACCTCTCCTGGGGTTCATTCCTCCCCCCTCCCTTGATTCCCAGGAATTGTTGTTATTATTAATCCAATGTGTATCCTTCTAATCTATTTCTATGAACAAAAGAGTGTGTGTTCCTAGGAGCACTGTTTGTAATAGCCAAAATGTGGAAACAACCCAAATGCCCATCAGTTGATGAAGAGAGCCACAAAATGTGGTATATCCACAAAAGGGAATATTATTAAACATTAAAAAGAAATTTGCAGGGCCACTATGTGCTAACTTGGATCAGCCTTAAAAACATTATAAGGGAAGGGACACCTGGGTGGCTCAGGCGATTAAGCATTTGCCTTCAGCTCAGGTCTGGATCTCAGGGTCCTGGGATCGAGCCCCACATTGAGCTCCCTGCTCAGCGGGGAGTTGGCTTCTCCCTCTATGCTCTCCACCCCTACCTCAAATAAATAAATAAATAAGATCTTTTTTTTAAGATTTTATTTATTTTTTTGACAGAGAGAGACACAGCGAGAGAGGGAACACAAGCAGGGGGAGTGGGAGAGGGAGACCTCCCGCTGAGCAGGGAGCCCAATGCAGGGCTCTATCCCAGGTCCCTGGAATCATGACCTGAGCCAAAGGCACACGCTTAACAACTGAGCCACCCAGGTGCCCCAATAAATAAAATCTTTAAAAAAAATTATAAAGGAAGAAACCAGACACAAAAGGCCACAGATATAGGAGTCTGCATCTACAGAGTAGGCAAACCCACAGAGACAGAAAAGAGATTAGTGGTTGCTAGGTGGGGAGGAAGGAGAAGAAGCACGTGACTGCCCAGTAGGCAAGAGACTCCTTTTTTGGGTGATAAGAATGTTCTGGAATTAGATGGTGGTGATGGTTGCACAACTCTGTAAATAGAAAACAAACACTGAGATGGGGGTGCCTGGCTGGCTCAGTCAGAAGAGAATGAACCTCTTGATCTCAGGGTCATGAGTTCAAGCCTCACAATAGGTGTAGAAATTACTTAAAAATAAATAAAACTAAAAAAAATTAAAAAATAAAAAATAAATAAAACTAGGGGCGCCTGGGTGGCTCAGTGGGTTAAAGCCTCTGCCTTCGGCTCAGGTCATGATCTCAGGGTCCTGGGATCAAGCCCTGAATTGGGCTCTCTGCTCAGCAGGGATCCTGCTTCCCCCTCTCTCTCTGCCTGCCTCTCTGCCTACTTGTGATCTCTGTCTGTCAAATGAATAAATAAAATCTTTTTAATAAATAAATAAAAACTTAAGAAAAACCACACTGAAATGTACATATCAAAATGGTTAAGATGGTGAATTTTGTTACATGAATTTTATCTCAATAATAAATAAGCAGAACATAATTTTTAAATGTTTTTCCTAAGTTTTCCATACTGTGGATTATTCCTGCACCTTGCTGACTTGCTCAACATTATATTGATACATGTGGGTCTGTCTGGTTCATTTATTTTATTGCTCAGATGTTTTTTATTGGAGCACATGCCATCCTTTTTTTTTTTTTCCTACCAGTGGACATTACAGTCCATGCATTTTTTCCCGCTAGCTGTGCTGCCTTGAACAGACTTGACAATGTCTCCTGGGGCTCATTTGGGAGAATTTCTCTAGGGGTCTATAACTGTGGGATTGTAGGGAATACGAATTTTCAAAATACTGTCACATTGCTCCCTAAGTGGAGGTATCGCTTACACTCCCATTGGCAGCCTGTGAGTTTCCACGAGTCCTTACCCAAAGCCTGTTATTATCAGACTTTGATTTTACCGATCCGATGGCTCTGCAGCAGTATTCCCTTTATCTCTAGTTATCTTCTTTTTTCATTGCTTTTTCCTTTTTTCTTCCTTCTTTCCTTCCATCCTTTCCCCCTTTCCTTCCTTCATTCTTTTTCCTTTCATGGTATTTTCCAGGCCCTTTGGACATTTACACTTCCGAATGGACTTGGAATGAGCTTGTCCAGACCATGAAATAGCCCTTCGAGTTTTGTTTTTCTTGTTTTTTGGAATAGTTTTGAAATCATTGATTTATTTACAAGTTACCTTGCATCATTGCTCTATCGAATATTCCCATCCATGAGCAAATGATGTATTTCCATTTCTTTAGGTCTCGTTTACTTCTTACAATACACTTTATCTTCTAGAGCAGTTTTGGGTTCACAGCAAAATTGAGCAGAAAATACAGAATTCCCATATGCTCCTTGCTTCCCACCCCCATAGCTCCTCCAACATCAACATCCCCCACATCTGCACATCCCACACCAGAGTAGTCTGTCTGTTACAACTGATGAACCTATAGGGACACATCATTATCATCCAAAGCCCATAATTTACATTAGTGTTCACGCTTGGTGTTATAGATCTTACCTGTTTGGACGAATATACAATGGCATGTATCCACCATTATAGTATCCTATGGAATTGTTTCACTGCCATAAAAATCGTTTGTGCTCTAGCCCTATCTCCTCCTCTCCCACGACCCCTGCAGACACTGATCTTCTGTCTTCACAGTTTTGCCTTTTCCAGAATGTCCTATAGTTGAGAATCATACAGTATGTAGCCTTTCACACTGGCTTCTTTCGCTTAGTGATATGCATTGACGTTTCCTCCATGTCACTAAATAAATAAAATAGTAAAAAAAAATTTTTTTAGACTTTTTCTTCTTCTTTTTTAAAAGGTTTTATTTATTTATTTGACAGACAGAGATCACAAGCAGGCAGAGCAGCAGGCAGAGGGAGAGGGAGAAGCAGGCTCCTCACAGAACAGGAAGCCCAATGTGGGGCTCAATCCCAGAACCCTGGGACCATGACCTGAGCTGAAGGCAGACGATTAACCAACTGAGTCATCCAGGCGCCCCTTACTTTTTTTTTTTTTAAGAGCTGAATATTATTCCATTGTCTGGATGTGCTACAATTTTCTAATCATCTACTGAAGGAGATCTTGGTTTGTTTCCAAGTTTTGGCAATTATAAGTAAAGCTAACCCAAGTATCTGTGTGCAGGTTTTGGTATGGACATAAAATTTCAGCTCATTCGGGTAAATAGCAAGAACTGATCACTGAATTGTATGGTAAGAATATGTTAGGTTTGTATTCCTTTACATAAAAAAAGTTGTATAATTTTCTGAGAAAGCACCTAGCAATTTTTGTTATATATATTCCTAGGTCTCTTATAATTTTTATTGCTATTGGAAATGGCATCCTTTTGATTACATTTTCTTGTTTCCTGTTGCTAATCCAATAAGCATTCAACAAGAATGCGATCGATTTATGTAGGATCATCTAGTATTCAGCAATCCTACTAAATATTCTTTTTAGTTTAATACTTTGCATGTAGATTCTTTTATTTTCTAGTTATAAAATAAATCATATGCATGTTAGGATGATGTTAACTCTTCCTTTCTATTTCCTGAACTTCAATTCTTTCTATTATTTTATTACATTAGCTAGAAATCCCAGTAAAATTGTGAATAGAGAGCATTCTTATCTTTTTTAAAAAAATTTTTATGGGAATGCTAGCCTTTTACCCTTATGTATGATGCCTAGATATTTGGCAAATATCCTTATCAAGTTGATATGTTACCCTCATCTTAATTTTCTAAGATTAAGAAAAAATGTGTTTCATTTCACCAAATGATTTTTACACATTTACTAAAGTGATCATACACTTTCATCCTTGTAATGTGTTAAGATTCAGAATATAAGAGTTGTTATTCTGGTGTTAAACAATCCTTGCATTTTTGGCTAAACTCTATTCTATTTTTTTCTATAAAATATGGATTCTATTTTATGTTTTATTATTTAGGATATTTGCATCTATAATCATAATGAAGCTTGTTCTATAATGTTCTCACCCTAGATTGCCTTTGCTTGGGCTTGATGTCAAGGTTATACTAGTATTGGAAAAATGGGTGAGGTGGCTTTCCCTTTTTTCCACTTTCTAAAACAATGTGTATAAAACAGAGTTTATGATTCAGGATTCTGCAGAGAAAGAGAACCAACAGAATGTATGTGTATATTTAAACACACACATATACACACACAGAGAAGGAAAGAGGCAGAAACTTATTATAAGGAATTGGCTCACATCTATGGAGGCTGAGAAGTCTGAAGATCTGTCCTTAAGCTCAAGACCCAGGAGAGTGTAGATCCACTCTGAGTCTGAAGATCTGAAGACCTGGGAATCAGAACTGATGGTGTAAGGATCAGTCGCAAAGCCAGCAGTCTGGAGATCCAGAAAGTTGTAATGCTTCCATTTGAGTCAAAAAGCCAAGAAAGACCTGTGTGTCAGCCCACAGTGCAGCAGGCCAAGTCCCCTCTTCTTCAGTCTTTTTTTAAAATTCAGATCTTCAACTGATTAGACAAGGCTCACCCACAATATATAGGGCAATTTGCTTATTTGTTCAACCAATGCCAATGTTAGTATCAGTCAAAAATACTCTCAGAGATATACCCAGAATATTGTCTGAGTATGGCCCAGTCAGATTGACAAACGGAATTAACCATCATATAGGGAGACTGTGTTCTTTGAAGGTGTGGAAAACACACTGGAAAACCTCCTGAGCCTGTTAACCTTTTTATGTGCACTTGTTTGGGTAGGGAGGTTGGGTAACTTATTTTTCATAAGGATCATTTCTTTGGAACCATTCTGCCCTACAGGGACCAACACGGGCTAGTCTTACCTATTTCCCTTTGAAGAAGCCTGATCTTCAGTTAGTCCCTGAAGACCAGTAGGATCCAGGGGACAAAAGAAACCAAGAACCATGGGCTATTTTATTTTGAAGAAACTACGGCTTTGGGGCTATACCCATCAAGGTGGCATTTTGTGTTTAGCATAGCAGTTAAAGGTATTTTTTAACTGGCCACAAGGGGGCAGTAATGGATCAAGAACAGATAAAATATAGTAACACCGCTAACTTTTGGTAGATAAAAAGATCCATTTTTCCTTTTCTGTTCATAAAGACCCTGAGACTTTGGGAAACTCAGAAACTTGTCTGAATCATGTATTCTAATATAGAGAGAAAATCTGGAATTTTAACTTAGCTCTGACTCCAAAATTCCTTGTTTCTCCTATAGGTACAGTAAATAATGACTCTTACGTCATTCATGTTTTCATTCATTTGAGAGCAAGATACAGAGTGGCTAAGAGTTCAGTCTTTGGATTCAGCTGACCTGGATTAAAATTCTGACTCCATCACATGCTAGCTAGCACCGGGAGGGCACTGTGCCTCAGCTTCCTCATCTGTCTGCGGGGATACTAGGATTGACCTCATAAAATGTGAAATGAAATGAGATGAGACATGAAAAATGTTTGAAACAGCGCCTCGCACTTAGTAAGCACTTAATGAATTTGAGCACTGTTATTAACTTAACCAATATTTATTAAGTGACTATTGTGTTTTTTTTTTCTAAAGACTTTATTTATTTGAGAGAAAGAGAGAAAGAGAGCATAGGGGAAGGGGCAGAGGAAGACAGAGAAGCAGACTACCATTGAGCAGGGAGCCCGATGCGGGTTCCATCCCAGGACCCTGAGATCATGACCTGCGCCGAAGGCAGAGGCTTAACCCATTGAGCTACCTTGGCATCCCTAAACAGACTAGCGTTCTGTCATGCCACTGCTGTAGGTACTGGGGATGGAGCCCGGGCATCCCTGCCTCCTGCAGCTGGCATTCTAGGGAGGGAAATCCACAATAAACAAAATTTAAAATTCTAATATTTTTTTCAGTATGATTAATGAAGGTGGCCAAAAAAATAGAGCATGGGAGGGGGGGTTAGTGCCAGGGCTAGAGGGGGGCTTGAGATTGAAATGGGCTGTCAGAGAAGGCGTCACAAAGTGACATCCAGCAACACCCACAGGAAGTGAGCGGGGACCTTCTGGATATCCAGGAGTCACGTGGAGCAGAACACTGGGGCAGAGAGAAGAGTGAGGGTGAGGGCCTGAGACAGGATGATGCTTTCTTCCAGGAATGGCAAAAGGGACCGCATGATGCCAATTTTATGTGCCAGTGTGGCCAGGCCGTGGTGCCTGGTGTTTCAGTCAAACTAGCTGTTTCTATGAAGGCATTTTTTGGGTGGGATGGATGTTTCCATCAGCAGACTTTGAGCCAGGCGGGTTACCCTCTATGTGCGGGTGGGCCTCATGTAACCAGCTGAAGGCCTGGAGAGCCCAGACTCAAGTCCCCCTGAGAAAGAAGGAAATGCTGCCCCCACGCGGCAACACAGAACTCCTGCTGGACCCCAGACCACACCAACTCTGCCTGAGTTTCCAGACTGCGGGCCAGCCCTGCGGAGTTCAGACTGGCCTGCTGAGTGATGCGGAGAACTCTCTCTCCACACACATGTACGCCTCCTCTTGGTCCTGTTTCTCTGAAATAGTCTGCCGAATGCAGGCCAGGGGCGCAGAAGAGAGTGGTCGCCGTGGGCTCGATGGGAGGCGTGGGGCAGGGAGCCCGGGGTGTGCGGCTGTGTGTGTGGGTGTGTGTGGGGAGGGTGGTGGCCTTTCTGTGGGCTGCGGAGTCATCAGAGGGTGCTGAGCAAACGGGTGGCCTCATCTGGCTTGCGCTCAAGGCCGCTCTGGTTGCCGCCAGGATCACGGACTGCAGGGCGAGGGCAGAGCCGGGGGTCCCCACGAGGAGGCCGCTGCAGGGATGCAGAGGACAGACGGACACACGCTGCTGGCCCCGACCGGCGGACAGAGGCGCTGCGGTGAGAAGTGGCTGAAGACAGGGCTGTGCCCACGGGATTTGCCCACGGACCGGGTGTGGGCTGTGGGGGAGAGAGGTGTTGGGGATGACCTCGGGGCTTTGGGACGGAGCAGCCAGAAGGACAGAGAGGTCACTTCCTGAGACCAGGAGGAGCTGGGGTGGACAGCGTCAGGGAGGAGGTGGCAATCGGGAGTTCGGTTTTAGACACGCCAGTTGGGGTGCCTCTTAGAGACCTGGCCGTGGGGTGTCCGCACCTGGACTTTCAGGGCCTGGGCGGTGCTGTGCATTTGGCCGCTTGGAGCCGCCGGGCCCCTGGCCGCACAGGGAGGCGGGCGGTGCTCCTCCTGGGACTCGGGCCTGCGTGTTCCCGTCCGCACCTCGCGGTGGGCAGCGCCCTGCGGCACCCCATGCCGTGCCCAACAGAAGCCCCGAGCTCCAGGCCAAGGCTGGGCGGGTGACGCGCACTCCTGCTCCCCAGTGTTCCCTGCACTGGGTCATCACCCCGCAGGTCACGGTTTTCACAGAAAACAGGAACAAATTCCAAACCCGGTTACCCATTAACCCAGCCCTGAGTGAGGGCCAGGGGACAGGCCTCGTTTTCTCCGCGGAGCTGGTTATGGTTGGTCCAGGGAAGGCACCGGCTTCAAGCTCACGCGCTGCCTCCGTTAATTAGGTGAGGCTCTGGATGGTGCTGTCTTGGCGGGAGGGAAGGGACGCAGTAATTGATGAGCCATGTCTGCTATGGGGACAGGATCTGAAAGTGGCCGTTCGCCTGCCCAATGTTTGTCCTGCCTCATTCACCTGCAGATACTCACGGGTCTTTACTGAAAAGAGCCTGTTGCAGCCCCGAACAGTGTGGGTCAGTGAAGCCGGCTTCCTGAGATTCGCAGGGATGCCCGAGATGCTTTCAGTCCTGCCCGAATCAAATAGCAGAGCTCCCAAAGCCAACACCTGTCACCGCGTCCCATACCCCACCGGCTCCATAATGAGGGCCTCTCAGCAGCCCTTCGCATCAGAGATACAAGGACACAGAATCTGAGGTCCTGCTGAGGACACGACTGGCAACCGCAGCCCACTGCTGTCTTTCTCAGTGGGCAGGTGACCTCCATGAACTGGGAAGTCCATGTCTTGTTTTGTTTTTGTTTTGTTTTCAGCTGGAACACAGCTTTCGACCAACCTCAAGAAGGCAAAGAATTAATGAACCTCTGCTCTCCGGAAGCGGGCTGACTACACTCTTTTCCTTAGAGGGCACGTGACGAGGGTGTACAAGTTAATCCAAGGCAGATTTAGAACTCAGTATATCGCATACTAACCCAAGAATTAAAGCTTTAGCATTACTCTTTCTGTTTAAAGAAGAAATCTACGTACGTTAAGTTTTTTCTATAAATAGACTTTTAACAGAACTTAAGTTTTACAATATTTATAGGTTGGACTTATCAGATTAATGTGAATGATCTAAATCCTCAAGAAAGTTTTGTCTGTATCAGATACGTGAGATCCTGAAAAGGAAATCAAATCTATTCATCGACAGATGCACCTTAAAATATTCGAAGACACCAGTTTGTTAAAGGCCCATTTGAAGAATTTGCTAAAATCTTCTAGATTTTCAAAACAGATTTCTAAGCGGAGTTTTAAAGATTAAGAAAGAACTAGTGGGCGCCTGGGTGGCTCAGTGGGTTAAGCCTCTGCCTTCGGCTCAGGTCATGATCTCAGCGTCCTGGGATTGAGTCCCGTGTCGGGCTCTCTGCTCAGTGGGGAGCCTGCTTCCCTCTCTCTCTCTCTGCCTGCCTCTCTGCCTACTTGTGATCTCTCTCTGTCAAATAAACAAATAAAATATATTTTTAAAATTTTATTTATTTATTTGTCAGAGAGAGAGAGAGCGAGCACAGGCAGACAGAGTGGCAGGCAGAGGCAGAGGGAGAAGCAGGCTCCCCACAGAACAAGGAGCCCGATGTGGGACTCGATCCCAGGATGCTGGGATCATGACCCGAGCCGAAGGCAGCTGCTTAACCAACTGAGCCACCCAGGCGTCCCCAAATAAAATATTTTAAAAAAAGGAAAGAAAGAACTTTGATTGTGTTTTGATTTAGTAATTTTAATGATAGAAATGAATTGTGGACTCTAAAAATAAACTTCTGGATAATCTTTCTGTGTTTCCTGAATAATCTTTCTGTGTCCCTGAGGCCCCAGAGGCCACTCATAGCACCTTGCCCGTGGGCTTCTCCAACACAGCCACTGACTTCATCAAACATCCAGGGAGAGTCTCTTACTCCAGATGGCCAAGACAGAGTCTTATGTTAGGTAAGATAACCACGGGGGGGGGGGGTGTCTCCCATCACCTTTGTCATAAGATGTAGTTTCTCCATGAGGGTGACACCCCTCATCTTTGCCATATTCCATTGATTAGAACCAAGTCATAGGTTCTGCCTGCACATAGTGGATAGGATTGATTATATAGGGTATGGACACCAGGAGGCAGGGGTGTCATGGGGTCATGGGGGCCATTATAAAGTCTGCTCTACACCTGATGACTGTAGTGAAGGGAGGGATGGGACAAGGACTGAGGTTATTTGAAGGGGTGGTTACAGATATGAGGGTCCATGGGGCCTTAACAAGTTAAGGAAAGAAGTGAAACCAGGAGGTGAACAATGGCTGGGAGAGGGTGGTGGGGTCAACAATTTGAAGAACTGTTGAGGTTGAAGAATTTTTGCCATGGGAAGCCTGAGCAGAGGGAGTGTGGAGGAGAGCACATGGTAGCTGGAGAAAGGGATGTTTGAAATCAGGATTCTCCAGAGTAGCTTTCTTGGAGATGGTGGGTTCTGTGGGAGGGGGCAGTTGAGGTGGTGTGAAGATGGTCACTGGAATTGGAGAGGTGTACATGGGCTCCCTGCTCCCACTCTTGTCCGTGCTCAGTCTGATCCTCACACTGTGACTCCTAATATGTATGCCAGATTAAGAGTCTTCTGGACACTAACCCTCCCATGCCTTCCTGCCTCACTCAGAGTAAAATCTAACATTCTCCCATGACCTGTCCCCCACCTCTCTCAGACTTTATCTCCCCCTGCTGTCTACACCCCAGCTACACTGGACTCTGGGACTAGCCTTTGATCCTCCCTGCCTAGAACGCCCTGCCCTCTGATAGTTGCATATCTTCCTCCCCCTTTCTCCCCTCCCTCTCCTTCCCTCCTTCCTTCACCCTCTTTGCCTTCCCTTCTCACCTCTCTGCCTCCCTCTAATGTCAGTCCATACTTCCATCCTAAGTAAAATAGCACCTTCCCCCACCACTCTCTGTTCCCTTATCCAACCCATCATTCTTCCCCATCAAGCATTCCATGTATTTATGTATTTGTCTAGGTGTTTATCATCTGTCTCCCTCCATGAATCGGGGGCTTTGTTTTATTTACTGCTGTATCCCAGCACCTAGATCAGTGCCTGGTGCATAGTCAACACTCCCTCTGTGTTAAGAAGGCAGACGGAGCTGGTTTCTATGTCCTGAGTTGATACTGATGGGTGTGAGGCCAAAGCCTTGAGGTGTAAGCCAGGAGTCCTTGTGGAGGTCTGGGAACCCCTCCCACCCCGAAATGTGGAAGGGGTGAGCACAGAAGATGGAGCACTTAAGTAGGCTGTAGAACTTGGCAGTTAAGTGCTCTGCCCCCCAACAGCTGTGTTACATCAGGTAAGTCACTTAATCTCTCTGAGCTTCCATTTCTTCACCTGTAAAATGGAGATAATAATAGAAACAAAAACTAAACTGTGACCTTGTGCAGACAAACTCAGACCTCACATATACCTGGTACCGAGGTACAGGTACCAGGTAAAGTACCTGGTACCGAGCTTGAATAGGGCAAGTGCTCAGTGATGGTTGGATAATGTTCTGGGACTTCTGTGTGCCTGCTTATGAACCATGACTCTCTACTAGTTTCCAAACAAGTTCTGCCACTTGCTGTTTTTCTGATCTTGGGGCTAATTACTGTGCCTGAAATATGACTGGGTTTCTCATCTGCATTACAGAAATAATAATTCCTGCCCTGGGTCCCTTGACCAAATTGTCAAGGGGCATGAGTGAAGTAAAGCCCTTAAAGGCTCTTGAAGTGTAACATGCTATGCTTTATGGAGCATTCTTACCATTCCTTCTCATTGACTGATTCCTTTTAGGGTTGCTGGAGTTGTTCATTATTTTACTGAGGCTCTAACAGAGCATCTGGGTGCCTGGGCTGGGGTGTGACACATTGGACTTCCTTGAGCAGAACAGGGCAGCCCAGATTTTGCCCAAAGCTCTGAGCCAACCCTGACTTTAAAATGGCCCTTGGGCTCAAGGTTGGCCCCTGAGGTTGACCAGTCGGCTTTCTGAGATTCATGGGCTGAATGACTCTGACATGAAGTTAAAAAAAAAAAAGAAAAGTCCTGAGAGCTGGAGTCTTTGGAGACCCAATGCCGGGCCCCTCTTCACCCACCACTGTCAAGTAATCAATGAGGGCCATCTCAGAAGAGACTCATGAGAGACTCAACTTCCACAAACAGAACCCATGGCTCCGTGAGGCCCGGCCTTTCACCAGAGCTCCAGGTAGGCTGTGTGCCTGGCAGCTGGAAGAGAAACAAACAGGACAGCCAGTCTGGGTCTGGAAAGGTATGAACATCACAGGGCCTCCAACCCAGTGGGGAGCCCGGATGCTGGAAGGAGGCCCTCAAGGCCCCATGTGGCACACAGTCCCTCCAGGGGAGGCTGTTCACCTGTGGGTGAGGCCCACTGGCAACAAGTCCTCTTACTCTTACAGTGTGTTTTCTGGGGGAGTTCTCTGGAGCGCTGGGCCCAGTGCAGACACAATTCCATTTGAGGGTATTTAACGTACCCTTGTGGAATCAGAGGATGGTAGAGAGAGTGTCTATACTTGGTTCCTTAAACTCAAAGCAAATTAACCTCCAGATCATGCATGTGTGGATGTACGTGCGCATGTACACACACACACACACACACACACACACACACACACACACACACGGGAGTCAGTAGCTTCCAATGGCCCTCGGCGGTAAGGGCCAAGCGATAGAGACAATCTGTTAACATCCATTCACACCTATTGCAGAGAACAGGACTAAAATGCATTTCCCAGCCTCCTTTGCAGTATCATGTGGCCAACAATCAAAGTTCTCACCAAAAGAAGTGGATGGACATAGACATGCCACTCCTGGGTCTAGACTTTAAGACTGGTCATGCCTATACCAGGCTCTTGTTCCCTTCTTGCTGGCTTGAACCCATGGAGACCTCACTTCTACCAGGAAGGCACAATGCCCTAAGGGATGGTGAGGAATCAAGATGGAAAGAATCTGGGTTCTAGAATGCCTGCATTGAGCAGAGCTTCTGGCTGACTTGGAATACTCACCAGGCAGTTACATAAGAAATAAATAAGCTTCTGTTTCCTTTCATCCACTGAGTTATTTATTGCTCTGCCTCTTTGTTACAGCAGCCAAGCCTTACTTTCACTAGCACAGAGGAAAAAAGCATGGTGGGATGAAGGCTTCCCAGGCTAACATAATAGTCCAGCCCACCAGTCCTTAAAGCCTACCACTGAATGTCTTCCACTTTATAACAGGAGGCAGCTTGGGTAGGAAACAGTGTTCTGTACCGATTTAGACTGAATCAGACAGATCTTCATTTTCATTTTGATTAGAACATTGATTAGTATTGTAAATTTTGGGTGCTTTCCCTAAAAAATTGTGTCAATTTCCTTTTTGGTAAAATGGGGGATAATAATGTTCTTGCTCCCAGGGCTATAGGGAAGATTATAATGAGATAATGTAAGTCAAGGGCTCGCAATGTTTACTGTTATTAATAGAATCAGCTGATACCCAGGCCTGATTTTTCCTACACTTTTCCCCAGGAGAAAGGGAAGGAAGCTAATATCTTGAGTTTTCCACAAAGTCAAAAAATACTCAATGACCCTTGAATGAATTACAAATCCCCAAAGCTTTCAACACAAAATGTTTCTTAGACATCTACCATGGGCCAGGGACTAGGAGGGGCTTGAGGGATGGAGACATCCTTCTGGAAATTAATTTCTGCTTTGCTTCCCAGAAAGTATCAGTTCTTTTTGGGCTCACAAACTAGAGTCCAATTCACCTACTGAATGGAAATTTATGTTGACTAGGAAATTTATGTTGGGAAAGAAATTCCAACTCTCCTTCACACCTCCTTACGGGATGTCTGGGCTGTTGCACACAGGTTAAATCGTCATCTCTGGGGCCTGGGCACTGATGTTTTTGAAAACACCTAAGTGTTTCCAATGAATAGGTAGACTTGAGTCTGGAAAATCCTTCTCCCAGTTACTACCCCAAGCAAGACTTTCTTACATGGGTCCGACCTTGGCATTCACCTGGAAAAACCTTCCATGGCTTCCATTGCCCAGAAGCTAAAGTCCAAACTCTGCATGGCGCCCAAGGTTTCCCCCAATTTGGATCCAGTCTCTTTCCATTAACGACACCAATGGTTAAGATTGACTCCGTGTTTCATATGACCCAAGCCCTGGGCTGAGGGCTTTCTGTGTGCTACCCCATTTGATCTCCCCTAACTTCAGGAGACAGTGTCTTGGTTTAGTTGTCTCATCTGTAAAATGGGAACATTCCAAGAAAAGCATTACCAACAGTGCCTGGTACGTAGTTACCACTCAGCTTATAGCCATTACTGCCTCATCCCTATTTTATTGATGAGGAAATTGAAGTTTAGGGGTGTTAAGTAACTTGCCCAAGACCACACAACCCTGGCACGTGACAGAGGTGAAGGCTGAACCCAGGAAGTCTGGTTTCAGTGCCCTGGCTAGCCTGCCTTTCATTTGTCACCAAAGACCCATGCTCAACTTAGAATCAACTCGCAGGGCAGCCCGTGATGTCTCCAGGTCTTTGCACAGAGGTTCCCTGTGCGGGTAGAATGCCTCCTCTGGTATACCTTCAGGAAGACTTTCTCCCAGCTGTCCCCGCCCCCGTGGCCACCACGGGCAGAGGCAGACATCCCCTCTGGGTCCCCTGAGCCATCTCAAGAAGCCCGGCTCCTTTCTCACCTCAGCACACTGTCGCCAGACAGAGGTCCCAGGCCTCGGGGTACCGGTATGCTCATCACCCCTGGCTCTCCCCGACCTGGCCTGGCACGGAGCAGACCTCTGCAAATGTTTGTCGGATTGATCGCAAGCCAGATCCATCAGGGCAAGAGTGGAGAACAACATGTGCTGGAGGGCCGTGTGCCTGTGCTCAGCTGACAGTGTGCGCTCCAGCGCGAGCGCACGCACACTTTTCTTTGGCCAGAGCCTCCTCACCATTTGCCAGAACTTCCAGTCCCTTGGCCCTGCCTCTTGCTCTGCTCTCCAGCCTCCCCGCAAAGTCGGCCAGTCGGGGGTCCTCCCCTCGAGGCCTTGTGTCATCCAGCAGCTTGAGTCTGGAAGATTCCTCACCTCCCCAGTTCATTTATTCAACAAATATTTGTTGAACACCAACTTAGAGCCAGGTACAGTGCTTGGCAATGGATCCAGGGTGGGGAGCAAGCCTCATGTGGCCTCACGGAGCTTATGTGCTGGTGGGGGACATGGTCAACCAAGAAGTAAACACACACGGATGTGCGGATGCACAATGGCAAGTGCCTCAGGGACAGAAAGAATAGGGGACTTTGAGATAGATGCGCCAACTATTCAAGCACAGTAGTCAAGGAAGGCTTCTCTGAGAGGTGAGTTTAAGCCAAGGGTATAAAGAGCTCAGCCAGGGACGCCTGGGTGGCTCAGTTGGTTAAGCGGCTGCCTTCGGCTCAGGTCATGATCCCAGCGTCCTGGGATCGAGTCCCACATCGGGCTCCTTGCTCATCAGGGAGCCTGCTTCTCCCTCTGCCTCTGCCTACCATTCTGTCTGCCTGTGCTAGCTCTCTCTCCCTCTCTCTCTCTCTGACAAATAAATAAATAAAATCTTTAAAAAAAATAAAAAATAAAAATAAAGAGCTCAGCCATGCAAAAGGTAGGGGAAGGGCATTCGGGGCAAGGGAACCGTGTATGCCAAGTCCTGGAGATGGCGACAGGCCGGAATGTCTAGGAAATGACAGAAAGCCAGGGTGGCAGAAGCACAGCGAACGAGATTAGAATTGGCTGGAAGTGACCGGTGGGATGTGAAGAGCTTGGACTTTACCTTGGGTTTTACGCCAGGGTTGGTATGATATGATTTACATGTTTAAAGCTCTCTCTGGTTGCCTTGAGAACTGAGTGACAAAGCAAAAGGGAAGTAAGGTGACCTTGTGGAGGGTAGTGATCTGCGGGCAGGTGAAGTGGCCAGATCAGGCAGATAGCTGTGGGCTCAGAGAGAAGTGGATGGACTCCAGAGATCTCAAGAAGTAGAATCTTTCAGAGGTTTTTAGAAGAACTGAAACAACTTTATTGGATGCCTGCTACAGCCCCAGCAAGGGGGTAGGAGTCGGGGACGCCAGAAAGGCTTGGGAATAGAAACAGAAGATACAAGTCCTCAACCACAAAAACGAATACATAGTCACCTTTCCCACCCGCCATCTCTTGGGGAAAATGAACCCAAGATCAACTCAGATGCTGAAAGTTCTGGGCCGTTTCCAACTCATTCAATGGTGTCAACAGATTCTTCTGCAATTGGGTCCTGGAAATGTGGGAATGGGTTTCCCATCTTCTCAGGTTATGAAGTTGCCAAAACTGCGGGGCTGGAGCCCAGACCTGGTATCCTGGGAGCAGGGAGAGCCCCGGGGTGGGGGTGGGGGGATGGAGAAAGATTAGGAACAGCAGCCGTTCTTCCCACCCTCTGTGACAAAGGTGAAGTGGGGCTCTGCCTTCTGCTTCTTGAGTCCCCCTGCCCCCCTCTCCCAACTCCTGGGAGCCTGCTGACTTGCCCTGCCCTCCCTGTCTCCCTTAGGAGCCCTCCTGGCTGGTGACCCACTCCCTGAGATTCTGCCCTCGCTCCCTGAGGCTGCACGTCTCAGACGCATCCAGAAGCACAGAAATCTGAATGAACACGGAATATGTTAGCTCTTCATGCCTCTTGGAGGAATTCGCGTTTTCCAAAGAGATTTCTGGGTCATTTAAATGACCTCTGCCCTCTGTCCCATTTCTCCAAAAGGGCCCTTTCACCGGGGTTTTAGCAAATTCTATGTCTGAGCCCAAGGATCTCCTCAATTTAGTCTCTGGGGAGGGTAGTCCCATCAAAGGGCGGGAGTGAAAGAATCTTCCCAGGGGTGACATTCGAAAGAAGTATTTACCAACCAGCGCAAATAAGCACCAAGGAATTGCCGGCCAGAGGACGCTGTAGCCTCTGGTCAGCCTGGCATTGATCAGCGCAGGGTCCTGGGGGAAAGCCACACGGGGCAGGAGGGCATTTGGGAGCCCTCAAGGGAAGCAGATATCTGCCAGCAAGCACAGACGTGGCTATACATTTCAACAACAGGTCCGGCAACACGGGTCCAGCTGAACGTTATTCCGGGGTCTGCCCCGATCTTGTCTGATCTCTGCTGTTCCACTGGGAATGGGGGCCAGGCCATTTGCTCCCTCTGCTAGAGGACAAGTGGCCAGGGCTGGAGCTGGGTCATGAAACGGCCTCTGAGCAGAGCCAGCTGCATGGTATCCTGGGTGAACAGGATCTCAGGCCCTTGACCCACCGTGTGACCTTGAAGGGCCGAACTGCCTCTGACTGTCCTTCCTCTCGTCCCTCCTTGCAGTTATTTTTGTCCAGCCTGACAGCCCTTGGCTGTCCCACAGTCTGGGCTCTGTGAGCCGGATGCAAACCAGGCAGCACAAATGTCTGGTGCTGAATCCCAAGAGGGCTCCTCCTGGGGCGCCATCACATGGGAACGTGACCCTCCACACTGTGCACCCAACAGGGACCAAGCATCTGGAGGATGGTGACGGAGTGAGAGGCAGGGAGCTGTGTTCTCCGCTCAAACCCGGCTCTTGTCTGGGAGTGCTGTCCTAGGCCTGCTGGTAAGGACCCCCTGTTTTGGAGTCTTACTGCTGCCCAGAAACCTCCCAGTCTCTATGCAGGGAACTGTGGCTTAGCCGGAGGGGAGGGGTCTGCAGTGGGGCAGAACACCCGAGCAGGCCATGCTGGGCCCCTAACCCCCAGGCTTTGGCTGCGGTGGATGGGGGTTCCTGTCCTGTGGCCCACTGCGGTGGGGTGGACAGGGGCAGACGGGGGTTCCCAGAGACCACTTTGTGGCCCCTGCTCTGTTACTGTCTCCGGAAGTGAGGCAGACACTATGTCCTGGCCCTGGGGGCCTGGGAAGGCTGAACCAGTCACTGCACAAGCTGGATTCTGAACTCTCTAGACAAGCAGCCGGCCTGAGGCTGTTGTGCCTTTTAGGGTCAAGCTTTGTTCCCAGACCTTAGATTCGTGCCTGCTGCTCTCTGTGTGCCAGGGCAGGAAAGGGTCTGGGCAAAGCTTGTCGGGGCCCTCCCAGGACTTATTTGTCCCAGGTAAGAAATGAGACCAGGCCTCTAAGATCAGAACAGCTCCAGGAGAGCTGGGTCGACAAGCTGGTATGGGCAGTGAGGAGGGGAGGTGGGCCAAAGGAGGAAGGGGCTTCTGATGGGTGAGGGAAATGCCATCACAGACAGGAGCCAGGTCAGGAAGCAGGGCAGAAGACAGCACTGTTTTTAGAGCTCCTGGAAAAAGAACCCTCCTCGCTCCTGGGGAGAAGCCAGCTCAGAAAGCCCCGATTTCAGTGATTTCAGAGACCCAGGAGTGGCAGGGCCCAGCTCCTGCTGGCCTCCCAGCTGCCCCTGGGGAAGAGGGCCTGGGGGCAGGAACAGCCACATAAGCAGGGGACCCCACAATGCCAGGAGGTACAGGGGAAGAAGATCGTAGGAGGGGTGTTGTGTGGCTGCTCCTGGCAGCCCTGATGCCGGGGGCTACAGGCAGGGGGGCAGCTGGTCTCTCCAAGGGACGGGCCCTCCGCATGGAAGATGCCCCTCGACTGGGCAGCAAATTCCTGCGGGCTGGCAGGATGGTGCCAGTGGCTCTCCGCACAGGAGCGGTTCGGAGGGCCTGGAGGGGGTAAGTGAGAGAGGGGGCGCTGGGCAGGATGGGACCGGGCACTCTTCCCAGGATAGTGAGCTGGTTGCTCGGGGCTGACAGCCCTGGACAACTATGGAAGAAGGACCAGGGCCAGGCAGGGAAGGCCAGGGGGCCAGCGGGCGTGGGAGAAGGCTCCATCTCGGCTGCATAGCTGTTGAGGTGCGAGAGAAGACGAATCCGGACGGGGTCTGCACGGCTGCTTGGCCCTTCCAGGACCCCCAGGTACCTGATGACCTCGGTGAGGCACTCCCGAAAACCGATGCTGCGGAAGTCCACTGCCAAGGCTCGGGCATCAAAGAATCCTGCAAAGTGAGGTGTGGTGAGGGTGTGGGCCAGGCAAGGGCCAAGTGCAGATCCTGGGGTCAGGCCTGTGTGACCTTGCGCCTGCCACCTCACTCCTTTGAGACCCCGTCTCCTCCTCGGTAAAGTGGGAATAATCACCCCTATGTGGGGTAGAGGGGATGCACTGTGAGGATCCAATAAGGTCACTGAACTAGGAAGCATGATAAATCATGGAGTACCATTTTCATCGACATCTATGATGAACGCAGAGAAGAAACATGGTGACCAGGATAATGTCATTTAAGTGAATACTTGCCAGGTGTGAAAGGCCTGCGCGCATGGGAGATGGCGGCCGCAGCCTTCAGGGCAGGTCAGTGGGGGACTCCTCAGAGAAGGCAGTATAGTGTCATACCTTTACCTGAGGTCTCTGGAGGCCAGAAGAGCTGAGTTCAAATACCAGCTCTGCCACTTAACTAGTGGCTTGACCGTGGATGCATCTCTTAATCTCTCTAAGCCTCAGTTTCCTTGGCTGTAAAATGGACATAAAGTAATACTTGCCGCACAGGGTCGTGCAGGTGGAATTAAATGCAACGGTGGACAGAAATCATCCCTGACTTCGAAGTTAGCCCTCATTTACACTTGACCCTCAAACAACACAGGGGTTAGGGACATCGATCCTCCCCCAGCACAGTTGAACACCTGAGTAAACTTTTGACTCCCCACAAAACTACTAGTAATGAGAACCACCAGAGATCACTTTTTACTATGATAGCAGTCTGGAGAGACGGACAGCTCAGGCATGATGATTAGTGCCACGTGAGGTCTTAAGCAGATACTTAGCAACACGTGAATTCATTGCAAGAGTAACAGGAGGCAGCTAGGAAATTATTCCTGGAGTATAGTATGTACATACCACAGTTAACTCGATACATTTACATTTCCACCGCATCTTTACGTCTACATCTCTCTGTGCTGCAAATGGCACTGTGTATGGTCTGAAAGGGTTTGTATGAGGAAGTTCCGCTAAATTTTAACTTCAGTAATAAATGTGTGTATATATTATGGTAGTAAGTGATAAAACAGACTTGTATCTTTGTTTACTTTATGCATTCATGACACACCTAACTTTCTCTTAATTTTTTCAATATTTCGAGCCTATGTGGTATGTGTGCCATTTTTTTTTCCCCAAACGGTTGCAAATCTCCCAAAATGTTTCCACTTAGTGTAAAAACTCTGCATGTAAGTAGACCTGCACTATTCAAACCTGTGTTCAGGGCTCAACTGCGTATGACTGGCCTGGCCCTTGGAGGCATGTGAGTTTGTGCCCTCGCCTGCAGGGTGGTCAGGAAAGCAGGACCTGACTCTGGTCCTCAGTGGTCGCCACCACCAGGCTGGGATCCTCACTCAGTCTGACTGGTTTCAGTGAGGTCTGACCAGGTGGCCTGGCCATAGAGGTATTCAGTCCTCACTGCCTTTCTTTCCTTTTTTTTTTTTTTTTTTAAAGACTTTATTTATTTATTTGAAAGAGAGGCAGTGAGAGAGAGCATGAGCGAGAAGGTCAGAGGGAGAAGCCGACTCCCCGTGGAGCTGGGAGCCCGACGTGGGACTCGATCCCGGGACTCCGGGATCATGACCTGAGCTGAAAGCAGTCGTCCAACCAACTGAGCCACCCAGGCGTCCCATCTCACTGCCTTTCTACCTGCCCTTCTCTCAACCATCCTCCGTGCAAAGACAGACCAGCCTCAATGAGCACTGGCCTCATGACTCCGGCTGCAAACATCTGGTCCTTGGTTCGTGGCTGAGGCTCCCACAGAGTGGCAGCTCTGCAGGAGACCGTGTTTGGAGTCAGGCCTCCTTGAAGGCAAGACCTTCCTTGGCTGTATACTTAGCTATGTGATTTTGAATAAGTCCCTTCAGTTTCTGCATTTGCTGTTCTTCTTCAGCTAACATATTCTGAGTTCTTATAAAGCACTCAATTCCCATTATCTGATTTAATCCTCAGAAAAATCCTATCATTCCTGTTCTAGAGATGAGACCACTGAGGCGCAGAGAAGTTAAATCACTGTCAAAGGTCATGAAGCTAGCAAGTAATAGAGCCAAATTCACAATTCATGGGATTTGAATCAATTCGATTCAGGATTCTAACCCAAAGCCAGGGCTCTAAGCCAGTCCTGTCCTCCGTTAGCCCTTGGCCAGAGAAGGGGGATGCCAACAACCCCTAGCCTCGAGATTCTTGTGACAATCAAATGAGATAATATTGGTGAAAGCATTTTGAAATGATAAAATGCTGGCCAAAATATTAGTCACTATTTTTCTTTGAATTGGATACCCATAAATGTAGTTGGAGAGCTCTCCCCGACTGGTTGATTAGAATCAGAAGTTTTCGCTGTTAGCCATGCATTCCTTTGGCAGAAGTTCTCAAAGTGACCACCTGCATCAGGGTCATCGGACGTGTTTGCTAAACATGCAAATTCCTAACCCCCAGGCCAGGCCTCCTGGCTCAGCATCTCTGGGGTGTGCCCCGTGGCTGTCTGCCCCCGGATGGTACTGTGGCTCACTGAAGCTGGAGAAGCACCAGGCTGGGTCACTCGAAATGTGAATGACCCCTCCAAAGGTGGTCAAGTTAAAGTTTTAGGACTTAGGTCTTTGTGGCCCAGGTCTGTGCAGCTTTCAAGATTTCTCAATTGTGAAATCGCCAAAATACACAGCGAGACTTCAGGCAGACAGAATTTCCATTTGTCCAGAAGTCTTTTTAAAGCCACAGTTCCGTGACTTCACAGTAATGGACCAGCCCAAAATAACAGCACGAGTTACATTTGGGTTCTACTATAATCCCACGACGGATCTTCAACTGTGAGCATGACCTATGGTCCCAGTACTGCTAAGGACAACATAGGACCCCAGCACTAGCCCACAAGGCACACCAGTAAACAGCTGTGGGTAAACATCTCAGACAGCCCCTCCCAGGGATTCAACTGGGATCCCAGTGAGAATGAGTTCATTCAGGCTAAGGTTTAAGGAGGGTGGGGGTTAAGGTGGGGAACCTGTAGGGACAGTCTGTGTAGATGAGCTCCTCCAAGGGCTAAGGCTGGAAGGAGCAGAGTTGAGGACAAGGTGGGGACCAATGGGGACGCTGACAGCAGAGAGGACAATGATGAAAGGAGAGAGCCAGGCTTTGTGACTGCTGCCCCTGGACCTGCTCCAGCCCCACCACAAACCGTGAGCTCCTTGAGGCCAGGGACCATGTCTACTCTGCTCACCAATGGATCTGCAGGGCCTAGCCCCCCAGATACATGTTTCATGAATGAGTCCCCAGAGAGAAGAGCATGGGTACCTGTCCCACCAGTGGCATGGAGCATTTTCAAGTGGTCCACTGTCATCTGCAGGACCTCGGCCTTCTCCAGCTTGGAGGAGCCCTGTGTGCACAGAAGACAGAAGTGTGAAGGCCTCCCGCTGACCTCTCGCTCCCCTCCCTGTGGTGTCATCGGCCCTCACCGGCTCCATGTCCCCATCTTCCTCCCACTCCACCATGGCCTGCAGGCAGCCTTCTGCTTTGGCCAAGATTTATAGAACGAACAGATTCTCTTCTGTTCCCATTTCAGTCCACGTGCACCCCTGCACTGCCGAGCATCCTTCCCAAAACCCCTCCTTCCCTTGACTTTTTCTGGCTTCTTCTACCTTGCTCTGCCTGTTCCTTTAAAATGGGGCTGTTCCCCAGTGGGCACTGGCTCCCTTTTCTCGCTTGCGCATTCTCCCCCGAAGGTCTCGTCAAGCTCCACGGCTTGGCGCATCGTCTGTAGAATCCCACTCCCATGTACCAACTGGCCTCCTAGACCAGCTTTCCTGGGAATCCAACTTTACGTTCCTCATGACCAAGATCTAGCTCACCCTCTTAGCCCCACAGCACCTCCTCTTCCCCTGTTCTTTCTCCTGAACAATGTTTGCTATGCCTCCAGCATCCCCTGGTCTCCCAAGGGAAACCTGAGGGTCAGACTCTCCCCGTGAACTCCTGAGGGCAGGGACCAGGTCTAGGTCATGGCTGGGCCTGTGAAAATTTCAGCAAACACCTCTGGAAAGACCGACTTGTTCTCACCAGCGTAAAGGAAGTCACATGACCCATGACCGAGCCTTGGAGCACAAGATGGAGAACCTTTGAGACTGTCTGATTGATTTCTCCATCTGACTCCCTTCCCACTGCCACCCTCCTACCACACACGGGCAGTGGCAGGGGGCTCACACCCCAAGCAGACTGCTCCGCTTTCAAACAGCTCTGGAACTATCAGCAGTGCAGAGGGTGAGGGGGCTCTAGAGGCACACAGTTCAGTGGCCCAGTTCTGTTCTGAGACTTCCTAGTTGTGTGACCAAGTGCAAGGTACTTCACCTTTCTGTGCCTCAGTTTCCTTATCTGTGCAACAGGCATAATCATCTCTACCCTTTAGGATCATCTTGAGGATTCCTGTCAAGGGGTGATGGAAAGAAAGCCCCGACATCGGAGACATCAGAGTCAATATAAATTTCCAGCCCCTTTCTCCCTGGCTGATACCAGCAGGGGACAGGTATCAGCAACGAGGCAGCAGCACGTCAAGGACCTGTTGCCAATCAGTACGACATGCCACCTGCATGGGATTTCCTCTGGCACCAACAGGAATATCACATACCTGTTTCTCAAAGGCGGTGGGGACCAAGCGTCGCAACTCAGAAAGGCTGCTGTTGATGCGGTCTCGGCGCCGTTTCTCTATGATCTAAAACACAATGACAGGAATTTACTCACCGGCACTTTGCCGGTTTCCAACGTGCTTTGAGGGACACTGACTCATATCTTCCCTCACAATACTTCTGTGAGGGAGGGAAATCTGTTCGTACGTAAGGGGGATGGAAACTGAGGCTCAGAGAGGGGCAGTGACTTAAGGTCACACAGCGAGGCAGTGCAAAGCTGGGAGTGGAACTCCAATCTCTTGTCACGGTCTGCAGGGGTGATGTTCAAAATGCTCAACCACAGGCACAGCAGGAGACTGACCCATCAGAGCAGGGACATAGCCACAGCCCCGCAGCAGGCCCCAGAGGGCTCCGGCAGGCCAAGCTTACCCCTTCAGTTGCTGGGTGATGAACAGGCATTGCTTCCAGCTGGGAAGCCCTCTCATTCACACAACCTCATTCTCTCCTCCCCCTACTGGTAGCTGAATACTGATAGCAGGGCAGACATTATGACCCCCATTTTACAGATAGAGATGAGGGCTGGAAGGAAGTGGTTGGCCTAAGTGAGTGGCAGGGCTGGTCTTTGCCCCATTCCCGGTCTTTGGACGCCCAGGGCAGAAGCACAGCTGCATCCTGGGGGCATAAGAGGGTGGGGGCTGGGATGAGGTGGCAGAGAGCCAGCCAGGGAGCCACCTTCTTCTGTTCCCCCACCCAGCACCCTGAGAGGAAATGAAAGTTCTGGTCTTGGACAAGAGAGGGGGAGGCTGGAATAAACAGTAAGGCCTAACTGCGTGTCAGGTGTCCTGAGTGTATTACATTAATTCATTTAATCTTCAAAATAGCCCTGTGAGGTAGGCACTCTCACTGGTTCAGTTACACAGCTGAAGAAATGAGGCAGGGAGAGGTTAGGGGGCTTGCCCAAAGTCTCTCTGCTAGCTCCTGGCAGAGCCAGGGTTGGCCCTTAGGCAGTCTGGACGGGGGTGATGTTTCTGACCTCAGTTCTCCTGGCCAGGCCCTGGGGACTCAGGGCAACTCTGCCCAGACAGACACTCACCCCTCTGCGTTTCTTCCTGGCTTGCATCTGCGAAGGGCTGGGGGTGGACAGCGGCCTGGCCATCTGGCTGCAGAAGAAGAGAAAGACTGATTTTTCAGTGCTGGGGGACCATCTCCCTGACCCGGGCTGAACTCGAAGGAGGCAGGGATGTGGGCGGGCACTGCCCCCTCCGGGGCTGGTCGTGGTCTCCCCAGCGGCCGAAGACTCCCAGGCTGGGAGGCGACGCAGGGCAGGCGTGGGTGGTGGCCCATTGCTCCCCAGCCAAGTCGCCCCTGCGCTGGGTTTCGCCCCAGGGTCGCGCGACGGCTGAGGGGGAGGTTGTAGGTCGGGGGGGGGGGGCGCTCCCTGGGCTCTGGGCCCGATCCGCTCGGCCTCGCCCCCTGCCCCTCGCCGCGGGCGTCGGGGAACCGCAGCCGGCCGCCGCGCTCCTGCAACCCGATCCCGGGCGGGGCGGGCGAGGGCACGGGCGGCGGCGGCGGCGGCGGCGGGGCCGGGCCGGCGGGTTGGGTTTCAGAGGGAGCCGCTGGGAAGAGCGTGGAAAGAGCAGATGCCGCCGCTTCCCACGGGCCGGGCGCGCCCGCCGCCCGCCGCCCGCCCTCCGCCCCGCCGGCAGCTGCCGCCTCCTCCCACGCAGCGCGGCCGGGGCGAGGGGGAGGCGACATCTGGGTCACAGGCCCCCTCGGACTCTCGGGACGCTGCCCGGCCTCCCCCGAAGGCTGCAACCCTGCATCGCGCCGGGTCGCCCCTCCGCAGGCCTGGCACAGAATGGATGTTTGCTCGCACCCCGGGGAGTCCCCATTGCCGGGAAGAGGTTCAGCAACGCCCCCCCCCGGGGGGGGACGGCTTTCCTGCCGCGACTGACCGAAATCTTCTCCAGCCCAACAGCTCGCCCCGCTAACGGTTTCCTGCTTCAGAGGCTCTCCCGGAACACAGGGGATTCGCGGGTTTGCACAGAGGGCCATTCATTTGGCCAACACCCCGGAGGTCCCATTCAGGTCCAGGGCTAGACTGGACACAGTCAGCCAGGCCCCAGCTGTCCAGACACTCAGCTCCCAGGGGGAGATGCCCTATCAACAAATAACTTTAGACAAGGGGACTCCCCTGCCATTTCCAAATGCAAAATGCCACACATCTGAGCATGTACCTGTGAGCTTGCCTCCACTCCACCACCACCCTGTCTTCCCCCGGGCCCCCATCTCAGCAAAGGCACCCCATCTCCCAGCTCTGTGAGGCCACTTGGCCACCACTACCTTTGATTCCTCTTCTGTCCTCACCCACCTCATCCAAAAATGCCTGTTCTGTGTGAGATACATCTCTCCTCTGTCCTACTTATTTCCACTCCTGCTCAGAGGACAAAATCTGTCATCTGTCACCTGGACTGCTACAAGAGTCTATTGCTGGGTCCCTTTGCACCCCTTTGACCCCCTACAAACAGGCCTAGTGATCATTTAAATACACATCTGATTTTGTCACTCTCTTAAAACTCCTCAGGGCCTTCCCAATGCTTTTAGGATCAAGGCTGTCATCTTCCAGGTGGCCCAGCTGGCTCTTGTCACCTCCTAGACTCAACCCTCCTTTGCTCTGTGTGCTGCAGCCTTTGAATGCTCTACTCCTTCCTGTGGCTGCACATACTGTTCCCCTAGCCTAGAGTTCTCTGGTGCTCCCTGTCTCCCCACCCCCAAGCCTCAGCCTCTTTGCCTAGTACCTTCTACCACTGTTCAGATCTCAACACAAATGCCACCTTCCCAGGGAGAGCCTTTTTTGCCATCCCTCCTCCCATTAGGTAGCTCCTGATCTACCCTCTCCTATCATCCTGCATTCACAGCATGGATGCCCATTTGTTGTTTTTTATGTATATGATTATTTGATTAATGTCTATCTCTCCAGCAAGTGCGTAGGCTCCCTGAGGTCACAAACCATGTCTGTCTCATTCACCATTGCAGCCCCCGTACCCAGCAAGTGCTTGGAGCACAGCAGAGCCCATGGTTGCACTCCCTCCTCCTGCCCCCATCTTTGGCATCACCGGGGAGCAGAGAAGTGACACCATAAATGCTACCTCCCAGGCCTTTGTGGAATGGGGGCCTATGTGGCTCACCACGAGGGTCCCAGCCCATGTAACTATCCTCTTGGCATAAGAGGCTAGATCATTTTCATCAAGTGCTCAAAGAAAGAAGATTGCAGGAGAGTCCACATCAACAGTGATCAAATCCCCCTGCTATGTCCCTGGCTTTGTCCAGCTAGATGCCCTGGAAAAGGGCATCTCCTTCCAAACATCTGGATGAGAGAGGCTGGTAAGCTCCTGGGAGGAACGGCCCAGCAAGCTAGGTCCAGGGCTCAGATGGCCAGATCCTGAGATCTGTAGGGCAGCTTGTTTACAAAGTTATGCTCAGGACAAGTCCCAAGAGCCAAGGGATACTAAAACATGACCTTTGTCTGCCCCCCCCCGACTGGATAAGGAGTCCCTAGGGGTGTTGGGTTAGCACTGGGCACGTCACTGCCCCTCAGCCTGATCCCTCCTCAGGGACCATCTGTCGGAGGCTGGCACGCCCCTTGTAGGACACAATAGCTCTGCAATCCCTTTATCCACTCTCCTGGTCACTCGTTCTCTGTAGTATTATCCCCTTTCCTGACTCCCATATCTCACAGGCAAACCTCACTTCACAGTTTTCTTGGCATCGCTACGTATATTTCCCTCCTTTGAGCCTAACAAAAGCCCCATTTTACAGATGAGGATGCTGAGGCTTGGAGACCAAAGGCAGCTTGCCCAGCCTACACAGCTGCTAAAGAGCAAAGCCAGCATGGGAATCCATGTCTTCTGGCTCCAAAATCAGCATTGTTTTCCCTCTTAATTCCTATTTCCTGTCTGTCTGAATAGCCCTCCAGTCCTCTTATCCTTAAAGCTCCCAAGAGCTCAAGCAGAGCTCACTTCCAGGCTGTGATCTGGCCCTGACACTGGGGGGAGGTGTGAGAGCTTCTTGTCTGACAGTCTGAAAATAAGGCAGATTTTCACGGACCCAGAGAAGATATGCCGACCACCAAGATCTGCTCCAGGGACCTTCAGTGGTCCCTAGTCAGATTTCTGGGGAGGTCTCTTGGGGTGGGGTTGCGGGGGGAGCAGCATTCTAGGTGGTCTGGCTGCTAGTCCCGACTGCCCTCAGCACTCACCCTCAGGCCCCCTGGGGCACTCCCCCCCAAACCCTTACAGATAGATGACTCCACTCATTTTGCATTAACCAAAGGCAGAATCATGATATCCCCAGTGAAGGGTTTTCAGGAGCACTGAGCCCACTTGCAAATCTGAGAGGGGAAGGGTCTGTTCCAGGCCACACAGCAAATTAGAGGAAATTCCAGAACTGGAGCCAAGTCTCCTGGCTTTTAATCCAGTGTTCTTCCCAGTGCACCCCGTATTGCCACCCCCTCCTCCACCATGTGTGTCCCATAGCCAGTACTCCTTGTTCTAGACAGTACTTCCACATTCACTTGTCTCCTTTATTGCACAACGGCCCTGTGAATTAAATCTTACTGGGGCTATTTCACATTAGGAAAAATAATCATTTGATAGATGGAGTGACAGAGACACAAAGAGTTAAGAATCATGCCCAGCGGGGTGCCTGGGTGGCTCAGTCGGTTAAAGCCTCTGCCTTCAGCTCAGGTCATGATCCCAGAGCCCTGGGATGGAGCCCCGCATGGGCTCTCTGCTCAGCCTGGGCTCTCTGCTCAGCCGGGAGCCTGCTTCCTCCTCTCCCTCTGCCTGCCTCTCTGCCTACTTGTGATCTCTGTCTGTCAAATAAATAAATAAAATTAAAAAAAAAAAAAAAAGAATCATGCCCAGCAAATCATCAGACTCCTGATCTTTTCATTAGGCCAAGCTGCCTTGTGAACATGGCACCTTCCAATTGAATGGTGACTCCTTCTAGAGCAGCGTTTGTTGGGCTAAATCAGGGAGCTGTGCAGTTTAGGAACATTACCTCATCAAAGGCCCCCCCTGTGAGGTAGGTATTAGCTTCCCTGTGCTGTAAGGGAGAAAATCTGAAGTCCAGAAATGCCCATGTTAATGGTGGTGAGAATCAAACTCAGGTCTGACATCAAAGGCCACCATGTGCCTTAAATCATGTAAGAAAGATCCACAGGCCCTGACCCAGTGCCTGATATATGACAGGTGTTCACTGAATGTTCACAGAGGGGGAGGGGAGCGAGAAGCTATACTCTCCATTGGGACCCAGCATGTGTCAGTGGAGTTGGGGGGTGGGGATTGCTGGGTTCAGATAGGAGATCTGTGGGTGATTTTCTCATATGGGACAAGATGCCACCACCAGGCAGATGCCCACAGTAACAATGGAATACACCCTATTTCTTATTCTCACATCTTTAAGTGTGGGGGATTTGCGCCCTGCCTCTGACCCCGGGGAGGCTGGCTGCCCCAGTCTTGTGGCCCTTGCCACTGTTTATCTGGCTTTCTTTGTACATGAAGCTCTTCTTCTCTGAGAGTTCCCTGAGGGCAGAGGCTTAGCAGGATACATCTGGGCCCCCCACGCCCAGCCCAGGGTCTGGGCCACAGCAGGCATCGTTCAGCACACCCTGAATTGAAGCATTGATGTCTGCTGGGGGGAGGGCCCTTTGGTGAGTGCTACAAAGAGGGGTCTATAAGTCAGCCTCTGCCAGATGTCCAACTGCTTTCTCAGCTCTGAGAGGGTCTGTTCCTTTAAGAATCTAGACAGTCTCTAACTAAAAAGGCTCTGACTAAAATGACAAAATGCCGTAAAGAAAAAATCTGCCCACTGATCCTTTATGCCATTGCCCCAATGCCACCACCTTCAAGAAGCCCTCCGTGATCCCTCTGTGTATAAGTGACTTCTCCCTGCTTGGGTGCCCTCACAGCCCACAGTCTGTCTCTCCTTCCATTTTCCATTCTGCCCATGGTCTTTGTGTGACCTGGCAGGTCACCGGCCAAAATGCAAATTCTTGGAAGACAGAGCCAGCTCTCTGGCATCAATTTCATGCCTCTGATTCATGAAGACCCAATGACATTGAATTTGAGAACCCCCTCCACTACCACCACATGGTGCTGGGCCCTTCCTCTGCTCCTAGCAGGCCCAGACTCAGAGAATTGCTTCTCTAGATAGCAATTTCTGCTAAACAGTTTAAGAATGCTAATAAGTAGCATAGGAAATTATATTATATACCTCCAAACCCAATTAATGTACAGGATTCAAGGGGGATATCTATTGCCTTACGTCCTGTTATAAGCTATAAATACTTGGAAACTGGTGACATTTTACTAGGATTTGTGATTGAGGTAGGATCTCCTGGTCTCAGAAAACTGAAGTCACTGAAATGATGAAATCCGCTCAAAAACATCCCTAAGGATGAACTGAATCCCCCTTTCAAATTGTTCTAGAGAGTCAGGTTTGGATGAGTCAGGAGAGATCAGATAGCCCCCCTCCCTTTCCCACTCTATATCTTCCTTTTATTTTATTGATGAGGAAACAGGCTCAGAAAGAGAAAGCAACAGCCCAAGGTCACATGGTGAGTCGGTGGCAGGTTTGGGTCTGCAGACTCCCACTCGGTTCCTGCTGCTCTTTCAGGGCTCTGGGCATCACATGTTGGGTGCGTGACACGAATTAAACATTTGCTATGTGCTAAGCCCTCTGCTAAGCCCGTGACATACATGCATCATCTTATTTGATTTTCCCGGTAAACCTGGGATCGGTTCTGTTATTTATACCCATTCCACCGATGAGGAAACTGAAGCTTAGATTGTCCACAAAACTGAGGAAAGTGGAATGGTGCCAGTGGAGTTCGTTCCACAGGTTTGAAGCAAGTCAGAATACTTACCAGGAGCTGAGAGGCATTGGCAGCAGGGTGTGCATTAGAAAGAGTGTTGGAATTGGAATCTAGGCCCCTGCACTGGCAAGTCAGCTATTATTTTCTTCGGTACCAAAACCTTCATTCCAAAGTCCAGTTTGCTCAAGGGAAGGAGATCCTTCCCCCTGTGAGCCTTTTGTGTACTACATGGAAAGTGCACCCAAGCTAGGGTAGAATACAGAAAATATGGCTATTCTGCCTACTCAGCGGGGGTGTGGAACGATGAGGGTTTCCTAAGATCTTCAGGGAAAACTCCTCTCCAATAGCTTCAACCTGGCACTTCTACAGAAAGACTATCACCAACTGGGCATGAAACCCCAGAGCTGAACTCCACTTCCATCCCGGCACCCTGGGCCTCAAATGGCCCAGAGTGCAGAGGATCCAGACACTCGTGCGTGTCATGGCCCACGCTGCACACGTGCCCCCACTCGCACCTCCCCCCCAACACACACACCTGCGGGCCTTCGCCCACACCTGCGTCTCCTGAGGCCATATGGAGAGATAGTCCTAAGGCCCGCTGAACCCGTCCAGGCACTCCCAGTATCCCCATCCCGGCCCTCACCTCAGCTCGCCCTCGCGGCCCACGTCGATGGGTCCGTCGGACTCGCTGTCAGACCCGCTCGGCTCCCTGGGCCGCTTCATGGCGAGCACAGGCTCTGGGTCTCGGCGCGAGGGTGCCGGCTCCCGGCCGGGAAGTCGGGCCCCGCCCCGGCCCCGCCCCGGCCCCGCCCCGGCCCCGCCCCGGCCCCGCCGCCCTTTCCCAGGGCCCTCTCCTGCGCCGCAGCCCCGGCGCCCCGGCGCCCCCTCGCCCCCGCGGTGACGCGCAGGCCGAGCCGTGGGAAGGCCCCGGGCGGTCACCGCCCCCTCCGACGGCTGGGAGGTCCAGCTCAGCTCCGCCGCCCTGGCCGCGGCGCGCTGGGTGGCCTTGGGCAGGTGCCCTTGGAGGCCCACCTCCGGGGAAGCCGGGGGTCCTCGTCTGTCCCTGGTTCGCCAGGGGCGCTGCGGGTCTCTGGGGACGCCCCTCTGGGATGCCCCAGTTTCTACAAGGGTCGAGCTCGTCGGCTCCTGCCTCCTGGGGTTCTGGGAAGAAGTCAGACACATCGGGTTTGGTGAGGTTGGTGGGGGTGGCTGTGGCCTGATGCTTGACAAGAACCCTCTGGCAGCTTTTCCCATAGGGGTCCAAGGCATGTGGAATGTGTGTGTGTGTCGGGGCGGGGCGGGAGGGAGGCTCCAGCATGAGAGAGGCGGCTGTCATCTCCCACAAGGGACGGCTGAAGTTGTGGCTGTACTGGAGCTCTGGCCAAGAGAACCGGACCGGGTGGTGGGGGTGGTGGGTGTCCCTGGGAATCAGTTCCCAGTTACGAGAGGCCAAGAGCGCCAGGAGAGGTCTCCATTCCCAAAGCTGTGGCAGGGCCTCAAAAAGAAGGTGGAGAAGTACTCTTCAGCCTCCCTTCCTGGGTCCCCCCACACAACCGGAGCCAACTGTCCACTCAGTAGGGACTCCAGCTGAGAAGGGAGACTCAAGGAAGATTCTCAGGGATTCACCAGCCATCCTTATGGCCCAGTACCTCAGGGGAGCTCCCAAGGCTCAGAAGGAAGCAGAAAGGGAACAGCCTGCAAGGTGGACTCCAAGGAAGGCAGGGAGGAAGAGACGGGAGTGTCTTGATGTGGTGCATCAGACCCCAGAGAAGTCTCTCTCCTTCACCGGCCCACCAGAACACAGAGGAAGCCACCCCTCTGCTTAGGCGAATAGGATTGGTAATCTGAGCATACCTGCACTTTCCAGACCTGCTTGGGGACCCTTGATTATAGTAGTGGGCAATAACGTCCCTGTGCTCCCTTCCACACATGTCCACAGACACATGGACAAGTACATGTTCACACACACTCTGAGACAAGGGTAGTAGGAACAGTCAGAGCCTGCATGCAATGCTTTCTCAGAAGGCCCTAGTGGTCACCCCAGCCACACCTATGGACTCTTACCCCAGATGCCCTCAGCGCTCACACACCTTCTGTGGGCACACACCAGTGGAGTGGAAATCGCAACCAACATAGAAGTGGCTAAATAGTTTTATTACACCTGAAACTGTTTTGTAAGTATTAACTCATTTAATTCTGGACAGCTCTATAAAATAGTAATATTGTGTCATCCCCACTTTAAAATAGGAAACGAAGACCCTGAGAGGTAGAGTAACTCTATACCTGAAATGGACAGGGGGTGCCTGGATGGCTCAGTGGGTTAAAGTCTTTGCCTTCAGCTTGGGTCATGATCCCAGGGTCCTGGGATGGAGCCCCACATCGAGCTCTCTGCTCCACGGGAAGCCTGTTTCCTCCTCTCTCTCTCTCTCTCTCTCTCTCAAATAAATTAAAAAAAAAAAAACTTTAAAAAATGGACAGGGAATTAAATGGAAGGGCTGGAATTCAACAAGACAACTGGGTTCCAGGACCAAATCATTAGGCTTTATTACCTTGTATAGTTCTTAAACATTAGGCTCTCTTATCTAGTACTGAGCCTAGAACTACACCATCAATACTATAGCCATGAGATACATGTAGCTACTAGGCAGTTGAAACGTGGCTGGTCTAAATTGCTGTGTGTAGTAAGTGTGAAGTACATACCAGAACTGAAAGAGAGAGAGAGAGAAAAGAAAGGAAAGAAGGAAAGAATCTCATTTGTATCTTTACTATTGATTAATATGTTAAGATGATAATATTTTGCACATATTGGACTAAATAAATTATTAAACTTAACTTCACTTTTATTTTTAGTTTTTTTTAAGATTTTATTTATTTTTGTGAGAGAGAGAGCGTGAGCACAAGCAGGGGGCAGGGAGGGGCAGAGGGAGAGGCAGACTCCCCACTGAGCAGGGAACCTGATAGGGGACTCAGTGGTGTGGTCATGACCTAAACCAAAGGCAGATGCTTAACTGACTGAGCCTCCCAGGCACCCCTCGCTGTTTTTGTTTTTGTTTTTGTTTTTTTTAAATTTGGCTACTAGAAAAATTTATGCAACTCTCATTACATTTCTTTTGGATTGTGCTAATCTAGTGCAGGGTTACTTAACCTCAGCACATTTGGGGCTGGAAAATTATTTTTTGCTGTTGGGCTTTTTTTTTTTTTTTAAGATCTTACTAATTTATTTTTGAGAGAGAGTGTGTGTTGAGTGGGAGGAGGGGCAGAGGGAGAAACAAACTCCCCACTGAGCAGGGTGCCCTTGGGGGGACTCAGTCCCAGGACCCTGAGATCATGACCTGAGCTGAAAGCAGATGCTTAACCAACTGAGCCACCCAGGTGTCCCTGGGGCTG
Organism: Enhydra lutris kenyoni; assembly: GCF_002288905.1. Lineage (NCBI taxonomy): Eukaryota > Metazoa > Chordata > Mammalia > Carnivora > Mustelidae > Enhydra > Enhydra lutris. Next base: position 10,365,164 of record NW_019154093.1, read on the forward strand.
GAAAATTCTTTATTGTGTGGAGCTGTTCTGTGCATTGTAGGATGGTTAGCAGCATCCCTGCCTTTTACTCGCTAAGTGCCAGTAGCACCTGCCCCACTTAAAAATGTCCCTGGGTTGTAGGAAATGTCCCCTAGAGGAAAAAGCACCCCTGGCTGAGAACCACTGGCCTAGGGAAACCCCAACACTAGGCGTTAAGTAGGAGAGAGCTGCCAGAAGAGACTGAGAGGGAGCAGCCAGGGAGGTGGAGGAGAGCCAAGTGGGGTGTTACAGCAGCCAGAAGGGTGTTTCAAGTCCTCAGTCAAGCTCCTTTAAAGTGTCAGTCAGATCATGTCCCGTACTGCTCGAAACTATCCATAGGTTTGCCATCACATTCGGAACAGAATCCCAAGTGCCGACTGTGGTCTCTATCTAGGGTAACTATGTAACTTATCATCTAAAGCTGGGGCGCGCTTGAGAGGGGAAAGGAGGCAATAGTAATAACTATGGAGGGACAGCCCAAGGCTTCCAGATGTGTAGGGTCATCCTAAGTGCTGGCGCCCGTCCCAGCCTTGCTCACTCAGCGCAAGAGCCTTCTTGCCGTTCCACCAATATTCATGTTTGTTGCTATCACACGGCTTTACATTTACTGTTCCCTCTACCTGGACCCCTCGTCCTCCAGATCCTAGATCACCTCACTCCATGCAGGGCGTTCTTCAGATCTGCCATCCTCAGAGAGGACCCTCCCCACCTCCCATCTAAAATAGCCATCAATCTCCTGGTCACTCTGTGTTCCCTCCCTCACTTCGTCTTCTTTTACTGCATCTACAAATATCGCTGACGTTATATTATATATGTGGATATATTTGTTTATTGTCCATATCCTCAACCAGAAGATAAACTCATCGAGGGTAGAGATCTGTCCCTTTTGTTTCCTGCTGACTCTCCAGCGCCCAGCACAGTGACTGGCACGTAGTGGGTGTGCAGCGAATAAAAACTGGCTGGCAGAAGAGTAAGCTAGGACAATGGCTGGAGGGAGACGTGAAATCCAGCGTTTGTTTGCTTTTGTTTTTGTTTTGTTTAAAGATGGGAAAGAGTGGGGTCTGGATCCAGTAGCAAGGACTTCTACTACAAAAAGTCTTCCATCTTGAAGTTCCTGGGGTTAGGAGTCATTTTTGTTGTTCACAACCATGCCCTTTCATGTCCCCAGCTTTAGATGATAAAGAAAGTGCCCAGCACATAGTGGGCATTCTAAAATATTAATAAAATAGGGGCGCCGGGGTGGCTCAGTGGGTTAAAGCCTCTGCCTTTGGCTCCGGTCATGATCCCAGGGTCCTGGGATCGAGTCCCATATTGGGCTCTCTGCTCAGAGAGGAGTCTGCTTCCTCCTCTCTCTCTGCCTGCTCTGCCTCTCTGCCTACTTGTGATCTCTGTCTGTCAAATAAATAAATAAAATCTAAAATAAATAAATAAATAAAAATAAATATTTATAACATAACTAAATGAAATAATAGTGATGATGATAATAACAAAATTCTATTGCACTCACCATTTTACTGTACTAAGTATTTTGACATCTATTAACTCATTTAAACCTCACCACAATCCTATAATAGAGGTTATTATGACTATCTATTATAGTCCCATTTCACTGAGACATAGGGAAGTTAAGTAACTCCCCCAAGGTCACACAGCTAGTGGGTGGTTGAGCTGGGATTCTACCCAGGAAGGTTGGCACCATCCACGTTGGTCATCTCCATGTCCTGCCTTAGCGTGAGGTAGACCAAGCACAAGACTCCTGCATTCGGTCACGCAATGGGGACTGGGTTTGGGGGGGAAGAGAGGGAACAAACCCAAATGATGCTTGATTCCTGTCTGGGTACTTGAGGAGATGAAGGTGACGGGCACCAAGGGGAACACAGAAGAAGGGGAGAAGTTCAGTGTCGTCATGTTCTTTCTGAGACCCATGAATACCCAGGAGTAGAACCCGGCGAGAGGTCTGGACTGGAGTAGAGATTGGGGACTGGTAGCTGAAGCCGTGGGGCACAGGAGCTAGTGAAAGCAAGACGGAAAAGACCCAGGGTAGAAGCCTGGGGAACAACAGCCAGAGAAACTCCAGGAAGATGGAGGAAAATTAGGGAAGAATGGAGGGCCAGGGGTCACGGCCAGAGAGGACCAAGGACGAGTGCTTGGTCACCAGTCCTGGGACTCAGAGAGGAAGATGAGCAGTCACAAGGTCACAGAGGCCTTGGCATGAGTGGAGGAGGCAAGAAAGGGGCCAGGATGGGGAAGTGTCTGAGGGAGGCAGAAACCATCTTAAAGAAGAGGCAGGTCAATGAAAGCGCCCCACAGGGCCGCAGGAGGAATTTGCTTGCTGATGGGGGAAGGGGGGTCAGAGCAGGCAGAAGAGCGAGCCCTTCTGGGGCTCAGAGAGAGGTGGAGAGGGGACCTCTGCTCTCCCCACTTTCCCTGTCCTCCTACTCCAGAGCTGAGTGAGCAGGGAGATTTTCAGAGGCAGATTTCAGCTTCAGCTCAATGTCTGGTCCCCACTCTAGGTCACCCCATCTTTTCTTGGCGCTGGTACTCAGATTCCTGAATGCACACGGCCCAGGCTCCAAATAGTTGGGTTTCACAATACCTCTGCTGGGCCAGGCACTGAGCCTCTGACTGTTGGGTAGCGACGGTATCTGAGGGGTCCTAAAGGAAAGGATGGCTGGCACAGAGGTGCTCCGGGCGGTGGTTGGGAATTACTAGTTGTGCAGTAATTTCCGTCAGTCTCTGTATGTCCCGGAGGCGGGACCCAGGTCAGGTCTGCTCACCATCATCTCCCCTAGCACCTACTGAGGGCCTAGCAGTGTCTGGCACTTAGTAGGGGTTTGATAAATATTGGCTGAGTGTCTAGCGATGGAGAGGGGTACTGGGGGCCTCTGTGGAGGAGTCCTTGTGGGCACTCTCCTGAGCCAGGGCCTGGGGGGAGGGCTGGAGCTCCCGGGGGCCACTCCATCTTCCGTCTATAGGGCCTTGCCCCTCCTTTTGTGTCTGGCCTTTCTGCACCTTGGTTTTCTTATCTGTAAAATAAGCTGATTAACAAAGCTATTCACTCCATAGGCTGGTTGTGAGGGTTAAATGAGGTAAGGGGCATAGAGCAGTGCCTGGTGTTCAGGATGAAAGTTGGAAATATTAGCATTTGGGCTAAGCCTCTGTCTCCGTGCATTCTCTCCCTGGGAGATTCATCTGCTTCTGTGGTTTTACCTCCTATAAGCCAACGGTTCCCAGATTTATATCTCTAGTGTAGACCTTTTTTTCCGTCTGAGCTTTGGACCCATATATCCAACAGCCCAGAGTCTTTCTCCTTATACTCCTGTTGGTCCACCGATGTTCCAAGACCCAGCGGGGTGTGCCGGGCCTGCCCAGGACCTCCCCCCAGCTCTCTGCGCCCAGGCCCACATCCACAGGGCTCCCAGCCCAGATGTCAAGCGTCCCCATCACCACTTTCCTGCTTGCTGTTCCATCCCTGAGAACCATCTGAGCCTCCTTGCCTCACCCCCTCCCTGACCCCTGCTCATCCCAGGCCCTTCCTGTCCTCCCCTTGCCCTCCTCCCCTGCTCCCCTGGGACCTATCAGCGCTCACTCCCCACCTCCACAGCTGCCGCCACAGCTGGTCCCTGACGGAATGCACAGCTGCTGAGAGCCACATGTGGGGAACAGACTGTGCACAGCTACCCCTGGGGCCAGGCGGGGGTGGGGCGTGGAACCATCTGTCTGTGTCTGTTCATCCATCTACTACACACACACACACGCACACACACACACATGCACACACACACACTCCTTACCTCCTTCTCTAGGGATGGTGGTGGACAGTATTGATTTGGTCCCTTTCTCTGCCCCTGGGCTGCAGGATTCATGCCCCATCAATGGGACCCCAGTTTGGGGTCCCTGATGGCAGACTGGCTGGGTCCAGCTATCTTGGTGCCCGGATACTCCCTGCCCCTGTGTGCGGGCAGCACGAAGCCTCCCCAGAGCTTGCCGAGGACCAAAACGGTGGCCTGGTTGATCAGAGCCTCTCTTTCTTTCCCAGACCCTGGGGGGTGGCCGGTGACGGAGGAAGCCAGAGGCCTCAGACATTCCAGAGCCCCCTGGGCAGCGCCTGAGGCTCCAAAGGAGTCTCAGCTCTGGGGCAGCGCCAACGGCATCTGTCCCGGTTCCCACACTCTGGCCTCTGGAATCTCCACGAATTTCTCTTCCATGTGTGCATGATGTCAGCAGGACAAGGACACTGGGGATAGAGGGAGGGGAGGCACTGAGGACACTATGCTCCCAGAAGTTAGATGGCCATGGGGAATGGGGATGGGGGAGAGCCCCCCCCCCCAATAAGGAGAGGATAACTTGGCCTCTTGCTCCCAAGACTGACTAGGTCTGGACACAGCCCAGGGCATTCCTATCAGAGCCCCTTGCCATCTCTAGGGCCTCAGTTTCCTCAACTGTAAGACAGAAATAAGACTAGCAGCTACCTCCTAAGTGTAATATGGAGGCTATAAAATCTTGACCTTGTTGGAGTTCCTTCGTGATGTAGACACAGCTCTCTCTCTCACCACTTCCCTGACCTCCACCCCAGTCCTGCCATGTTTCATGTTTTAGAACACATAACATAGGTTCATACTTCTGAGTCTGTCCATCTTGAAAGCCTTTTCCTTTCTCTATCTGGAAAACTCCTACTCAGCCTTCAGAACCCAGCACATAAGTCCCTTTCCAAGATGCCTGTCTAGACTCCCTTGGGCACTGGTACTGCTTCTTTGTACTCCAATGGTTCCCTCTATGGCAGCCTGATCTTCCCATACTGTACTGTCTATTTACCTCCCCTGACTGGCTCTAAGGAAGCTGTCCTTCCTGGGGATGATGGCCACTCTCAGGAGCCCAGACACAGCACCCACCCACAACTTGCGGGTGCCAGAATATAACCAGGACATGGCTCTAGGCTCACCCTGATACTACCTGGTAGGAACCCCCCCCCCCAGCCCCCAGCCCCCAGCCCCTAGTCCCACTGGTTTGGTCTTAATAGGAAAAGGAAGTAGCTCTGTCCTTACCAGCTGTCAAGGCATTTCTTAAACCCAGGAAATAGCCACTGTTTCCTTTCCCCCACCCAGGGCAGCCAGGCCAAAGTCCCACTGTACGGATGGGGAAAACTGAACCCCAGAGAAGAGAAATTAGCAGTAAAGACTGGATTAGAACTCAGGGCTCCTACCTCAGTCTAAAGCCCCAAATCCCTTTTTCCTACCCCTAACTCTCTCTTGCAGGTTAGAGCTGGGAAGTGATAGTGGGGTCAAGGCAGGACCCCACTGGGTTGAGCAAGAGCCCCAGACTTCGGAAACAGCTGTCCCTCACCTCTGGCTGTGACCGGAATTGGGTCCCACCACACTCCCTGGTATTGACAAGGAAACCTCCCTCTCTTGCACCAGTAGTAATGATGGAGAATTTTAAGACCACCTGGGGGCAGATGGGCATGGGCCCGTGGCTCACAGAATGTGTGTCAGCTCAGGTTTTCCAGGAGACAGATGCTAAGACAAATGAGAGGTACAGATTTATTGGGGACACCACCTGTAAAGATAAAGGGAAGGAGCAGGAGTAAGACCAAAGAGCCGTTTTTTAGCATAGTGGAAGTCTGACGCCTGTGAAGGAGAGGGAGCAGGAGGGAAGACAGTGGAAAAAGAGCCTCAGACTGCAACACAGCTCTGACAAAGGTCTTGGTCAGGCCCGGAGTAGAGATTATCCACTAGGGGAGTCCCAGAAATAGTGTGCAGAAATAGCCCAGCTCTGGTCTCCCTATGGTGCCCAGCCACCAACTGGGAGCGGTCCAGGGAGCCTCTGCTGTCTGCTCCCCGAAAGTCCCAGTGGATCCAGGTCACAGCAGCAGGGGACTATTGGCTAATGACGCTCCTCACAGCAGCTTCTCTTGAAGACACATATGAGTGACGGGCCCCCCAGCAGCCGCCAAGGGTCCGTGCTCGGCAAAGTCACCCAGCCAGAGAGCAGGTGTCAAGTTCACGTTCCTGCATTGCGGACATCCTAGCCTAACCTTTAAACCTCTTGAGTCTTCACAGGGCTTGATGTGGGGGGTGGGGGGGACTTCACCAGAGGAAGGAAAGAATGAAGATTCAGAGGAAGTCAGGTGGGAACATTCCAGAGGGAATAGCTGTGAACCCGGAGCAGCTGCCCGGAGCAGAGTCGCTTCTCCTCTCTAACACGCGGCTTTCACCTTTGCAAGAGGGGAATAAGAGAATATCTCACTCACGCCTCCCCTGCCCAGATCCGAAAACAGTGGGACCGGGGGACCTGTTGTTTTGTGTTTGGAAAGATGGCTGTGTCTCTTACAGAGGTGCCCATGAAAGGCCACTCCTGAAACTTCCTCCTGGAGGAACCCAAGTGGCAGAATATTATTTGTACTACCTCTGAGGTTCAGGGGGACAGAGCTCAAACTAACAATGAAAGCTCAAATTTTATGTGTGCTTTATCTTGAAATGATACACAAGAGAGTCGGTGTAGCGTAGCACTGAAGATGTAGACAACTGGAGTTTGAATCAAACTCTGCTATGGACCGTGGGTGAGTTACTTTGCTTCTCTGAACCTCAGTTTCCTCTTCTGTAAAATGGGATAATAATAGTACCTACTTCATGGGGTTATTGCGAGGACCAAATAAATCGGTTTATAGAAAGCACGTAGGACAATCATTCTGTTTGTTGTTACGATATGAATTTGTCATTTATTCCTTGAGTTACCTGTTTGTAAAAAATTTTTTAATGGCTTACTGTCAAAGAAAACCAACCAACAATAAGGAAAAGTAAAGGCAAAGGAAGAGAACACTTAGCCCTCAAGGCTCGGCCCTCAGGTCTTTCCAGTCCAAGATCCTGTCAGAAAATGGAGGATTCAGTTATGGCACCAGAGGGTTGAGTCTGTTTGCTTGAGGCCTGGGCAAGGGAAAGTTAGGGGTCACGACCTCCCCCACCACCCTTCCATACCCCTGCCCTTTTCCTCACCTTAGACATGGCCCATCACCTACAACCAGCGTGAGCAGCTCTGGTACCGCTGGCCTTATGGACTTTCCAAAGACTTCACAGCGAGACGGACACATCTCAGAACACAAACTCTCCATGACGTTCCCAAGTAGGTGACCTCACAGCCCCTGAAGGAATCTGCTGGATGGGAGGTGTGTGGAAGGATATGGATGAGGAGTCACATTTCTCCTTCTCCCTGGTGATTGGCTGGGAGGGTGGAGGACCTTCAGGTGGGAGAACCAAAGAGGCACATTTGGGGCTAGTCTTGCCTGGAGGCCGGGGAATGGCTAAGATAACGTTGGAGGCCTCTAGTGATAGCAGGCAGATGGGAGCGTAATGACACGTGGGAGTTGACCTCCAAGATGGCCGCCGATTTTCTCCACTTCCTGGTGTTCACACCCTTGTATGTGCCCTCCCACACTGTAACAGGTTGATCTGCATGATCCACCGCACGTGGTAGAAGTGATAATATGTCACTTCTGAGGCTGGGCCTTCATGGACAGTTTTTTAAAGGAAGTTTGCCTTGTCCGCTCTTGGTTACTTTGGGGGAAGCCACAGTTATGTTGTGAAGACACTCAGGCAACCGGAACTAAAGCTGCCTGCCAACACCCATGTGTGTGCGAGAGCAGATCCCCCAGCTCCTGCAAGTGTGCAGGTGACTTCAGCCCCAGCTGACAGCCTGACTACAGCCTCCTGAGACACTCTGAGCAAGACCCTCCGAGCTCAGCTGCTGCTAGGTTCCAGCCCCACAGAGACTGTGAGATAAGAAATGTTTGTTGCTGTAAGCTGCTAAGTTAGTTGGGGTAATTTGTGACATAGCAATAGATAACTAATGCGCCGTAAGACTCCATGCCTTTGGTTTCCTACCCACATGGGGGATGCTTTGGTGGTCTTTTAGGAGAGATATTCAAAATACTTTACAACCAATTCAGAAATGACATTGGTTATAAACAGCAGACCCAGTCCTAACAGCCCTGAATTCAATTGTTCAGTTATAGGCACCTTTAAAAAATTTTTTTTAAAGATTTTATTTATTTATTTATTTATTTATTTATTTAGAGAGAGCAAGAGAGACAAGGGGAGGGTCAGAGGGGGAGGGAGAGAGAGAATCCCAAGCATACTTAGTGCTGGACACAGAGCCCCCAGATACAGAGCTTGATTTCAAGACCCTGAGTTCATGACCTGAGCTGAAACCAAGAGGTGAAGGCTTAACCATCTGAGCCACTCAGGTGCCCCAATTATAGGCATGTTTATTGAGCCCTACTTGGGGGTCACTTTGGGAACACCAAAATAAAACAGGAGATTTCTCCTTTGCAGTATGGGACAAAGAGCCATGGAGCTAAAATGGGAGAGTCTCTTCTTCACGCAGTACCAGGTTCTGAGGGAGCCTAGCTGAGGAAAGTGTTTTTGTTTTGTTTTGTTTTGTTTTGTTTTTAAAGATTTCATTTATTCATTTGACAGACAGAGATCACAAGTAGGCAGAGAGGCAGGCAAAGAGAGAGGAAGGGAAGCAGGCTCCCTGCCGAGCAGAGAGCCCAACGTGGGGCTTGATCCCAGGACCCCGGGATCATGACCTGAGTCAAAGGCAGAGGCTTTAACCCGCTGAGCCACCCAGGCACCCCATGAGGAAAGTGTTTTGAGGTAAGTCTTGACAGGGCCTCAGCAGATGGAGGGGAAAGCAAGTGGCAGGAGAAATGAGGGTGGTGGACAGAATGGGGTAGAGGTACTGGGCCCAGGTCGTATGGGCTGTGGAGGGGACTGGGGTGCAGGAGGAAGGATAATGGGAGGGCTGAGGCTAGAGACTGAGTCACCCTCTTCCTCCTCCATTTCACACCCTCTCTTATCTCCTCTTCCTCCCACTCCATCCCACCCTCCCTTGCTAGCTCCAGATGGGAACATAGAGTCCGCGCCAAGAGCACCACTAGGAGAAGCTTGCGAAGCTGATGGACTCGGGCTGCCGAATCTCCCCCCAGGGTGGTCTTCATGTAGACACTCGTACCCCAGGATGGAACTGATCTCAGGCCTGCTCGCTACAGGCCTCGCCAGGGGCATTTCTCGAGGGGGCCGTCAGTCAGTCAGCAGATACAATCGTGAGGAAGGCAGACAAGACAACATAAGTTTATTTTAAAAGTCTTCGATTTATTTGAATGGCTTTTAAGAGACAGAAGCCCATGTTGTGAAATTCAGTTACAGGACAAGCATGAGGACTGAGAGGCATCCACACCGACGATCACACAGCGCCCTTTATCACGTGACTGGGTAGCTGCTGGGAGCCCGACCGAGCGGGGGCATGGGGAGGGCTGATTGCAGACCAACGAGGGGCGGAGCCGAGAAGGTATGAGGGGTCTTACCCCCTCTTCAGACGAGGGAACTCAGAGAGATGAAGAAGAACATGCTCTAACTGTTTAAGGAGGCACTTAGGAGATTAAAAAAGCAACCCAAGGAGGTTTAGTTGTAAGGAAGACCAGGGCAGCCCGTGTGTGCAAAAGATATAAATAGACCTATAAAGATATAAATAGGGCTTCTGACAGGTAGATACAAGCACGACTACATGTAAGGCTTCACTTTCGATCTTGTTCTACACGAGGGGGTGGGCACTGAGATGCTTTTAGATAGATACCAGAAGCTAAAGATATGTGTGTTAATAAAGAACTTTATATGTACACAGTTTAAAACACACAGGGGTGAACTAGGCTATCTCTGAGGTCTCTCAGAGACCCCAGACTCTGTGAGCCTGAGGATAATATCCTCACACACTTAGTGAGTCGGTTCTGAAGAACTCAGTTCCCTGGGCCTGGGCCAGAGGGAGCAGACAGGAGGCTCCAGGGCTGGCTTCGGCCTGCAAGATGTGTTTTGTTTGGCCCACATGATCCTTTCCAAATTCAAAATAGTTGCCAACATTTGAAAGTCCGGATTTTTAGCTTCCCTTGAAAAATGGGGTGTGATATCTGGGAACAGCCCCACACATTCCCACACGGCAGCAACCGTGTCCGACCAAGAGCAAATGTGTGTGCTCCATTACCCAAAAGACCCGGCCGGCCTCATCTCTTCACTCACTCACATTTCCCGCCTGGCCCTGGGAGGCTTCAGGGTTTGGGACCAGGCCCAGGCATCCAGTCTGCGGTGACCTCATGATTTTCTACATGGTGGCAACTCCAAGATTAGCCTGAGGCCTTCCCCTAATTCTGTGGCAGACCCATCTAACCAGTGGGCCCATGAAGGCATCTTCACCCACAGGCCAGGAGCGTGGGAGGCAGTAACTCTAGTCTATAGAACCCCAGTATGTCTTACAGGGACCCCTAACTCTGAGAAGATGGGTTACTGAAAAGTTGCCAGCATACTTCACTTTCATAAATTCAATCTCAACAGCATCAAGGAGATATTTCCAGATCAAGGTCAAGGGTTAGTCACTTTTGGGCCAGACTAGAACACCCAAGCAGAGTAAGGAATCCTAGCCTAGGCTGGGCTGGGCCAGGGGAGCAGGGAAGAAGGTAACTTTTCTAGCCATGATCATGAGATGACCAGCACAGCCATGGGAGGTTGGCAGGTTTTGCAGGTGTTTAGAAAGCTCCATTCAAGTCATAGCACGAATGACTCTATCTGGATTTGTGCAGTATGCAATCTGCCCAACTGCCCACATTGGCCCTGGAACTATCAGTAGGAGGAAAGAAACAAATGGAGAAGGTGAGGCAGGTGCAGACAAAAGGGGTATCCTAGCACAGATTCTACCACTTCCTTTCCAAGGCTGCGGGAGGTAGGGCTTGGAGGCAGAGGGGTGGGAGCCAAGATTTTATTGGCCAAATCTGAAAGCTGGAAAGAAAGATATGGAACTTGGCCTCAGTGGCCCCCATGCTGCACATGTGCAAATGCCCATGAGATGATGGGAATGGCCAGAAGCAGTCCAAGAAACAGGGCTGGCCATAGTATATGGGACCCAGGATCCTTAGTTAACAGAGATAACCATCCTGTCCACTGTACATGTACACACACACACACACACACACACACACACACACACAGAGTTGTCACAGAGATATCTGATCTGTTACACACCCATGTAAACATGGACACACGCAGCTTTCATCCTGTTGCACATGCTCATATGAATCTGTCCACACACACAGTCACAGTGGTTGCTGGTAAGAGAAATCAGCTTGTCACACAGGAAATTTTCAGAGCACCTATAGTGCTTTTAGGCCAAGCTACCCGCGGGAGTCCAGCACAGCACCAAGTACCACAGTAGAGAAAATTAACCAGTGAAGAAAATCAGGAACTTTTGCCAATGGCGGAGTGCTGGCCTCTAGCGCCACCTACTGATGGGAAGGGTTTTCGTGCTTTGCCTTGAGCTGGTGAAACCCAGAGAACAGGGACCTACATTCAAAGGCACCCAGTCTGGGGAAGCGGCCAACCCCAGGATGCCTGCCATCCCCCCTCCATCCACCCCTCCACCCCTCCTGCCCGAGTAGGGTGAGACCCCCGGATTCTGAGTGGTACCGTGCCATCAGAGAATAAACAGGGCCTTGCAGAGGCCCTGGAAAGCAGAACCCCATACCAACAAGGATGTCAAAATAGGGTTCCATCTTCTGTACCAACTCCAACTTGCTAGTAGAGGCTCCTGGAATGCTGGATTGAGAAGGATTCTGAGGCCAAGTCTGGGCTTAAGAGACAAGAGTATCATGATGGAACAGTCATGTCTATAGGTGGGACCACTTCTGCATTTGCCTTTCTTGCAGCAGATCCTGGAGACTGGGTAAACTCCTCTGGCCGCTGGGTCCCAGATTTCTCCTGATCCACAGTTCCACCAAGAGGGCATGTGCGTTGCTCACACCCGCACAGCCCAAGACAATTGCTGTTTTGACTTTCACTGGAGTTTTAGCTCTTGCTTGTTCAGTAAGTTCTGGGCCAGCTAAAGCGCTTGCTGGAGCTGCCTTCATGAAGAACTTGTTCCTGCTTCCACAGAGAGCATACGGATGACTTGTTAGATCAGAGTGCTGAAGTCAACATCGGCTGCTCCATTATATCCAAAACCAATATTTAGCTAAAGCCCATCCACCTACCAGCACTTTTCATTTCCCAAGAGGCCCAGGAGGGCAATGACGAGCTGAGAACCACAAAGGCACACCAAGCAGGTGCTGAAGAGCCAGCTGGGCTCAGCCCTAGCCAAGGGTCCTGCTCCCTGCCCTCACTCATCAGCTGAGGAGGGCATACCCGAGTCAACTTTATGAGTCAACAACATTTCAAATTATAACGGGCCATGGGGCACTTGGAAATGGTCAAAACCTGAAATCTGAAATCCTCTGATACCAAGGATCTGTTGCGTTCAACATCACGGTACTCAACTAGTGCCTATGATTTTCTACAGCCCTAACGATCCCCGCAGATGGGCACAGAGCCTGCCCATGCTGCCCACCCTTGGCCGTGAAACCAGCCTCTGCCTCCAGCACTCGGGTGGATATGAGCTGGTCTCTCCCACGAAAGGGCAGGCTGCGGGTATTTGCCTCAGTCCAGGGTCAGATAAATATTTTCAGCTCCTTGGTCTCTGTTGAAACAACTCGACTCTGCTGTTGTGTGCAAAACCAGTAGGCATGGCTGTGTTCTGATGAAAGTTTCTTTACAAAAACAGGTGGTGAGCGGGATTTGGCTCATCATCAGTTAAACCCTGCATGAGCTCCACACAAGGGCCTTCAGACTGGGTTCCAGAGAACTTGGGTGATGCTTCAGCAGCTCTGCAAATGTCTGGCTCTAATTTAAATTCTTCCTAGCTACTTAGGACACTACAACAGCAACGTACCATGTGTTGTATAGCAGTTTAACAGGAAGGAGGTCAGCATGCTAACTGGTGGGCAAGCTCCTCTGTCACGAAGTTTCGCTTGCGGCCTCTTTGCTGTCTGGGCTGAATGGCAGAATGGCTGAGAGCCTGGGTCCCAAGGGACAGACATGGGCTCATTGCCAGTGCTGCCACTCACCAGCTGAGTGACTCTGGGTAAGTTACTCTCTCTAGACGAGCAACTAGAGTGGACGATGGCCATTGGGCCAGCACAGACTCCCGGACGCCCCTTTTGCTGAATTGTGGGAAGACGGCATTGTCACAGTGGAGGGAGGCCAGTGCAGCGGAGGCCACAGAGGGGCACTCGGGGGCTTGGGCCAGCGCTATTTCGCAACTGTCATAGAGGTATTTCCATGTGTTAATCACCAGTTACACCAGCTGGATATCATTATGATCCCGGATCCATCTCACGTTTGAGCTTCTCACAGGTTTTGGTTTCTCCTAGCGTTTCCTGCTCCGTCCCCACCATTCTGATTGGGCACCTGGGAAAGGAGGGAGCAGCTTTGCGATGATCTTTGCAGTCCCAGCGCCTAGGAACAGGGCTTGGTTTCCTGCTCACTGGCAGATTCCCCTGGGTCTGGGACAGCGTGGGCAAATACTTCCTGGGAAGCATTCAGGGTACTTGTCGGGGGACAGAGCTATGGGCTCCAGGGGTCCAGCATTTCAGGAGCTGGGATTCCCTGCCCTAGTGCCACAGTCCAGTACGGGCTGTAGTGCTCACCTGGCATTTCAATTTGCCCGGGGAACCAATGCACAATGCTCCTTGCCTGGGGTTCCTCCTCACCACTGGAAAGAATCAGAACGTGTGTCTGGCCGCTGCCTCGCCTGCCCCCAGGATTCTTGTCTTTTACTCCGGCCCCCTAAAGCTTTTTTCCAGGCCCGAGATGCTCATTTATGGTTTCAATAACAGAACCAGATCCCAGTGGCTCTCACTGCCCAGGGCTGTCTGTGTCTATTACTGGTGGCTCCAGTGAAATCCACAGCTTTTACCGCCCCTTATCTTTCTCCTTCCAGCATCATATTTTTCTGCTTCCTGAAAGACCTGGAAGAATCAGGGCTGTTTATCATTAGGTCCTGGAGGCAAGACCTCTTGGTTCCCAGAATCCCTAGGGTTTATCTTAATTAGGTGCCATCTGGTGCCTAATGTACATATCCCGTTCTGGTCATGCAGACTAATACCATTCTTTGAACCTCAACTGTGCCAGCTTTGCAGGCTGCATATGGCTCTGGCTGGCTTTGGAGCCCTAGAGGCTCATCCAAGGGGGTGATTCTGACTGAGGGAAGGACAGAGGGCCTTTCATGGTTCAGCCAAGATCAAAGCTGAATCCCTCTCTCACTTTTTTTCCTAGAGGTGGTTCTTATGTCTCCTAGTATCTCTGGCTGGGCTTGGAGCAGAGGGAAGAGCTCAAGACCAGGCCCCCTGCCCTGAGGCCTCCTCTGTTGGCCAGATGGATCCTGGCTGTGGATTGAAAGACCTGTACGAAGATGTCATCATCACATGCCCCTCCTGTGATAAGGTGATCAGCGGCAGGGTCTGCCCCAGAAACTCAGCATGGCCTTGACCTTCCCCCTTCCCCCGCTCCCCAGCTCAGCTTCACACACGGAGAGTGCAAACCCAGCCTGGCATTCCTCTTCTGGCCCAAACTATTGCTCACCTTGGAAACACTTCTGTCTCCTCACTTTGTCTTCCATCCTGGATTATCTTTCTGCAACTACTACCCTGCCATACACTGCCCTGAACTTGTCCCCATTCAGATCCTGCACTGAGTCCACAAGATGAAAAAGGTCAGGTCCAAGGTAGCCCTTTACCTCCTTTTCCCGCCCTCACCAGTGGTCCAGCTCTCTCACACACACCTCCAGGCTCCTGCTCCCTATGATGGGGCCTTTGGCTTCCTTCACAAAGTGCTTGCTTACAGCTGGGATGGCCCAGGAGCCAGATAATCAGTCGCCTGCCCTCTCGGATGGCTGCTCACCTGTTCTGGGTCTTCCTGAGGGACCAGCCATCCCTGTTCACACCCTCCCTTCATAAAGAGAGCCAGGCTCGTTAGCAAAAAAAGAAGCAGACTCATTAAAGAGTGAGAGTTCTCCCCTAGAAGTGGTGACAAAGAGGCTGCAGAGGCTCCTGTGAATGGGGGATTCACTGGCATGCTGCCGGGAGAGGTCACCTCATTCTGGCGTCCCTTGCACAGCATCCCGGTGACAGAGACCTCAGTGCTTCCACTCATAGTCCCATAGCTGGAGGATCTTGCTAGTGCACCTTTCAGCTCCTTCCTGTCTAATGGGTCACTGCCTCAGACCAGATTTGCCCATGTCACCCTGGGCAGGCCTTCTCTCAGGGGCAAACAGGACACCCTCCCACTTCAGCCACTGAGCTTTCTTCCCCTGCATTTGGGCCCATGACAGCGAACCCCAACACTCTACCTCTTCCCCGCTAGCAAAGCTGCTTGGCAACACAGTAGAACACGGTAACCAAAGGACTGAGAGCTGAGGGGAGAGGGTTGGCAGGCAGGAACAGCTAAACTTTGGCTAAAAGCAAAAGCAAAGGAAGCCCAGAGCAGGAGGTCCCGAAAGCTCCTCCTGGGGAAGAGCCCGCAGTGCCCCCTGCTGGCAGAAGGAGAGTTTGCGTGCAGGTTAAGTTCACTCCTCTCTCCTTCCACAGACCCTGCTCCTGGCCGCTGACCCCCGACGGGGGACTCACAGTAGAGGATCATGGGAAGCAGACAGGTCATCTTGTCTTGTGGTTTCCAAACGTGCAGAATGAGAGGTAGGTTGCTGCAGACGACTGTGCATTTTGCCCCTTTGACAAAGACATCAGAGCCGAGGAGTCCGTGGGGGCTGAGATACAGGCTACGTGCTTCTGAGCAAGCCATGTACCCCAGAGTGGATCTGGGTCAGCGCAGAGCAAGGGTCGTCTTTTTGAAATTCATTCTCGAGACAGTGTTCTCCTCTAATTGCACAAAGGTACCCTACGGTCTGGCAGCAGCCCTGGGCCGGGCAATCTTATTAAACCATGCCAATGCATCTCCAAGAGAGATGGAAAACCACCTACAAGATGCGGGAACTGAGGCCCATGAAAGGGAGGGACTTACCCCAAGTCGTCAGTTCATGCCGCCACAGAGCTTGGAAGCCGGATGCCTTCTCTCTCAAAGCCAAGTTCTTTGCACTGCACTGAGCTAGTCTTCATCCCAAGCCCCCTTGGAGGCAGCCTGGCTCCTCTGACACTGTCACCCTCATTCCCATCAACCCACCATCCTCCTTCCCCGAAACCAAGCTACTCTGCAATCTTACTCTTCCAGCCGGGATCATGGCACAGTGTTTGCCCTGTGGGAGGGCTCTGGAGGGTGCTGGGTCAGTCTGCATAATTCCCTACAAGTTCCTCACTCGTGGGGATGAGGGCAGACGTGCAGAAGGACAGAGCGGTGAGGAACTAGAAGGGTCCACTGGACGTTGGGGTGGAATACACACAGGGATCCGTGCCCGCAGCCCTGCAAGTCAGTAAAGCTGGCGGCTCACTGCGCAGCTGGGGCTGGCTTCAGAGGGGCAGGCGGCCGGGGCTTCTGGGCCACACCATAAGGCACATGGGCGGCCACCGTGCCCATCTCCTGAGCCCCGGCTACGTGGAACATCTGGTCATCGAAGAAGATGTGTGGGCGGATCTTCTCAAGGAGGGGGCCCTTGGGCGCTCCTGCAAGGAACAAGGCCTCATCCGTCTCCAGGCCCCAGCTGCGCAGGGTCTTGAGAGCCCGGGCCCCCGAGCTGGCTGCGCTGCGTGCTGTCACCAAGTAGGTACGGATTGGGCACTCCAGCCGCAGGCCCTTGGAGTAGAACTTCTTCTGCAGCCTACCCAGTGCCTCCAGAAAGCCCTTCAAGGGGCCCTAGGAGAAGGCAAGGGAAGACGATGAGCTCCTCTGTCTCCCAAACATTTGCCCCCTCTCCGGCAGGACTCCTCCCAAAAGCACTAGGATCCTGCTGTTTGGGGTGGGAAAGCTTTTCAAGACCCCTAAATCTCCCAGCTCTGCTACACCTGCTGGGGTCACTGTGTGCATCCGTGGGTCTGTAGGTACCTCTGTCAGTCTGGGCATCCATATTGCTGTGATTGGGGCTGTCTGGGTCAGAATAACCATCCCAGGGCAACTGTTGCTATGTATGTCTGTCTACATGCCCTGTAGGTACGTGGTTATCTGTCATGCAGCTGCGTAAGTGTGCCCTTCTGTGCAATATCAGCTGGGAGGATATTTTAGTGACTATGGGATGGGCACCCTCCAATCAGAATGGATTCCAGCTGCAAACAACGGGGACAGACAGACCAACATGTACCTGCCAAACATCAACCCTGCCCATTGGGCACAGGTGGCTCAGGATGTCACACCCCAGCTCTCTAGGGTCAAGGGAAAGACTGACTCTCTGCCGTGCCCAGAACAACAAAGCTGAAGGAGGATGTGTGAATAAAGAACCAGATGCTGATGAAGGGGAAAGCTGCATCAGTGGCTGGAAATGAGGGCAGGTGGGCTTCTAATCTTAGAGACCCCTCCCTGGCTGGGTGACTTGGAGCAAGTAGTGGTCTCCTGGGCCTCTGGCTACCGCTTAGTAGTAAAACTGGTCCTGTCCTGGGTTTCCAGAGATCTCAGGAGGACTCCACAAAAACAGAAGTCAGATGAGTATCTGGGAGCTGCCACTAAAAGCCTGCTGAGCTCTTGGGGAAAGAGTTCTGGGATTATTGCACACCCAGACTTTTGTTAAAAGCACAAATAGGATCTCCCAGGAGTTCTGTGGATCCCAACACCTCCAAACCCAGGAAATTTTCTCCAGGCTTCCTGGCATATTCTACTCTCAGGGAGACTCCAAGCAGTGGAAGTGTCCCCAAGCCTCCCGGCCAAGGGACGGATGGCAGGAGGGAGGAGGGCTGGTGTGGCCCAAAGCAGGTGGGTTGCTCCAGACCCCACAGCCAATGGGGTCTCCCTGCCCCCCTGAGGAGCTGCCCAGATTTTCCTCCCCTCCAGTAAGGGAAACAGGGTCTTCTTGAGGACCTGGGACCTGGGAGACTACTCAGAGGGGTGGGTAAATCTCAGAGATGGGATGAGGGTTCCGGAGAGAAGATGGCAGTTTTGGAGACAGTGAGAGGCCTTCAGAAAGAGGAAGGAAGCTTCAGAGGGCAGAGGAGCTTAGAGAGAGAATGGGGGCTTCAAAGGTGGAGGATAGGACTGCAGTGAGGGGGACGAGGGCCAGTGAAGGTGGAGAAACACATTAAGGGGGCCAGGAGTCAGGTGAGAGGGATGAGGGCTGGAGGCCTGGTGAGGGGAACTGTCTGGATTCTGGGTTGGGCCTGGGGTTTGGTTCTGGGCTTGAAGTTCCAGCCAAGGGCAAGCTTAGGCCACCCGCCTGGCTCCTCTCAGGGATTCTGGGGAGTATATGCAGCACCTGGGCCAAAGGTTTGTTCTCGTGGGCCTTCTCATGCTCAAAGAACCTGTCCAGCCCGTGGGCCTTGACGATGCGTTCCGACTCATCCGAGAAAAGCACAGCATCCCCATCGAAGGCCACGCGCAGCTGGCTCTGGGACACAGCCACGTCCCTGCTGGGGCTGAAGATGGTGGCCGCTGCGATCCCTAGGCAGAGAGAGGCAAGTGTTGTCTGCCTTCATCTAGGCAATAGGGGCCCCTGACACGTGCCTCAGAGACCTGGGCCCTGCCTTTGGCCCCCTGCCCCAGCCTCTCCCAGGACTCAGGGCAAGACTAATGGGGGCTCATACTCAGAATATTTAAAAACTGGTCAATAAGAATGGACAGCGGCTATTGCTCTGAGGAGGGCTCAGAGGGCCCTGGCCCATGTCAGGGTTTCCCTTTAGTTGCTGCTTTGTGGGAAGTTCGGGGGTGGGGGAGGTGCCAGAAACAGAGGTAACTCAGAGGACTCAGGAAAACAACTGTTTACCAATCAGTATGGAGATATTTCAATTCCTTAAAATCTAGTAAGGTCACGCTGGTTTGGACCAGCTGAATGTCAATCCTGACCGGAAGGAAGTGTCCCCCAGGCCACTGCTGTCCTTCTAGCAGATCCTCACAGGCACGGTGGGGCTGGGCTGGCCTGGCCTCAGTTACTCTCTACTGTTGATTCCTGCAAGTAATTAACACCCTCTCTGGACCAAGGTAGAATTAAGGGTGTTCAAGCTCTGGAGCTGGAATCCCAGGCTGAAGTATACGGGTTCACTGCCCCCAGTTCACTGCCACAATGGCCCCAGGTATACCCTACCCAGGGTTCCTTGAGGCAATGTTGGTGACCAAAAAGGGCAGTACCAATGCCATCTGACCATGTACAGACTCTGCAACCCTGGGCTTCTCCAGGAGTCAAGGATGCCCGTGGGAGCCCAGGCCCCAGACTGGAGCTGCACTGGGCAGCAGAGAGCCAATGCTAGGAGGCTGGAGGCCTGGGGGTCTGTTCTCTACTGGTCATCTCCCAAGGGCTGCTTCAGCTCTGCTCTTGGAACTCCAGGCTCGCAAGGGCTGGGCTAGGGCAGAGGTCCTGGGAGGAGAAAGCAGTGTCAGGCTCCCGGCAACTTCAGCAGCCAGAAGATACTCCCGGGCATCAGGCCGGGCACCTTCTCAGCGCCTGCAACACGGGAGCCAAGAGGAACCAGGACCACCCAGCTGGGGGCAGGGTCTCCCTCCTGACCATCCCCTGCTTGCTATCAGGCACTCAAATTACAGATGTGGAGAGGCACGCACTCAGGCCAGTGCCAAGGGCCCAACCAGAGGGTGTGCCATCCGCCTAGGGAAATCGCTTCTGGTTTCTGGTTAAAGAAAGCCTCTTGCAGCCCAAAGCAACACAGAGGAGTGAGGCATTGCGAGGTTAGAGGCCAGGCTTCTAGGCAGGAGACAGCATGAAAGAGGGAGAGAACAGTGGATATTAAAAAAAAAAAAAAAAAAAAAAAGTAGGGCACCTGGGTGGCTCCGGTTATGATCCCAGGGTTCTGGGATGGAGTCCCACATAGGGCTCCTTGCTCAGGGGAGAGTCTGCTTCTTTCTCTGGCCTTTCCCCCTACCTGTGCTCACTCGCGTGCGCTCTCTCTCTCTCTCGTGGGTGCTATCTCTCTCTCGCATGTGCTCTCTCTTGCGTGCGCAAAAATAAATTTTTAAAAATCTTAAAAAAAAAAAAAAACAGTGAATATATTGCTGGTTGATAGTGAAACCTGCCGGGAGTGTTCGGCCTGAGGAGCCCGCGTGGGCAGTGCGGCAGTCCTTCCTCCCCTGTGGGCCTGTTTTCTTCCATGAGAACAGGGATACACACCGTGTCCAGAGAACCAGGACTGTGGAATATAAGGTTCCCACAGTTTAACCCTAAACTGTCCCTTGACAGAGACCCACGGAGGGAGATTCTCTTTGTCAGTCCTTGCGGCTGGGTCTCCTAACCTCACCCCAGCACTGGCCAGGCCGGCTGCTGAAATGCCAGCTGCTTCCCAGACCCCAGGGCTCAGGAGGAACTAGATACTGACCTTCCTCCCCACTGGCCCAGACGGGAGGCAAAGGCTGCTTCTGGTCACACAGGCATCAGAACTACCAACCTGGAGGGTTCTTAAAAGTGAGTAGCCTTCCAGGCTGTAAGGAGGGTTTCCATGGGAAGAGAAGGCTGGGGGATGCTGGTGAGTAAAGGCATCCTTACCACGGGAGGGCGGAAGGTGGGAGAGTGGAATAGAAGGGCAATCAGTGGAACAGGTGGGCCTTATTCTCAGTTTACCTGACAGGTCACAGGAATTAAGGAAGGCACTCCCTTTCCAATTACCATAGTAACCCCTAGCATCTACTTAGAGCTTTAGGGCCAGCCCCCTCCCCTCCAACCTCTGCAACCCTTTTGTCAGACTCCCCACATTCTCCCTCCCCAGCATGACTGACCTTCATCAATGGCTTCCCGCACTTTCTCCGCATCAGCTGACAAGTAGAGGTTGGTGTGATAGGCCTTGAGGTAGCAGATGGGGCTATTCCCACCTGTCATGCAGAACCGCTCAATGAACAGGTCTGGGGAGGAGGCAGAGAGCACCTAGGTGATGCCTGAATCAACCCTCAGGGCCTCAGAGGGGTCCCTCCGTGTCCAGTGGGTTCCATCTTGGCTCTGAGTGGTGATGAGGCAGCAGAGCGATTCTCGGAGTGATTGTAGGCCACCCTTCCCCTTCCATCCTTCACCCATGAAATATGGATGACTAACCAGGAGTGACCGCCTGGCCCACGGTAATGTCCTCTTGTCAGATAATCACACTACTACTACGTAAGGTGGGTGTCTAGCCAGAGGCGGCCCTCCTTGGCCGTAGCTGATTGGATAGGGGCGGACACCTGACCCAAGCTGGACGGATCAGATCCTCTCCAAGCCCGGGCTGATGGTCACCCAGTACCCCTGCGCGCAGCGGCTGGAGTGGATTTGCCGGTTGGCAAGAGGCCGCTGCTCTGGGCCTACTGAGTCACTCCATCACTACTACCCCAGCCCCTCATGCAGGACAATCCACAACAGAAGGCCTAATTCCTGGCGCAGCAGGGGCCCTTCAGGGCCCTGCTCTGGTACTACGGCTGGTGTCTCTTGATCACTCCGTGCCTGTGTCCTGAGGTAGTTAAATATTTTGAGTATCATTCTGCTCCCAGTAATTTGAAATGAGGATTACGAAAATGCCACCAAACTCTGTTGGTTGCTTAAAACAAGGATTTGTAAACGTATAAATTTTGGCCATATTCAGGAAAAGCAAAGAGACTGAGTTGGGGAAGAGAGATGTGGGTAGAGGGAGGGGCTGGAAACAGACATGCTGAGAGAAGCAGAAATAGGGGCTCACCTGGCCCAGAGAGAAAAAGCCCAGGAGAGATTTCCAGTACTTGGATTCAGGCTGCTCTGGGCCCAGTTTTACTTCCTGCCCTATAGTTCTAACAGACATCCTTTTAACCCAATAAAATTCTCTTCAGCGTAGGCTAGCTCTGGAGGGTGTGTTACTTTCAATCAAGAGTTTGGATTAAGGGGCGCCTGGGTGGCTCAGTGGGTTAAGCCTCTGCCTTCAGCTCAGGTCATGGTCTCAGGGTCCTGGGATCAAGCCCCGCATCAGGCTCTCTGCTCACTGGGGAGCCTGCTTCCTCCTCTCTGCCTGCCTCTCTGCCTACTTGTGATCTGTCAAATAAATAAATAAAATCTTTAAAAAAAAAAAAAAAGAGTTTGGACTAAGACACAAAGTCCCTTCACTCTGACAATTGCACCTGCTTCTCCTAGCAGCCTTGTAAGGCCTGTGAGCCCAGTTGACGATAGAGAAACTGAGGCACAGAGGCAGCAGGTGCCCTGCCCAATACAACAGGGCCTATGCAGTGGTGTGCTGGCGCTGGCCTGCACCAGCTTGCAGGAGCCAAAGGTTAAACATTCAGGGATTTTTTTTTTTTTTTTTTTTTTTTTTTTTGAGCCAGTTAGCGTGTACAACTGTAGAGAACTTGAAATCAGGCACGGAGGGATATTCACACCCTAAGATGACTATGTTACAATCAGGGTTTTTGTTGTTGTTTTTTTCTTTTGGTTTGTTTTGTTTTCTTGAGGAACAAGATTACCGGCATACCTCTGGGCTTCAGGTTCTAGCTGGTATTACCTACCCCCTCCCCAAAGGAGTGGCCCCATCCGCAAACATCCAGTAGGCGTGTCCCACGGCCAAACCTCTGACGCTCACCGTAGTGGTTGATACTGTTGATCAGACGGACACCCACTTGAGCGTGGTTGTTGGTCACGAGGACGATATCAAAGATGTCCTCACTATCGGGGTACAGCTCCCGCAGCCTCCTGTTCACAGCCTCCAGAGCCTGGATAGGAGAGGGGACCCTCCTGCTCAGAACCCCAGGGACTGACATCTGGAGTTGGTAGCCAGCGTTGGGGAGGAGGAGTGAGCTGGGATCTAATGGGGGCGGAGAGGGATGGTCAAGGGCTGGCTGTGGACGTGGACTGTCTCATCCTAACCTCTGGCTGATTGTGCTGGCTGCTATTTGCACAGGGGCACCTCCATGCAGGGTGAGTGGGGGCCGAAATCCTGCCCAGCTCCACTCACCGAGCTAGTGACCTGGAGTGGGGTTGCATTAGCGCAGGGGACAGGGAGGCTTCTTCCCACGATGGCTCTGTCCCCTTGTCAAGCCGTGTTCCTGCAGGCTGGCATCTACCCAGAGGA
This sequence comes from Enhydra lutris kenyoni, assembly GCF_002288905.1. Classification (NCBI taxonomy): domain Eukaryota; kingdom Metazoa; phylum Chordata; class Mammalia; order Carnivora; family Mustelidae; genus Enhydra; species Enhydra lutris. Next base: position 10,388,178 of record NW_019154093.1, read on the forward strand.
GGCCCCCTTTCCTTATTCAAACCCAGGAGGGCTTTTTTTCTAATCCCCACAAAAGCACTGTATGGCACCCACCTTCACAAAAGGGAAGGCTGGCCCTGGGCTGAAGGGCTCGTTCTCGTGCTCCAGCTGGTAGCGTACATACTCCTCCACGCCCTGCTCCGTGTAGATGCGCTGCTCCTCGTCCATGCGGAACAAGGCTCGGGAGGACACAGCAATGGTGACAGCATTCTGAGGCTTGGGCTGTGGAGGTGCAGGAGGAGGGCTGTTACTCCCACTCTCTGAAGCAGGTCTCCCGTGCCAGCCTCTCTGGGTGCCCAGCTTTGGGCAGGGGCAGACCTGGGTCAGGACCCCTTCCATGCAGGACCCAGCCAGGACCTGAGGGAGACGGGGGCTCCCTGCCAAGAAGCATAATCCAGTGGGAGGACATGCCTTCAGGGAGTGTGCAATCTCGTGGGCCATCTGGACACAATGGAAATATGAATACAGTGCCTGTAGCCAGAGTGTGACTGATGCTCGAGATGGTCTCCAGATGATTTCCATTATAACATGAGAGCTACATGCCCTGTAGGAAGCAATGGTGCCCAGAAACATGGCAGTTATGTAAGAAAATTCATCTCCAGCCCAGATCTTTCTCCTGAGATCCAGGCTGATATATCTCATTGCCCCAGTTGACTAACAGACACTCAAACTTAACATGCCCAAGTTTGGATTCCCACCACCGCCTGCACCTCCAAACCTCGTCTCCCATCTGCCTCCTCGTCTCAATGCTCAGCACCACCATAGACTCAACGCTGAGGCCAAAATCCAGAAGTCAACCTCAAGTCCTCACCACTCCTCAACTCCCTTCTCTACACCAATCAATCAATCAATCAATCACCCAAACCTTTCAACTCTATAGAATCCATCCACTTCTCTGTGCCCTCCCTGCCAGAGTCCAGTCCATCACCATCTCCCATCCTAGGTCATCCATATCGTTGTTAGGGGGTGTTCTCAAGTTCACATCTGATGATGTTCCTCCCCCTTTCAGTGGTAACTGCTCCTCTCAAACTCTGTTCCACAGCCTTGAGTATGGAGTAGGAAGCCCTTGGAGACAGATGCCTATCTCTTCACACTGTCAACTTTCTGCTATCCAGCTTTGCTCGATCTGACCTTTCTCATGTCTGAGTATCGTTTCCTGTCTGTCCCTGAGCCTTTGCACATGATGTGCCCTCTGCCTGGCTCTTCATCTAGCTAACTTCCCCTCAACCTGCAGGTTTCAAACTACGTGTCCCCTGCAGGAAGACCTTTCCTGCTCCTAGTCATAGGTTTGCTACCTCTCCCATAGATTTCCTTTTTTAATTAAATGTAGCATGGCCTTAATTGCTTATTTATCTATTTCTATTTCTAGACAGACTCCTGGGGAGGAAACAGGGACCATGCTTAAGTTTGGAGGGAACATTAGCCAGAACTATCGTGTTCATTCAGAGTATCTATAGTGCTTAAAATTGTGCCCAGCACCTAGTAGATGCTCAGTAAATTTATAATGCTCCTGAACTCTCACATAATCTATTTCAATGAGAAACAGTATTTGCTATGACAGATTTAACGTGACCTAGAAACTCTAGGACAATACCCTTCTGTTCAGATTGCTTGACATGCAGTAGGTGCTCCAAGAATGGGCTCCGAGATTTCTATAGGTGCTCTATTGTATTGTTTGTTTGTTTGTTTGTTTGTTTTTGGTTGATGCAAATTTTACAAACATTTACTGGTTCTTTGTGCCAGGTCCCTGGGCTCTGCCTGGGAAGTGGTCCTGGCAGCCACAGGGCTCCTGCCCTCAGAATCACCTGCTGATAAGGAAGAAAGGCAGGTAAACAGAGACACAAAAGGGGCTGGCATGAGTGATAGGACAGAGGGGAAAGCAGAGTCTTGATGACGGGTTCACAGTAGGCTGTCACGGGAGAGGAGGCATTTGTGTGCAGCCAGCCCGGAAGGAGGAATCAGGTAAAGGAAGGTATCAGGAAGTGAGCAAGTACGCAGTGCATTCACAGAGGTGAGCAGAGCCCAGGGCAGGGGGCGTGAGCGCCGATAAGCCCAGAAGAGTGGGCAGGTGCTAGGAGGCCTTCCCCAAGGCCCAGGAGGGCCTCAGAACTCCTTCACCACCCTCAGTGGAATAGAGAGAGACAGCAGCTGGACCCTTAAGAATCCCTGGGGAGGATCAGAATGTGGGGGTGACTCCCACTTTGCATGTGAGGAAACAGAGGCTCAAGATGGGGGCAACACTCATAAATGGACCTCAAATTCGGGCCTGCTTCTGATAGCATTGCAGGCCACGTACCCAACTCCACTGCTTCTTTCTGGAATCAAGCCTGGGACCCAATCAGTGGGTAACAGTGAGTGATTACCATGTGACAGGCACTGCTGGGGACATGGCAGGAAACAACACAGACAGGATCCCTGCCCCCACAGAGCTTACCATCTGTCCCTAAGCAGAGATTTGTGCCATCCTTTCGAAGAGCATTATCCATTAGAACTTTCTGTGAGAACAGACACGTTCAGTTGCTTGCAATGTGACTATCGAGACTGAGGAATGGGATTTCTAATTGTGTTTAATTTTAATCAATTTACATTTGAGTAGCTATGAATGGCTAGTGGCTAATGAAGCTTTAAACCTCAAAGCAGTAAATGGAAGACCAAAGAGTTCCCTAAGCACATGCAGTAAGTCTCAGTTTGCCTTTGACTTTGACCCCAACAAAGATGGTGTATCCAGCCAGCGGGGTCAGGGAAAGGCGGTGGCAGGCAGGACAGGTGCCTCTTCTGGGGACTCAACCCAGGTACTCTCCCAGTTGCCAGCCACCCCTGTTTGTGTGATCACGGGTTGGGGACCTCCCAGCCCCCTTGGCAACTGTGAGCTTTCAAGGAAAGAAGGGAAAGCAAAAGCAAAGGATAGAGGGATGGCCAGGGATGGTAAGTGTGGGTGGGGTTGGGGGGTTGCGGAGACCACTCTCATAAACCCAGGAAGCCTACTGGCCTTCAGAATGGAGACTGAGTTTGCCCCACCTGCTGGGCTTACTTTCCCAGGGACAGGCCCAACACCCCATCAAGGACAGAGAGCCAGCTGCCCTCCTGGCCCCTTCAGGCAGGTTCCCAAGCCAGCCACTCCAGCCAAGGCAGCCAGCCAAGGTCTCACTCCTTTCTTGCTGTCCCACAGTCCCTGCCAGTCTTCTTCATTCTGGGTCCCCTCTGGTTGAGCTGCTCAGACCCCACCCCCTCCCATCCCATTTCTGGCCATCACAAGAAAGATATCCTGGTTGTCTTGGCCCTAGGAGTCTCCACTTCCTTCTTTTAAAAATGGGCAAGTAGACTCAGAGATGGACAGAGTATCACTCTAGGTCACACAGCAAAGTCAAGGCAGATCCAGGTAGGTAAGATCCCTAGGCTCTGGCCTCTAACCTGGCCTCTGTCCACAGAGCAGCAACTGCCCCTGCCCCGCATATACCCTTCCTGGATAGCTTCCAGATGACCCCAGCCCCTTCCATTTCAGCCACTTCCTTGGGACACTTGCCCCAGGGAGTCCTCCCCTTCCAGATTTGGGAGAAATGGTGGGGGAACACCATGCCCCCAGACTGAGGTTTCTAAGCCGCAGGGCTCTCTTTCTCCTCAGAATGGGGATCCCCAGGGAAGAACCTTTCCACCAGCTCCACCTGCTCTCACACTGAACAGGAGGGTAGGGTCTTGGGGCCCAGAGGGCGTGAACTGCTGTGAGAGATACAGAAAGAGCAGCCTCTCCAGGCTCCAGTAGAGTTGAAGGGACAGGTAAAGGGCTGGCCAGAGCTGGGGAGAAGCCAAACACTTGGAGACACCCCTGGGCCTAGCTGCAGAGGGAGACCACCCCTTCATGTGTTGTTAGGCATGGCTAGGAACAAACTGTTCCTCCAGAACACAGAAAGAAGTCCCAATTCCAAACTGGGAAATGGGTCAGGGGGACCCTTGTCCTAGACAGGGGACTCAGCCTGGGAACAATGGGCTCCAAGGAGCTAGGGTCCTGCCAGTTCTCTGCCTTCCACTGGTGCTGGGGGGCAGGTGGGGGATTAATGGAGGAGAGCCAGCCTGCCCGAGGAGCTCTCATTTAGACCGACATGATTCTGCCTGTTGGGCCCAAGTAGGGAACACAGCCAAAAGCTGTTCTTTCCAAACAGTCTTACTGGGAGAAGAGCTGCTGGAGGAGAGAGGGACAAGATAGGTCTGGACTGAGGAGTCCTCTGACCCCATGAGGTGAGGGGCTCCTCTGGGCCTTCAGGGCTTAAATATTTCACTCAGCCTCCTGGGAATGAGATTAGGCTCTAATGGGACCCAGGAGGCCTAAAGCCCTCAAAATAGCTTGTAGGAGGAGGGGCTACTGCAGAAAGGAGTAGAGGCTGGGAGGCTGCCAGGCCCCTTACCTCCCAGAGGCCTGTGAGGCGTCAGGGGTCACGACTGACAACTAGGCCTGAGCTCCCTGGCTCCATGGTCTTTGAGGGGGAGATGTATTGATGAGGCTCTACTCGCCACTCCAGCCCCAGTGTCCATCTCCTGAGCCATGGCCATGAGATTAGTCAAGGTTCCCCCTCAGGCAGGGACCAGCCTCCTCCTTGGTCTGCTTGCTGCTGGACTCACTGTCTCCCGTCCATCCCCCAAGCAGCCCAGAGTGATCGCGCTCAAATGAAATGGGACCAGTTAATATCCTGCTGAAAAATGGTTTTCATACTTTTAAAAAGGTAGGTTGACCTTTTATTTCCATGAACTCCTGGGCAGAACCCCAATATGTAAATCAGCTAGTACTATAGTTTATTAGCATACAATTACTTTACTAGTTTACTTTTTGATTCCAATGTATTAACCTGTACATGATCTATTTCTTATAATGTCAACCAATGGAAACAGCACGGTTGTGTAAGTGATAAATTTGAACCTAGGAATTAGGCTGTCAGTGCAGACTTAAACGTCATCTCCTAGTTAATTTGTTCCTGTGTTTGATTGGTTTGTGCACAGTATTAGAAAGTCCTGAGTCCCATCAATAAGTGGTTGCAAATGGCAAAAAAAATTTGTTTTCTGTTAAAATATGAGCCTCAAGATACTCAGCAAGAATAATTACCAGCAAACTCAAGATAAAACAGTTCCCAGGGAAAGCTTTGTCTTGAGGTTTGCTAACGAGAAACCAAAAGACAAACAAAAAAACAAAAACAAAACAAAACAAAACAAAACAACAACTAATCAACCTACAGCATTAAATTAGTATGTTGGTGGTACTGAAGGTGCCAAGATGTCCACATAACACATTTGAGTGAATTGAGCTTTATTACACATTTAATTGTTTAAGAGGTAGGTGGAAAAAAAAAGAAAATAAATTAGATCTGTATGTGTGCAGACCTCCAGAAACATAGGGCCCCAGTGGAACCTGGTTTTAAAACCCCTAACCCCACTGACTACCCAGGCTCCTGAGTATGGCATTCAAGGCCCTATGTGGGTCTCTGGCACCCCACCTATGTATCTCCCAAGGATCCTGCCTTCTCCCACTCAGTATCAAAGACGTCCTCAAGCCATTTGCTCATCCTGTTTCCCAGTCTGGCTGGGAAATGCTGCCTACTCAGCCTTTAAGCTGAGCTCAAGCGCTGCGTCTGCAAAGCCTTTCTTAGTCTGTGTCTGCAAAGCCTTCCTTAGCGGGCAGTCTCTCACTCCTGTATGCTCCCTCTGGACCATGTAGGGTCTTTCATCTGAACACTCACCCTGGCCAGGGTCTCCCTCAAAAGTCTCCCTCAGTGCACGGTGGGCTCCTGAGGCAGGGACTCAACCAAATTCATCTCTCAGTCCCACTGCTGAGCAAGCAGGACCTGGAGATGCTGCAGGGAATGACTGTTGATAGGGTGGGCCTCCTGTGGAAGGGCTCTTGGAGGGAAGCAGCAGGATGCTTTAAGGTCAGGCTGGAACCTTTTGGAGGATGCCTCTGGGCCAACCTCCGTTCAGTCCCCTTCCCAAGCTCTGAGATCTGGGAAGCAGCAATGAGCAAGGCCCAGGGGACAGCGGGGACATCAGGAATCTGTCCGATGGGAAGAGGAGCTCTCCTCACTGTATGAGTCTTCCAGACCACCACCGGAGTCACGGAGATGTTGATGCCCACTGCGACGGGACCAGAACCCGGAGCTGTGGCGCAAAGTCCAGCGTGGGGAGCCCTGAACGTAGGGCGAAGATCCCAGTGCAGCTCCCTTCCCTTAGGACGCGGACAGCGCAGCCCCCGGAGCCCACAGCCCAGGGCCGTGAGCCAGAGCCCGAACGCAGACTCTCAGGTCCGGATCCGGATGCCCCAGATGGCAGGGACCTGAGCGCACAACGAGGAGCCGGGTTTCCAGGGTCAGGTTACCCCAGCCCAGGGCGCTTGGGCAGGCGCCGCTGACCCGCTGTGCCAACAAGTGCTGTCCGCGAGCCCCTGGCTGCGGGCTCTCGGAGGAACTGGGCCCTGAGGACAGCATGGGGGAGGGGGGGGGGGGTTCCTGGCGTGGAACCCGAGCCCGGGGGAAAAAAACACCGGCGCAGAGCTCCCAAAATAAACGCGAGCCGGTGCCAAGGGCCCGGCACATTCTGGTGCTAAGGAGCTGCGTCCCCTCCTGGAGGCCTGCCACGGGTCCCTCTCCAGAGGGCTTACGACCCTCCTTCGGTGGCCCCTGCCCTCCCTCCGTACCCAGGCCCTGCCGTTACCGATTTGGGTTTCTTCTTGGGCGCGAGGTTTTCGTAGAAAGTCTTGGTCTCCTCCCAGCACCGGGACGCCGCGGTCTCTGCCCCCGGCCCGGGCTCGCGGGGCTCCCGGAGCTCCCCGGCTTCCATGATCCGGCTGCCACCCTGCCGGCCCGAGCTGGCGGCGGCGGGGACGCGGCGCTGACAGGAATGGGCTGCAGCAGGGAGGCGCGGCCCGGGCGTGAGAAGGGGGCGGGCCGCGCGGGGAGTGTGCGCGCGCGAGCCGCTGGGGGTGGGGGTGGGGGTGGGCGTGGGCGGGGGTTTGTTACACCCGTTCTCCACTGCGGGCGGGTTGCTGATGTTGGATGTGTCCTGTGGTGGGGCGAGGCGGCAGCTGAGTCCCCAAGTGAATGTGGGGGTAGGGGGTGGTGACTGGGGAGGGTTTGGCCTTTCGGGCTCCCAGGAGCACGGGCCCTGAAGCTGGGCTTGCGCGCTGCCGCGGATTCGGGATTTCGGGGATCGTGTTCTTGGCTGGTGCTCAAAGGCGCCTAGAGAGAGAAGAAGCCTGACAACTTTTCCCCCCAAGAATGATGATCCTTAAAGGAAAAAATGAAAAGCTAGCCTCCTCCCCGCCAAAAGCTAGCCGGCGGCCGCTACCCCCTCCGGTGCCAGGACCCTGGGAATCCGACTGGCAGACCTTAGTCGGTTCTGCGGAGGGAGAGGTGGCTGTGGATGGACAGCTCCGCCCTTGAGCTGGATTCTGCTCCTAGCCGGGCGCACAATTGACGGCCCGGATGGGCAGCTATTCCCAAGACGGAAGGACCTTTAAAGTCGGTGACGAAACCAGGTCCCCACAGCCTGGCCGGGGACCCACACCAGGAAGACACCCAGGGACTCTGAACCCAGGTTCTTGCTGGCCCCTTGACGACCAGTAGGGGGCTCACGGTCACAAGGTCCACCTGCAGAGGGAGGGTAGAAAAGGAGCTTGGTACCAAAGTCTATTGGACCACCATCCTGGAGTTCCAGGGCACTGTCCCCTCTTGGTGCAGAGCCCGGGGTGCAGCCACTAATGCCACCTGTCCCGGAGTACAGGTCAGGAAGCAGACAAAGGACATCTCTGTGTGAGCCTAGAAGTCTGCACAGGTGGGTGGGAGCAGCAGGAGAACATACTGGCTTAGCCTGGAAGGCATCTGGCTGGAAGGGGGTACAGAATGGAAAGATGTGCCCAGCCTCCACCATGTCCTGAGGGGACCAACCAAAGCTTGTGTGGGAGGAAGGGGGAAATAATAACAAAATTTGGGATCAGGGTAAGTATGTTTCTTCTCCAGACTTGATAGTTTCCATAGATGGCCCCAAACGCTCTCCAGTCTGCCTACCCTCTGGCAATGTGACTTGGACAGAGATCTGGGTGAGCCTCAGCAGGCTGCGGCCATGTGCAACATGAGGGTAAGAGGGGGCAAAAACTCTATAAGCAGAATTAGCCAATCAGCAGAGAAAGATGGAAAAAGCTGTGCAGAGGGCAGTATCGATCCCCTGAAAGAGAGACCATGCTGCCTTGGCAGGGAGCTGCCTCTGGTCCAGACAGCTTCCCAAGTCTCCAGCTGAGGCGGGGGAATAATGTTCATCACTAAAGTCCCGTGAGATTCTCCACATCACTTCAACTAATGCCCCCCGCCAAAGTTGGTGGCTACTGGTTTTGTCTGACTAGCAACCCTTCCCACCCACTTCTCCTACAGCTATCCTTTGGAAAAGATGGGTTTGAAGTGCGTGAGTCCACTTAAATGCAGACTTTTTCAATAAATACGTTGAAATAAATTATTCAGTAAATACACGTATAGTACCATAAATGTATTTTCTCTTCTTTATGGTTTTCTTAAAACAGTTTCCTTTCTCTGGCTTACTTTACTGTAAGAATACAGCGTATAATGCATATAACATACAAAATCTGTGTTCATCCACTAGTTCTCAGTAACGCTTTCCATCAACTGTAGGCTGTAAGAATGAAGTTTGGGGGGAGTCCAAATGTATACGTGTGTTTTTTGAATGTTCGGTGGTAGGCAGTGGTCAGTGCCTCTAATCCCTGCATTGTTCAAGTGTAGTTGTAGTTAAGGAGCCTGGCCTCCCCAGTCACAGGAGTAAGCATGTGACCAGACCTGACCAATCGGAAACCCTATTTCCCTGGACATAGCAGTTGAACAAGGAAAGAGCCTGGGACCCCAGCTGAGCCACCTGCCTGTGCTCTTATTTAGGGTTGCTGGGAGATTTGGCTCTTCTCTGGGGTTATTAATTTGGGGCAGCGAGAGCTGGGAACCCATCTTTCCCTGTGGCAGGCAAAAGAACGTGGGAGAAGCCCATCCAGAGCAGACGGCGAGGTCACAGAGGTAGAGAAGCAGAAGTGGAGAGAGGAAGAGAGGATGTAACACTGAGCCTCTGGCCCCAGCAGTGCCCAAATTCCCAATTATAGGAGCCAATAAGTCTCCCTTTTTTCTTGAGCTTGTCTGAATTGGGTTTCGTTCCCTCGAAACCAAAAATCTCAACCAATCTAGAAGGACATGACTAAGCCTCTGTCTAAGGATCCTGTCTGACTCTGGGTTCAGTTCCTTTAAGAATTCTCCCTAGATCCCTCTTTGAAAGGGTTCTAACTCAATCCTAGACTGTTCTTTCCACCCTATTAGGCTTCTGGCCATTGTCTCTACCTTCTCTGCCTCCTCCGACCACAGGCTTGGTGCAGGGATTCCCTGGCTCTGCATTGCTGAACTTGAGCCAGCACTTCAAGGTTCAGCTGAACCTGAACCTCAGGGTTCAGCTCTTCTGCAGCTGGATAAGCCGGGAACACACCCCTCTGCACATGACTCCAGGATCCCCGCACCTGAACTGCTCATCTGGCCAGCCCCGCCCCAGCATGCCTGGCCCTGTTGGCTGGTCTTTAGCAAGACCTGGGGCAGACGCCACCTACTCCATGAAGGCTTCCTTCACCCTTCTCTGCTCCCCCCTTCCCCCACACAGACAGCACAATAAGCAGTAGGCTTGATGTTAGAAGACCCAAGTTCAAGTTGTAGTCTTGCCATTCCCCGAGCCTTTATTTCCTTGCATTTTTTTTTTTTTTTTTAAACTGGAGACTCGGCTTCCAGTTTCTTTAAACTGGAAACTGGAGCTGACAGGCAATCCCATGGGAAACTGTTTGGTAGCTATCATGGACTGTGTTCAAAAGAGGGGTCATTGTTTGAGCTTTAGGAAGGCTTCACAGGGAAGGACATCATTGAGATAGGGAATGGGGGCTCAGGGAGAGGCGATGGCTTGCACACCAGCACAGAAGCATGAGAGATACCTTAGGGAAATGGAGGGCAGTAAGAGGAGGCCAAGTGCAGGGTGAAGGATGGGGAGGTTGGGGAGGTAGGGGAGGAAAAGTCTTCGGAGGTCAACTGGTGGCAAGCAGATCCTGTTGGACCTTGAGAGACTCTCTCTCTCTCTCTCTCTCTTTTAAAGATTTTATTTATTTATTTAAGAGAGAAAGAGGATGAGCAGGGGGGAGGGAGAGCGAGAAGCAGACTCCCCACTGAGCAGGGAGCCCAATGCGGGGCTCAATCCCAGGACCCTGGGATCATGACCTGAGCCCAAGGCAGATGCTTAACCGACTGGGTCACCCAGGCCTTAAGGTCACGCCTTAAGGGACTCTTAGGAAGCTTATCACACTGAGGGAAGAGTGGAGATTTCAGAGCGTTGACACTATCAAACTTGCACTTCAGGAAGATCACTCTGATTCCTGGGGACACCTGGATGGCATGGAGGGCAAGCCTGAAAGCAGGAGGCAGACCAATCTGTGTCAGAGGTGCTGAAGGCCAGGAGGGTACTTTTCAGGATGTAACCCGGGACCCGGACCTGTGCACCCCAAGTAGGTAGGGAACAAGCCTCCCGATTCCCCCAGCAAGGCTTCGGCTGGGAGTAGCAGCCCCAAGTTCTCAGGCTCTTGAGTCACCTCCAGAGGTTTATGGCTGCCCTGAGGGCAGGTCAGCCTCCTTCCTCTGTCCTAATTGCTTCCTGCCAAGGAAGCTGGCCCTCTCCAAGCGTCCTTGAGAAAATCCTTGTTAATGCAATTGAGTGTTTCAGGGGCGGGCGTCCCCTCCAGCCGCCCCTGCCCCCTCTAACAAGCAGGGCCTACTCTGGCCACCGGGTTGGGTGGGGGTGGGAGTTGGTATTCTAAGAAAAACACGTCAGCACTAACTCCATTCCAGAAGGTCTCAGGGCCTGGGCTGGTCTCCTTGGGGACGGCGAAACAGGTTACGCACTGCACCCTCCACCAACAGGGCAGGTGGGACTGAAATTCAAGATATGCTTCACTTGCCAAGCCACTCACCATGGCGTGACAAGGCTGTGTTTATTCAGAAGAACGGGTATACTTTTCCATTAGGCCAAAGGTGCCATCCACTGGCCCAGCTGTGTTCTTAGGAGGCTGTTTACACCCAGAAGGGGTGTCTTTTCCTAATTTGCACAAAGGGCACCATATAGCTTGATTAATTGTAATCCTGGCTCTTGGCCTTTCTCCCCACTCCCCACTATTCACTCCTTGGGGCTCTATGACGCCTTCCACTGGACGGAGGGAGAAACTACATCCAATGGTGTCTGCCATTGGCTCCCTTCTGGGGAAACTGCTCTGCCCACAGGCCCATGTATCAGCACCTGGTGTGGTCATTGATGAATGGACCAAGGGCTCCCACCGTAAGCTAAGCTCAACCAGTCAGATTCTTTTGCTTGAGAACTGGAACTAACTGGCGCAGTGGGGACTTGTCCCCTGCTGGGAAGTCTTGATACAGAGTTGGGGAAGCAGCCACTTTTGCAGGGAAACCAAGGAAGTCTGAAGAGAAACCGAGGAAAAGAACACCGATGCAAATATCGCCGAGGGTAGGAGAGTCTGAAAGGCCCAGAAAGGAGAAGGGTGAGGCCCTATTGTCGGTTCCAGTCCTTCTGAGGCCAAGCCATTCTTGATTTTCCCTCTTCAGGGTCCCTTGTAATCTGCTCACCCCTTTCTCTGAACTAGCTCAAGTGGGTCTCTGTTCCACATAACCAGAGTCCTTGCTAGAACAAGGCCCTCAGGCCCAAGGAGGTTCCTGAGGCACCCCCAACTGTTGAGCTCCCTCTAGGCTTCTTCTCCCCCTGTCTTGTACCCTAGGGCTACCTCAGCTTATGGAAGAGCAAGAGCCCTCAGCATGGTCACACCTTTATTCACGGTCAGTGACAAACACACCATACAGCACAGGGTTGAACAGTGAAGACAGTCTCTGCAGCCACAGCCAGGAGCAGCACATGTGAAAGGGACAGGGGCCACACTAGAGAATGAGTTGGGATGGCCCCCTCTGGCACCCAGCTCCCCCTTTCCCCCAGGCCTCCACACCCCCACAGCCTCCACCAAGCAGGAAGGGCCACATGCCCTGGGAGGCCCAGTTCTGCCCCACCTTCTAGCAAAGGTAAAAGAAAAACCTTGAAAATTTCAGAAAGAAAATTCCATATTTTTCTGAGACTTCTTCACAATTATAGGATTTGAAGGACTTTTTTTTCAAAAATGATAAATAAAATACATAAGAACTGTATTCTTTCTTCCACAGTGATCTCTAAAGTCAGAACAAAACCTCACCCAGGGCAGATCTTCAGGAAAATTGTTGTTTTAGTAAGTTTTTGTGTAAAAATATCTACAGTGTCAGCTTACTACCCTGTGTAGAAACCCCAGCTTGTTCTCTCATTCTCTTTCCTTTCTCTTCCCTTGCCTCCTTCTCTCTCTCTCTGTAGCAGGATGAATTTCTACCTCTAGAAACTGTCAGTAAAAGATTAAGTGCCTTTGCTTATGGGCTTCCATCTTCTTAACTTTTGATTTAAAGGTAAGTTATAGAACCCTGACTACAGCTGAAAGGACCAGAGCAGCCATCTGAAGTGGACCTTGCTGATGGTTTTTAGAGATAAGAAATAAGCGGCTCATCAGTTAGTCCAAAAGGATGAAGGACAGAATGCGGTTAGGAGGTAGATTCTAGAACTTTTTAAATTCAGACTTATACAGACTTGCTGCAAGAAGATATAAAACTTCAAAAGGAGAGTTTGAATATATAATTGTTTTCACTGTCTGTATATTTTTGTGTCTCTGTCAGTCATAATTCAATGTCTCCTTACCATGTGCTCTATGGCAAGTCCCTCAGAGCTGGCACAGAGATCAGAGGCCTGCCTCTCTTCTCAAGGGAGGGCCAGTGCTCGACCACAGGAGCCCCTGAGCACACAGTCCCTGGGACATCCAGAAGCATGTGGGAGCAAGGTCTGGCCTGCCTGTGTCTCCTCTCATCAACAGGATGGTGGTCTTGGTTCCCAGCCTGGCTTTATGTGTTCACACCACTGGGTGTGAATCTTTGGCCATGGGATATGTCCAAATCTTGGAATGATCAAACATGCTCTCACAGATAGGACTTGCCCACCTGCTGGAGAAAAACAGAAACAGTTCTCTTAGGGAGGAATATGGTGGTAAAGATAGAGCAAGATGCTTCCAGGGTGCTGAGTCAGAGGCATCCCAGGACAGCACTGACCTGTTGGCAGAGCTGCCCAGAAGCAGACAACAAGATGCTTGAAAATGTCAGGAGTTCAACCAAGATCCTATTTCTTTTTGGAAGACCACCGCCTCAGAAACTTCTTAGCAGGAAGCTTGTCAAAGACCAAAACTAACTTAGTTTGCCCCACAGTCAACTTGGTATGACTCGGAGTCAGAGAGATGAGAAGGGAGAGACTCTGAAGGAAGAAACCCTCTTAAAGCCTTGGGTTCAAGTCCTGGCCTGTGCCTCCTTCCTTGCACAAGGGGAGCCCCCCTTTCTGTGCCTCACTTCCCAAGTCTGGAGAAAGGGAATGAAAATCTCTATTTCCCCAGGCCAGAGGATACAATGTGATTGAGTAGATCAAGCAAGCCTCTGAAAGCCGTGAAGTTCTGTGCGATTGTAAGTCAGGTTAGAGTCAACGTTTGGGAGATGGGAACCCCACTTGGTAAAAAGTCTGGCAATCTCAGCTCAGCCAAGCAGTTGAGTATCTATGTATCTGTGGTGCTGACTAGTAGCACAAGATACGCCTAATGACCCGCTCCTCAGGGCAATGAACATTCCTTGAGGCATTACTGGATAAAAACCTGCTGATTCCTGCCTGAGGATGTAAATTCCCAGCCTCACCACATGGCTGGTCATAGGCATAAGACAGAAAGAGAGTGGCAACTAAGTGGCCTTGCTACCTTCAAGGGCAGCAAGAAGGAAGGTCCAATAGAGCTTGGGACCAAAGGTCAGCAGCCCCAAGAGCTTCCACTTGCAGAGAGGGAGGACAGGTGAGCCCCCAGAAGAGGCATGCCTTTCCTCTTTCCCAGAGATACAATCCCACCCCGCTGACTCAGCAATCATTCCCTGCTCCTACCCTGGGCTGACAGCACCTGTGTACAAGACTGTTTTCACCAGCAGCTCAAGAGGAAATCTGCCACTGCACATCAAAGCTAATTTCTGATCACAAGTACAGGAGAAAATAAAGTGAAAGGCTTGAAGAAGCAAGATTAGTTTTCTGGCAATCAAAGCATGCAGCTGTACAGCTCACTGACCCAAAATCAGAAAAGCAGAAAGCAAAGCCAGTACACCTGGAAGATGAACGAATTTACCTGGCACAGTGAGGATTTGGGGTTAGGAAGAGCCTTGCAAATGGAGCACGTCCCCAGCACTTGAGGCATTTGGTCCATAAATGCAGTCTGGCAACCTAAACAGTGGCTGGGTGGTTCTCTTCTTCTAGCTCCTTCTGCTTCGGTAGCAGAAAGAACAAGCCCATCCTTGAAACAAGACCAAATCCAGAAAGGAACTACCAAGATGTAGAAGATACACTTGTTCACTCTTAGCAAACCTTGTTTTTTTCTGTTTCCGCAGTCAGCATCCAGCCAGAGCAAGTGCACGATGAGAGAGCTGCCCACCGAGTTGAAAAAGGTCATGAAAAAGGAAGCAGCAGAAGCTGCTGATGGGGACGCCTCATGACTTAGTCTGATAAGAGGTGTTATTTGGTAAGTTTGCTGGTATTTTCCCTCATTTTTTCTCAGCTCTCCCTCCCCACCACCCCCCAAGTTAGCATTTTCTATATTCATTTAATCATTTTACAAGAAACCAAGTAATATAAAGTATGTTTTAAAATCCTAAACTAATAAAATGACTTTAGCTCTTTTATAGGGTACTAAAAAAATAAGTATTACACAAATATCAGTGTTTCTTAAACCTTCCACTCACAACTGTTCCTAGACTTCTGAATACCTTCCATTTCATCCCTCTGCAGCTCCGGGTAGAGGTGAGTGGAAGATATTTCATGGTTCCTTTCAAACTAACTGGCCTCAGCACGCCCTCTGCTCAGCTGTGTGCCATGCTCCCATCTGAGACTCTGACCACTAGACGTTTGCCTCTCTTCCCTTATGAGCTTCCAGAGGGCACAGAATGTGTCTTGTAAACTACCATAACCTTAGCACCCAGAGATGCCTGGCATTGAACAGGTGCTCAATAAACGTTAGGTGAAGAAAGGAATGAACGAACGCTCCACAGGCTGGGGCCGGAGGGGCCAGGTAGAGTCAAGGGGGCAGGGCAGAGACCACCTTCAAGGAATTTAGGTCCTCAGCAAAGGACAGACCCACTTTGGCCCTTTAACTGGGATCTGTGAGATCACATCTTGTAAAGTGTAATCCTAGAAAGAACAGAATTTCAAAGCAGACCTGCAGCCCCCTTTCCTCGATCCTGCCTCTTAGGGCAAAAGCCATCTCCCTGTGCCCAGAGGATGCTGGTTCTGGGCCAAGACGGGGTGGGGCTAGACCACAGAATACCTGAGGATCTGTCTCTTTTCCAGGGTGAGGTGGTCCCTCCAGGATCTCAACTGAGGGGAGCAAGGGCTTGGGCAGAGGAGTGGGTGGGCCAGAGAGTGAGGCTAGAGTACCCCTCCACCTGAGAGGTCATCAGGTTGGGAGGTGGCCACGCCCCTCCTGGCCAGGGGCCCTGCCCCTCACCAGCCTCTACTTCTGCATGTCACACTGCAGCAGCAGCACAATGGACGGGTCACTCTTGGCCGCCTCCTTGAACTCCTCCAGTGTGATCTGGTCGTCCTTATCCTGGTCCATCTTCTTGAAGATCTTGTCCACACGCTGCTGGGGTGTGAGCCCATCCTGGTTCATGCGCATCATGATCACAGTACCCACCATCTTGTAGATAGCCTGGTAGGGGTGGGGGGCAAGGGGGGAACTGTGAACACTCACAGTGGGCAGGAATGATCAGGGGTGAATGAAGGGGGTTGGGGGATGGGCAGGGAGAACATGGGAGATGGCAAGGATACTGAAGGTAATGTATGGTCATTAAGACTGAATATTTAATGGGTATCTCATATCACACATGTCTACAACCCAACTCTTCACCTCCAGCCTGCTCTTCCCCCAGCATTCCCAGTCTCAGTAAATAGCAAATTCATCCTTCTGGTTCAGACCAAAAACCCTGACGCCATTCTTGACTCTCCCTCATGTCCAATCTTTCAGCAACTCTTGTCAGCTCAAATTTTGCAACAGGTCCTGTATCCAACCATTTCCGCTACTCCCCCAGAGTTGCTGTTTCCATCAGCTCCTGACTGGCCTGCCGTGGACGCATCCTAACTGGTCTCCTTGCTTCTGCCTTCCTGTGCCCTTAGTCTGTTCTCCACACAGAGAACAGAGCGCTGTAAATGGCTTCCCATCTCACTCAGAATAAAGTCAAATCTCTAAGACAGACTGTGAGATGCTAAGTGATTGGGTTCCTGGCTGCCTACCTGACCGCTTCCTACCACTCTCCCCTCACTCACTTCTCTCGTACCACACTCACCTCCTGGCTACTCCTTGAACACTGCAAACATAATCTCACCTCAGTGTCTTTGCATTTACTGTTCCCTCTGCATAGAACACTGTTCCCCCAGGCATTTACATGATTGGCTCCCTCACCTTATTCAGGTTGATGCTCAAATTTCACCCCATAGACTTCTCCATTGCTCTCACTCCCCTTACTCAGCTTCCCATATCTTCTTCGTAACACTTACTTCTTGACATAGCACAGGTTGTTTTCTTGTTTTAAAACCTTCTCACGGGGCACCTGGGTGGCTCAGTGGGTTAAAGCCTCTGCCTTCAGCTCAGGTCATGATCCCAGGGTCCTGTGATCGAGCCCCACATCGGGCTCTCTGCTCGGCAGGGAGCCTGCTTCCTCCTCTGTCTCTCTCTCTCTGCCTGCCTCTCTGTCTACTTGTGATCTCTGTCAAATAAATAAATAAAATCTTTAAAAAAATAAAAATAAAAATAAAACCTTCTCACTGTTTTGGGGTGCCTGGGTGGCTTAGTCGGTTGGGTGACTGCTTTTGGCTCATGTTGTGGTCCCAGGGTCCTGGGATGGAGCCCTGCATCAGGCTCCCTGCTCGGAGGGGGTCTGCTTCTCCCTCTCCTCCCTGCTTGTGCTCTCTCTGGCTCTCTCTTTCTCTCTATCAAATAAAATCTTTTTTAAAAAATAAAATAAAATCTTCTCACTATAGAATGAGTGTCCTAATAAAACAGAACTTTGCCTGGCACACAGTAGGCACTCAATATATATTTGTTGAAAAAATAATGAATTAGAGGGCTGCCTGGGTGGCTCAGTGGGTTAAGCCTCTGCCTTCAGCTCGGGTCATGATCTCAGGGTCCTGGGATCGAGTCCCACATCAGGCTCTCTGCTAGGCAGGGAGCCTGCTTCTTCCTCTCTCTCTCTCTCTCTCTCTCTCCACTTGTGATCTCTCTCTGTCAAATAAAATATTTAAAAAAAAAATGAATTAGAAACCTGGGCTCTGGAGTCAAGAGTCCTTGGATTTGACTCAAGAACCATTACACTACGTTTCCTCCTATGTAAAATGGGGTTTCTGTCAGTACCTACTCCATAGGGTTGCTGGGTAAAGCACTTAGCACAAGGCTTGTCCTACACTACGCACCCAACCAATGCTAGTTAGCCACTGGGTCCTGGCAGGCAGGAGGCGGGGACAGGCGGAGTACAGCCAGGACACTTCTGAGGCCTGACAGTAGGGTGCCTGGGGAGGGTTGGAGAGGACCCGCCACGAAGATAGGAGGGGCATCACCCCAGCACAACCTGGCCTCCCGCATTCACCCCCGCTCACCTCGATGATCTCCAGCATCTCCAGGCGCGTGATGCGCCCGTCGCCGTCTAGGTCGTACATCTCAAAGGCCCAGTTGAGTTTCTGCTCGAAGCTGCCGCGAGAGGTGACCGAAAGGGCACAGATGAACTCCCGGAAGTCGATGGTGCCGTCGCCGTTCTTGTCGAAGGTGCGGAAAGCGTGCTGCGCAAACTTGGAGGCGTCGCCGTAGGGAAAGAACTGAGGGGTGAACCGGACGTTGGGGGGAAGCCACAGCCTCGCGGTCTCTGCCGGTCTCTGCGATTGCGTGGCCACGCCCCCTGGCCGTCCGGCGAGCTCCCTAGATGGCCTGACCCCGCCCACACCCGCCCGGCCCGCCCCCTGGGGTTCCCTGGCCCCGCCCCCGGTCGCCCTGCCCGCCCACCTTGATGTACAGCTGCTGGAATTCCTCCAGGTTGAGGATGCCGCTGGGGCAGTCCTTCAGGAAGCCCTTGTACCACTGCTTCAGCTCCTGTTCGCTGAACTCGGTGTTCTGAACCAGGTCCTCCAGCACCTCCGGGGCCAGCTTGCTGTTGGTCTTCCCCATGGCAGGGCCTGGGGGACATGGGCTCCCTCAGTTTGGTTCAGGGCAAAGCCCTCAACTCAGCAGCGGCCCCCCAAGTCCCCAGAGGACAGGGCTCCCTTTCTCCACAACGACCCCTCCCATAACAGGCCTCACGTTCCCACCGCCAGGATCCCTCCTTCCACAGCAGGGTGGGTTCCCTCCTGTCTTCACTATCCTCAACAAGCTCACTTTCCTACAACTAGGCCCTGTCCTTCACACCCCTTCATAAGAGGTCCTGTCTCCCTCCCCGCACACGGGAGGGGGTCCCTTCCCCCATCAAACTCCCCAATGGCAGGGTCTCTACTCTCCGCAGCAGCCCCTCCTCTCTCCTCACACAGGTTTCCTCTCCTGGCTCCTAGGATCTCCACTCCCCGGGTCTCAGCTCCCCTCCTTCTCCCCGACCAGCGCGGATGCCTCAGTCTTCATCCTCCCTCTCCTGTGTATACCTGGCAGAGCACCCCACCCCACTGTGAAAGTCTTAATCCTCTCCTTGCTAGAGCTTTCGGCCCCTGGCCCCCACCCGCCTCTGCAGGCTCTTCTCTGCCCTGGGACCTGAGGAAGGTCCCTCGTGTACCCCCTGGCACCATCTCACAAGTTCTTCCCCAAGGCTTTCCGGGCCATCCCAGCAGGCAGCTTCTCTCTCTCCGTCCTCTGTACAAAGAGAAGTCCTAGCTGATAGCACTGATGACCTTGACTCATCCTGCTTTTCATTAGTCATTCATTACCTGAGCCTTTACTGAGGCTGACTGTGTGTGCCAGGTCCCGTGCCAGTGATGGGGATAAAGGAAATATGGGCCAACCTTCAATAACTCATAATTGGGCCAAAGAGGTAGCTGGCTGATTGTGAAGGCCCTTCAATCCCTGCCAAGGAGCTTGGCTTATACCCATAGGGATTTTTTTAAAAGATTTTATTTATTTTTTTGACAGACAGAGATCACAAGTAGGCAGAGAGGCAGGCAGAGAGAGAGGAGGAAGCTCCCCACGGAGCAGACAGCCCGTTGTGGGGCTCTATCCCAGGACCCTGGGATCATGACCTGAGCCGAAGGCAGAGGCTGTAACCCACTGAGCCACCCAGGCACCCCCCCATCCCCCTAGGGATTTTAAAGCAAAGGCTAGGAAGATAGCACTCAGTCCACAAACACAGAATGCTTATGTGGCAGATCCTGAACTAGATGCTGGGATGAGAGAGAAGGAAAGTATTTTAGAATTTTTCCTTTGGCTACAATGTACAAGATGGCCTGAGCGGGGGCAAGTAGAGAGCAGAGAGAGGCAAGCTGCATAGTTCAGGCGAGAGATGGTGACACTAGGGCAGAGGCTGTGGAGTGACATGGATGGATGGAGATGTGTTAGGAGGGGCATCAGCAGGGCTTGGTGACCGAATGTGGGGGTGAGAGGGACAGAGAAGTTGAGGCAGATGCTTAGATTTGGGGCTGAATGGACAGAAGTGGTAGTGTTGAGAAGCAGGTTTGGGGAGGATGAAGAGTCAGTCCCCCACGGGAACAGAAGCCCCTTCATGTGGCCTGTGACAGAGGCAGTTTTTGCAGAGAGGTACAGGAACTCCCCAGGATGCATCAGGAGTGAGGCCCTGCCAGGCCCTCAAGGTGGGCACTTTTGTCTGACCTCCATGGGAGGAATATCCCTCCAGGGCCTGAGTTTCCTAGGACATGGCCCTGGAGGTAACTTTGACCTGTCTAGTCTTTTTGGAAGGGCATCAGACCCCGGCCGCAGGATAGCCTGTCATAAAGATACCTTGGAAAAGGAAACCATCAGGTTAGCAGAAGGAATTCCACATCCATAGCCCACCACCTGCCAGTGTGGCTTCTAATCCTTACTGCTAGGAGGGCCCCAAACAACCAGACCTGAGCTGGGTCTCTGCCACACCCCCTCCCTTGCTCCATGGCTTCAAGTTAGTCATAGGATATCTCTGGGCCTCCTCCACTGGGCCACAAGGAAGATCAAGCAGCAACGGGAGTAGCAACATCCTCCCCCACTCACTACCCCCAGAGCATGAGGTCTCCTCCATGCTCCCGGGAGGAAGAGAGAAGCCGGTGGGGAGGGAGGTATGCTATCTTCAGGAACCTGGAATGTGCAGTCCAAAATAGCCACATTAGGTGCAAGGATGACTCTGGGACACCTACGGGCAGAAGACAGATTTCCTCCTCTGTTGATCCATCCCCAAGTGCAAAGCACACTGAAGTCTTGGGGTATAGTCAAGGAAGCTGGAGAACCCAGAGAGAGAGGTGTCCAGTAGGGGGAGTGAAATCTCTCTAGCATTCTCCTGGGGGACATGCCCGAGTGTCTGTGTCAGGGGCTGGATGTGGGTGGGAGCACGTCAGTTTATGAGATTGCGTATCTGCCAGAGCACGTGTGTGTGTGTGTGTGTGTGTGTGTGTGTGTGTGTGTGTGTGTGTGTACGTGTGTGTATCATGGTGTCTGTGTGGCTTTTCTTTCACCCTTTTCCTCCTCCCTGTCCTGTGCTCCCTTCCCACAATTCTCTATGTCCTGGGGTCACATTCCCAGCCCAAATCTGGTCCCAGGCCCACTGGAGACTCTATCTCCCTCTTCATTTCCTCTATTGTTCTTACATTGCCAGTCAAAGTTGGCAGTCGCTTCAAGATATTCCCTTATTTTAGTGGAAACTGGAACCCTGAGAAAGGAGAAAACTGGCTCAGAGTTACACAGCCGGTCAGTAGAATAGTCCAGATGAGCACCCAGGCGGAGTCCATGCCACCCGCCTGGACCCTCTCCAAATCATGCTACTCTTGTCCAGTACAGACTTTCCCCACTCCTGCCTGCCTTCTGGGAAAACCCTAGCTCTGATCTCCCTCTTGGCCTTAGGGGGACCATCCCACCAAGCTTCAGGCCACCATATCTGACATCTAGGAAACATCCATCCCTTGGAATGGCCCAACATCTCCTCTGACTCTTCTCATCTACAATCAGACACCCGCAACCTGTGGCCATCTTCCCTCTCCATCAGCCCTTCCTTCCTTCCCTCCCTTGCCCCAGGGCCGAAATGCAATCTTAGTTACCTTTAGTTTCCCCTCTTCCTTTTCCCTAGGTCCAGCTGGTACCAGGTCTTGTTGTTCTTTCTTTTCAAGTGTTTCTAGAACCTTCACCATGTCTTCTCTCTCCCCATAGTCAGGGCCAGGGGCACAGCTGACAGGCTGAGGTCCTACACTGCAGCCTAAGGCATGCCCATGAGTTCAGTGGTATCAGAGGGAGTGCCTTTCTTCTGACTTCTGTGTTCTGAGACAATGTCATATCTGGTTTTGCCCAGAAAATATAGGCTAGAGGTGGACATGCCCATTAGGCCCCTCACACTCTAGAATCCTCTAGAATCTGGCATCAAGGTGCCCACCTGTCTAGCCTTACCTCCCACTGCTCCCCTCACAACTATATGCTTTCCAGTTAGTCTTCATCCAGCCAGGATCTACGTCCCTATTGCATAGCTGCTTTCCCTTCCCCTAATATCCCTTCCTCCCATCTGGGCTAATGCAGCTCTCTTCAGCCTTCAGGCCTGGCTGAAGCCCACTTCCTTATGATCAGCCTCTCCCAGCCTGGACAGTGGACAGTCAGCAGCATGGATTCAGCATTTGAGGGCTGTGAAACTGAGCCCCACAAGTGTGTAGACTCCAGAACTCTCTGACCCTCACCCGATGCTCTAGAATTCCAGAATGAAACCTGATTTGGAAGAGATCTTTGAATTAAGCCTTGGTCCAAGCCAAAAAAAAAAAAAGTCCTTCAAGCCTTTTTCTCAATGGCAAAGAGCTTATCCCCCTATAACCAAGTCCGCTTTGGGGCAGCTCAGAGAGTGAGAAAAGCATTTTTCCCATCATTGAGGTTTGCCCTCTTGTAGCTGCTCCACACCGATCCCACTCTCCCCTCTGTGGCTGCACAGAACTGCCTGCAGAGACCCAAAGGCCATGTCTGGAACACAGAGATGTTCAATGAATGTCTCTTGGTGGGTTCCATGAGAGGAGCAGAACCCCCTTCTTCCTCCTCGGAATGGCGTCGGGCTTTCTTGTTTATCTGTGTTCTCCTGCCATTGCACCCACTTCAGAGACCATGGAACTCCAACCCAGGAAAGGAAGGGTTTGCCCAAGGCCAACCACAGTAGCAAGGTAAAGGCCTTGGGGGCATGGCGTGCTCTGTTGGAGCTGTGGCCCTGCTGGACATGGGCAGGCTTCTTGCCTACCGCTTGCGGGCTACCCTCCAGCTGTGAAGGAGATGGCGTTGCCTCATACACAAAGCCACGGCCCCTCTGTGCTCAGAGGCTTCTTCCAGAGGGCAGAGCTCAGGGTCCTGAGTTTCAAATGAGGAAGAGGCGGTGAGGGTGGGAGGGATTGAGGGAGGCAATAATCCCACATCCTCAGCCAGCTTCAGAGGAGCTGGTGCTGAGACGGTTGCCATAGTGACAACAGCTCCCTGGTCAGGAGATTTTCTCTTTCCTCTCCTCCCTTTGCTCTTTCTTCTCCAAGCAGCAGCCATAGCGGCAGCAGCCAGGTCTTCTCCCTGTCCTTAATGAGGGGCAGGGCATGATAAACAAGATGTAGGCCATAGTGACCACCTCCACGGCAGAATTGTCCATGCCACATGGGCTGGTGGTCTGGGAGGGACTCCCAACAGCTGAGAAGGGGTCTGGGCCTGGAGAACATGTAGGAGGGGTAGGTCTGAGTAAGAAGTAAGTCCCCTTGGTGAGGACTAACGCCACTCAGGCCTCTTCTCTGAAATGTCCTAACAGTTCAGGCAAGTGTGAAACGGTCCCATTTGCTCATAATCAGCCACGGAACCAGAGCACGTCAGGGTTGGAAGGCAATTCAAGACCATCTCATCCAGTCCACCCTCTGTCCTGCCCCTTCCCCATTTCATGAAGGATCAGAGAGGGAAGTGGCTTGGCCAAAGGCAAACAGCAGCTGAGGCAAAGGCAAGATTTAACCCATCTCTTCTGCCTTCCAGATTCAGGCCACCTTAGGGAAAGGAGTGACACAGTCCATATGGAGCTTTGGCAGGTCCTTGTGGAACAGCGGGAAGATAGCAGAGCAGGAGTGACTGGGCGCAAGAAGGCCAGAGAGGATCCAAATTAGAAGTGTTTGAGAAGTAGAGTGAGAGAACTTGGTGCCTGTCAGTGGTGAGGGGAAAGGGGAAGTCTGGGACCTTGGCAACACTGACGGACAGTTGTGCTGGGGGGTGGTGCCCCTGGTTCATCCTCCAGCCAGGATGAAAGAAGCCAAGCATGGGGCTTCTCCTAGCCCTGGGACCATGTGGGGTGGTTCTGCTGATTAGAGAATGTGAGGAGGAGAACTGGGGGAGGGGGCACCTCTTTCCTTTTCCAGATATGCTGTGAGCTCCGTCAGCTTGAAGGGTGGGAGGTGGGGACAGTCGGAGGGGACAGTGTGAAGTGGGAGTAGGCTCTCTGTGGAGGTGGAAGCTGTCTTTGTGGGCAGCGGCCTTGTGGTGTGAAGTGCACAGGGAGCTGCTGGGGGGACCGGATGTGTGGGTGGGGGCTATCTGTGGAGGTAGGAGGTTGACATGATGCTGGGCAAATTACCCATCTCCAAAGGGGAAGGGTGATTGGTGCCTCCTCAAGCACCAGCAACACCACACCCCCAGATGTGTATGTGTGAGTGTGTTGGGGGGCCAGAGCAGTGGGTGTTCTTACCTGAGCTGGGGGTAAGGAGGCGGCTGGTCCCCCTTCCCTGGGACCCATGGGGCCTGGACTGGGGTGGGAGTCCCCTGCCCAGGGGCGGCCCTCCAGATGCTGCCGCCTATGGGGGGAACCAGGGGTCAAGGATGAATGAGCGGAGCAGGAGAGGAGAATGGGAATGGAGAGTAGAGGGGGAGGGGACAAGGGCCTCTGCCCGGCCCCGCCCGCGTTACCTGAGGCCGCTCGCCGGGTCGCAGGATGGCTCTGAGCCTCGGCGGGCCGCGGGGACCGAGACTGGCTCGCGGACTGGCGGCCGGGCTCTCCGAGGTCCGCACCGGAGCCGCCTCCCAGCTCTTGTATCACTCTGTCTCTCGGAGGCGACAGGATTTGCATAAGCCCCGCCTAATCCCGAGCAAATCGGGCGTTGATTGGCTCCGCTGGGGCGGAGTGGCAGGCGGGGTTTCAGGTGGGGACTGGATGACCAGTGAGGCCCCGCTGTCGGAGCGCGCCCCGCCCGCCCGCGCTGACCTTCTCCGAGTCGCGAGGAAGGGGGAGGGCTGTGCTCCCCTCGGTACCCCGCCCTAGGGCTCAGACCCCGGGCCGCAGTCTGGGGCGAAAAGTGATGATTGAAGTGGATTCGCAAAAACAACCGCACGGTTGCTGTGGAAACGGGAGAGCCACAGCCGAGTCTCTAAGCCTTCCCTCCCAGGGCCCCAGACGGGGGTGGGGATGGAAGAGAGGATGAGTCACAAGATGTGACCCCCTCCATGTCCCACCCGAAATCGGAGGAGGGCGACGAGGAGCTGCGGAGTAGCTGAGGGGGGGAGGGAAGAGTTGGGGTAGTCGGCTTCTCGCCGCCTCCGCAACACACCCACTGCGCTGCCGCCGTGGGACTGCGCGGAGAGCGCAGCACGGATGGCGAAGCGCCCCACTTCTACCTGGCCCCAGGCTCCTCGTGCTTTCCCTACAGCCCTTAATTCCGATCCTCTCCAGACGGGCCTTGCTTGGTGCTCATGGACCCCCAGCAGGCCTCTCGGGATCGCCTCCAGAAAGTCCCTCTGCCTATCCCACGGACCCTCCTTTCCCCACCCTCTCATCTTCCCGTCCCGCAGACGGAGCCGGTCCCCAGACGCCGCCAGTCTCCGGCCTCGGATGTTGACACAAACCCGTGGCGGTTTACACTGAGTGGGTCTGGAAGGTTTCAGGGCCGCGGGAACACCTCTTCCCTGCACTTGGGGGTCTCCCCAAAGCCCGGCCAGGTTGCCCTAGCTGCTCTGGCAGCTGAGAGGTCCTGAACCAAGGCTGTGGGAAGGAACTCTTTTATTCCAAACTGGGGGTTGGAGGGGGGCGCTGAGGGGCGGGGGATAGGAGCGGGTATCTCTCGGACTGGGCCATGTGCAGGGGAGGGACTTCGAGGCATCTGTCAAAAAAGTGAGGCGGGGCTTCTGGAGATTGGTCGAATGGGAGCTGGAATTCTAAAGGAGGGGCGGAGCTTCCGCCAAAAGAGCAAAAGTTGAAATGGGCCGGGTGATGGGGAATGAGGATAGGTCAGCCAAGGCTGATCCTCAAAATTCCTGGACCAGGCTCCGTGGGGGAGGAACCGGAGGATATTTTTTTTAGGAACCCATTTAGGTCCCATTCCCTCTGGAACTCGTTTTGCAGTCCCATTCTTCGGGCTGCAGGCTGTCTTCTCTCTGGTGGTCCCCACAGGATGACAGCACTACTTAGGCCTCCAGTTAGCTGGCACATCCTGACCCCTTGGTTGATGATTCACGGGGACAGGGCTTTGAAAGCCCTGACAGTGTCATTTCCCGAGCACCTTCTCTGCTGTGGGCCCTGGGGACCTAGAGATAGGCAAGAACTCCCCCATGTTCACAATGAAGCGGGTACTATTATGACTCCCATTTAACAGATAAGGAAGTTGAGGCTCAGAGCGCTTAAGTGACTCGCCGGAGCTCACAAAGCTAGTAAAGCTGCAGGGCTGGGATTTGAAACCAAGCAGTCTGGCTCCAGGACCCGCCCGCCTAGCCAGAAAACAATACTGCCTCTCTTGAAGATCTTTCAAGTCCTTAAGTGCAGAGACCTTGGATTAGAATGTTCTTTTTCGGACCCTCCAAGCCACGGGAAAGGCAAAGCTCAACTTCTGGTGAGCAGCTTCTCTGACTCTGAGGTGGTCAAGACTTGGGATTCCAGCAGTAGCTGTCATAGTAGAGCTGGTAACTGTGAGAACAAAAAGAAGCTCCCCTGAACTGCAAGAGGGCTAGAGTGTGGCTGCTCCCGACTTCCCCATCCCCCACCCAGCCATCAGCATGCAAGGTCCGTGCAAGGGGCAGTTGGTGAAGCAAGACAGAGGACCCAGGCAACCTCGCCCATGAATCATCTCGAGCCCAGTGACTGACTGTTCCTGAGCTTCCAGTCAAAACCCATCTCACCTGCTCTAAGACTTGAGAACTTGATCTTGACCCTGCATCTGCCTTTAGGTTTGATGTTTAAAACAACAACAGCTGGGGGCGCCTGGGTGGCTCAGTGGGTTAAGCTTCTGCCTTCAGCTTAGGTCCCTAGTCGGGCTCTCTGCTCAGCGGGGAGCCTGCTTCCTCCTCTCTCTCTCTGCCTGCCTCTCTGCTTACTTGTGATATCTCTCTCTGTCAAATAAATAAATAAAATATTTTTTTTTAAAATACCTAACAGTCCATTCAGACAGGAGCATGATCAATCAAAGTGGATGCTGGCCTTAGTGCTAGACCAAAGACTTAGTAGGTCTCTGTTCTGCCAAGAGCTAGCACTTCAGCTACTGGATCAAGGGAAATAGGAGAGAAGCTAGGGATGGGGTGGGGAGCCCAAGGCCTGTGGTTCTCTATTTCCAATCAGTCTGGAAGTATTTTGATGTTTTTCTCAACCAGCTCAGCTGTACCAGGCCTGGGGACTGAATTTCAGCCCGGGCAGCATGACTTTATTTCATATAGGTCATTAGCAACAGAGTTGGGATACCCATCCAGGTCTGATTCCAGAATCCACACTCTTACCACCGACTGATCTGTGTTCCTAGGAAGAGGTAGTCAGGGTTTCCACTTCCTGCAGCTAAAAGCCAATCCCAAAGAATGAGATTTAAGTTCGGGGACTTATGCTGTGGCCTTGCTATTCTCAGGCTTGGAGCCTTGACAACACCTGTCCCATGTTGTTGAAGGAGTGGGCCCTACCCCTGCAGAGTGAGGAGGGCAGAGCAGGCTGCCTGGAGCAGCGTGCTTGTGTGGGAGAACCCAAGATGGGGGCACAGAGGGGGAAACCCAGTAGGGTTTTGATGAGGGCAGAGGACTGCAGACAATGGCCCCTTCCGTCTGCTTCACCAAATGCTAACATTCCTCACTGTTGGGTAGGGACAAGGCCTTTATGATGGATAACACCTCCCTAACTCCCTGGGTTTCCTCAGCCCTGGCTAGTGCAGCCTGGTGACAGCTAGAATTCCCCTGGGTCCTAGATATTTCACAGCCTTTATGGCTGGGAGAGAGTGAGATCACCAGCTTTGGGCTCCTTCCCTCTCCCTTATTGGCTAAGGAGGACTTTTTTTTTTTTTTAATTTCCAAAATAGAAATCTGTTATCTTTTTTCTCTTCCTGTTAATACATGGTGGCTTAAAAAAAAAAAATGATACTGAGAGAGTGGAAGTTCCCCGGTAATTCCTCCCTTGAGCATTACCTGCAGGGGACCTTGTGTTTTTGTCCACCCTTCGTTCCACTTTCTTCTGGAGAAGCCCTACAGTGTAGTGGGTTACACATACAGACTCTGGAGCCAGGCTGCCCGGGTTTTCATCCCCACTCTATCACTTACCAGCTGTGTGACCATGGGCAAGTTACTTAACCTCTCTGTGTGTCCATTTCCTCATCTGTAAAATAAGGATGGTAGTAACAGTACCTATATCAAAGGGCTACTCTGAGTACTAAAATGAGTTAGTATGCACCAACTGCTTAAAACAGATTTTGCTTTGGGGGAATTACACAGCCCCAACTTATACATTCTTAGTGAGATTATCAGTCCAGGGGTCCTGCCCTCCTGTAGACAAGGGTTGGGCACGAGTCTCAAGTAGGGCTAAAGGGACACTCTACCCTCTGCCCAAGCTCATCTGAATCTGGAGTGAAGTGACCCAAGCACTCTAGATGGTTACCACTGGTTTATTCCAAGGCTGCTCTGGTGACTGTCCACTCATTCCTCCTATCTGAATCCCCAAGGGGTGAACTCTGGTACACATCCTTTCCAAGACCTAATTTTTCTGCTTTTCCTTTGGTTCTGTGAGCCATTCTACATCCCTCCCCCAAATTTCTATTCTTTCTTTCTTTTTTAGCTTAAGTTATCTAGAGTTGATTTCTGCTTGCTTGTGGAAAACATGAGTTTGGAATATTTCTCTATCCATTATGGCTCTTGGTTGCAAGTGACAGAGAATCCAGCCCACAATGGGCTAAGCAAAAAGAGGATGCAGGAAGAGAAAACCCAGGAGTAGATTGGACTCTGGGGATGGCTTGATTTAGGGGCTTAAATAGTGTGATTAATATAGGACCTCTTTTCAGGGCATGGCTTTGCTCTTCTGTGTTGACTTCATTCTTGAGATCCACATAAAGGCAAGGTATCAGCCAGCATCTCTAGGCCCACACACTCTCAAGTTGGAGAACCAGAGAAAGGAAGAGAGCTTCTCTTCCCCAGTGCAGGCAGCCAGTGTGCTGGGCTGGTTTGGGATCCATGCTGTGCTCTGAACCAGTCACTGAAAACAGGGGATACAGTGCTTGGATTGGCCAGAGCTGAGGCACATACCTACCCCTAGATAAAGTCAACTCCTCTCAAAGCTTGTGTCTGAAGACTAGGGCAGGTGGGTGTTCTTACCAAGGACAGCAGAAGTTCCTAAATTATAAAAACACATATAAGCTGTACTATTAGGGTACAAGCAGGAAACAGATGGCGCTCAAAGAGATGACTGAAGATAGGTCAGGGAGGGAACAATTAGCACAGTTTTGGGCTGTGGGGAGAGAAATCCAGAAGGTATCCTGAAACGCTGGGGCTAGGTCCAATGGAGAACCATTACCAACTCCAGGCCTCGAGGTGCAAGGGGAGGGAGCAGAACTGTTGTTGTAGGAGAGAGTCTTCTAACAGGAGTTGTAGCCTTTGGTAAGGGAATACAGCACTGCCAACACATGGCCTGGTACAGAGAGACTGAGAGTGGGTGGAATAAAGACCTTGACCTCCTTCTACTCCCACAGCCTGTGAGTCTCCTACTTATGTCTCCTATTGGCCAAACCCAACTGGAAGCCAGAGGGCAAAGAAGCTCCAACTCATGCGGTCCCCACAGAAACCTTGTGAGTGGAGAGAGTGGAGACGAGCAGAAAACAAACCTTATGGGAATAGAGAACGTCTGGATACACATGTTATGTATTTGCATGTAAAATATCTATCTACATATGTACCCAAGTGCGTAGGGTTCCAAGTGAGACAGCCCTTGGCCAAGGTTCTTAACCTCTCTGCAATTCAGTTTCCTAGTCTGCAAATGAGAATGATAAAAAGAAGTACTTGTTGTGTGAGGCTCCAATGAGGACAGAGTGCTTAGCAAAGTGCCTGACATTCACGTAAATATGCCGACCATGGCTGTGAATGTGCCCTATTAATTGAGGCAAAGGCGAAGCTGCTGTAACAGATAGACCCCAACCTACAAAAACTCAAATGCAATAGCAGTTTATTTTTCTTTTTTTTTTAAAGGAGAGATTTCTTTTTCTTTTTTTTTTAAATATTTATTTATTTGTTTATTTATTTATTTGACAGAGATTACAAGTAGGCAGAGAGGCAGGCAGAGAGAGAGGAGGAAGCAGGCTCCCTGCTGAGCAGAGAGCCCAATGCAGGGCTCTATCCCAGGACCCCAGGATCATGACCTGAGCCGAAGGCAGAGGCTTTAACCCACTGAGCCACCCAGGCACCCTAGCAGTTTATTTTTCATTTACATACAGTCTAAGGTCACTGTCAGATGGATGGGTGGCTCTCCCTTTACAGGGATTTGGGAGCAAGTGTCCATCTTCTGTGTGGTTCCACCATTCCCTGGGGTCTCCAGCCAGTGGAAAGGTGAAGAGAGAGTGGAGGAGGCAGACAGTGAGGTGACCCAGAGATTTCGAATTGGAGGAAGATATGACCACTGCTAGGCTGAAGGGGCAAAGGGGAAAATGATATTAGCCAGAGCCCCTGCTCACTGCATGCCTAAGTCGAGTGGAATGCCTGCTGCCATCACCATCAGAACCGCCACCATCAGAACCGCCACCATCAGAATACCACCACTGCTGCCTGCCAGAAGCTAGGAGCTCCTACTCTTGCTGATGCTAGTCTGGAAGTCTGAAGTCACTTGCTGCTGTTGTTGGACCCTAAAAGCCCAGCAACCAACATGTGGTTACTCGTGCAGGGGAATAGCGGTTATGACCCAAAGGAAGAGGCCTGCCCCAACTCACTCGGGGCAGTCACATGAGAACCTGTTTTTTCCTGTCTCCCTCCATCCTCAAACCCAGACCAGAGAAGCAATCACAAGGAAGGGAATGAGTGTCTAAGAGTTCCCCCGCTGCCTCTAGCTGCTGGAGCCTTAAGTCTGCGCTTCATAAGGTGGGGCTGGGAAAGAGCTTTGAGTCAAATGTGAAATGGAAACTTTAATTGAATTTCAAGAATCAAAAGTGACTGAGATGTTGGGCTCAGGGGTGGAGTAGGGATGAGTGGCCCAGTGAAAGGAATCAACTCCCTTGATTCAAGTGCTGATCTCCTTAGGGACCTCTTTCTCCTGTCTGCCATCACCAATCCCAGGCACAGCTCTTCTCTTACTCTGGCCCTGGGATGTCAGCCACTGAGCCCAGGGAATGCCTGCTTGGTCCTTTGGCCACTTACATGCACACACAGCCCGGCACACCTGTCTGCTCTGAAGACTCCCAAGGCCCTTTGGGAATACAGGAGCAGATCAAGGCATTCGGGGGCCAGTCTGGCCATTAGAGGGGGAGACCCAACGAAGAGACCCCATAACCTCAGTCTTCTCTTGTGGAAAACGCCTGGCTCAAGTGGGGCCAGTCGGATGTTGTTTCCTGGGCATTTGGACTTTTGAACGGAGAGCCACAGAAACCCCAGTGTCATTAGAGCAGAAGCACATTGATGGCAGCGCTCTAGGGAGAAAGTCCTCTGGTCTCCTATGGGGGATTGGAGGGGCTCTAGGCCTGACCTTCTGTGAATTGTCTTGGTTGTTCAACCCCATCTTGAAATCCATGAGCTACTCCATGCCTCTTCTAATGTTCATCCTCTGCTCTCCTCACTCACCCCCCACACCTTTTCCCCCTTAAGTTAGCCAGAGCTGTTTTCTATGACTTTCAGTCAAATGATTGAACTAATAAAGGCCATTTAAGGTCAGAGACAGGAGATGCAGTGAGAGGTAGAGGCCAGCAGAGGGCACTGTGGGCTCATTCTAAAGGGGCTTCTGAGTGGGCCCCAAAGGTTCTAGAGGTCTTTGAAGGGAAGTTGGGTGGAGGAGCCAGGCAGTGGGGAGAAGGCTTTTCCTTGCAGTAGGGAGGGCACACAAGGAGATGGTGAGATGGAAAGTCAGGACCTTTGTTGCAACTGTATCTATCATTTCACTCACCGTGTGACCTTTGGCAAGTCATGTCACTTCTTTGGTTTCCTCATTCGTAAAACTGGGATAAGACCTACTTCACGAGGCTGTTGTGAAGATTAAATCCAACAATGCCTCTTAAGTGCTTGGAACACTGTCTGGCCAGGGGCACCTGAGTGGCTCAGCTAGTTGAGCATCACACTCTTGGTTTCAGTTTAGATCATGACCTCAGGGTTGTGAGATCCCAGACCCATGTTGGGCTCCATGCTGGGCGAAGAGCCTGCTTAAGATTTTCTCTCTCCCTCTCCCTCTGCCCCCCAACCCATGCTTGTGTGCTCTCTCTCTCGGTCTCTAAAAAACAAAAACAAAACAAAACATTGTCCAGCAAATACACTATTAATAGGTTTTAGTTATTATTATTATTATTCTCATTTCACCAAGCACATAATCAAAAGGTCAGAGAAAGAGCCAGAAAATAGCAAGGGACAGGAAAAAAAAAAAAAAAAAAGCCCACTGAACAGTGGCCACAGACTTCAGATGTTTCCAAAGAACAGGAATGTTATCAGGAGGCCCTTGATACAGAGGAAGAAGAGGAGAAGGGATAGAAGGAAGGTTGGTGGAATGGTCTGCAAAAGGGAAATGGGTACACTTTCTCCTTTGGGGCGAGAGGAAAGGCAATCAGGCAAACACCGGAAAAATTAGATACAGATGTGGAGGTCAAGTCTTTGTAAAGCACACCATGTGCTTAACAGTGAGGGTGTGGGCGTGGCTGGGAAGGCCCAGCATTCTCCACTGTCACTTCCCCAGACCTTCTTTATCACGTGAGCCCTATGTCTGTCTTCTTTAAGTTTTCACCATTCATCTACTGAATACATATTTATTGGATGCCTATTAAGTATTAAGCTCTGGGGATATAAATATAAAAGAGTCTATATTGGTCTGGGTTCTCAAGAGAAACAGAAGCAAAAGATGATAGAGATGGATGGGTAGGTAGATGGATAGATATATAATAGATAAAACAAAAGGTTTATGCACTTACAGAGGCTAGGAAATCCCAAGATCTGCAGTCAGCCAGCTGGGGACTCAGGAGAGCTGATGCTATAAATTCTAGTCTTCAATCCATTCAAAGGATGTCCTAACTCAGAGATGGTCAGGCAGAAGGAGCAAATTCTTCCTCACCTTTTGTTCTATGAGGGCCTGAATGGTTGGATGCTGCCCACCCACATTGTGGAGAGCAGTCTGCTTTACTGAGTCCAGTGGTCCAAATGCTAACTCATCCAGAAACACCCCCACAGACACACCCCAGAACAACGTCTGGGCACCCCATGGCCCCGTCATGTTGACGTGTGAAATTAACAATTACAAAGACCAACATGGCAACTCCTCTCCTGCAGTTTATGGTCCAACAGGAACAACAGACCCAAAAAGTAAAACCACGAGTATGTAATTCCATACTGTCACAATATGCCATGAGAGAAATGAACAGGGTCTGTGATCAAATAAGGGGGCACCGAACTGAATGCAGATTGGAGGTTTAGGGGAGCGTCTCCAAGAAGATGACATGTCAAGGATTGGCAGTGGCCAGCCAGGGGAAAGAAGAGGAAGAATGTTCTGGTGATGAAGGGTGGTTTATCACATGAGCTTGAAGAAGACCTCTGTAGCTGAAAGAGAAGGGAGTTCACTGAGAGAAGACTAGAGCCAGGAGCTGGGGTTTTATCCCTAGGGCTACCAGACTGTTTTGTGCGTGGGTGGTGGGTTATGTGAGCTGTCTGAATCACATTGTTTGGTGTTATTCAGGCTTCTAGGGAGAGACTGGGTTGGAGGGGGCTGCAAGTGGAGGTGGCCAAGCTGGAGGGGGCTGAAGCCTGGGTCCTGAGGAGAGCACCAGCAGCCTGATGGAAAGGGGTGACAGATAAAACTTGGGATTAGGGTCTCTATGCCTGCTCCCCTGGCCTCCCATACCAATACCATGGAAGGTGACTGGAAGCCTAACTCCCTGTTCTGGATATTGAGGGGCCTCTGGGTGCCAGGTGGGTAGGTGCCTATGCTTTAGGGTGCTGGGGAAGGGGAACCCCAACAGTAGCCAGCCCGTGGAGAGGGAAGCACTGAACTTATTCCCCCTTCCTAGTAGACCGCAGCTAGCTAGACTGAACTCAGGGGTCAATTCCAGATCCAAGTTCTAGCTCCTGATCTCGGGTGAGCAAGTGGGAAGGGAAAGAGGAGGGCTCAGGACAAGTCCGATTCCATCCCATCTCTGCGCTATACTCCCTGCTGGGACTTCCCCTTCAGTGATTACTTGGTGTAAGCAAGATTGATAATGGTCCCAGGCTCACAGGATTTGTGATCTGCATTGGGTGAGGCAATGCATGAAAAAATATCTAGCACGGTGTCAGGCACAGAGCAAGGAGTCAACACATGGAAGCTGCTTCCCCATGCCCAGAGAAACTCTAGTTTCTGGCTGAGACTAAAGGGCCATCTGGGGCTAGGTCATATCATCTGGGCTGGCTCTGAAGCCTCACTTATCCTCTACTTGCAGATGGAGCCCGGTTACATGGGGCTGGATAATCTCTCTTGAGATTTGGAAGGTGGGGAGGTAGCCAGAGGCAAGAAAAGGCAGAGCTCGAAGTGACCCAAAGAATAAAACTGGAAATGCTGGGGTGACTTCTGGGAATCTACAGTCTCTGTACACTCAAGTTTGAGAACTACTGTCTTGTCCATTTTATTTATTTTGGGTTCATGAAGACTCGAGGCCAAAAGAGGAGAACTAAAGGCAGGGTAGTGGGTACGCTTGGGTGAGGAGGCTGAACAGGAAAGACAAGACCCTCCCCCCCCCCCCCTGAATGAATGAGATAGGCAAAGGGTGAACACATGGGGCTTGACTGGATTAGGGAAATGTTCTTCCTGTTTAAAAAGAACAAACAAGGGCTCCTGGGTGGCTCAGTGAGTTAAGCCTCTGCCTTCGGCTCAGGTCATGATCTCAGGGTCCTGGGATCGAGTCCCGCATCCGGCTCTCTGCTCCACATGGAGCTTGCTTCCTCCTCTCTCTCTCTCTCTGCCTGCCTCTCTGCTACTTGTGATCTTTGTCTGTCAAATAAATAAAATATTTTAAAAAAATATTCTCTCTAAAAAAAAAAAAAAAGAACAAACAAAACACTTCTGTGATGTGAATTCTGAAAGGAAATCTGCAAGTGGGGAGAGATTTCTAAGTAAATAACCCAGTTATGCCCCACCCACACCCGCCCCCCATCGTGGCAGGACAACTGGGACAGGTGAGGAAATATTGCCAGCTGACATACTAGTTGGAACCTCACTAAATTGCAAAGTTAATTATATATAAATATAAGTTCTAGATTCATTAGTTCATTGGATACCCTTATGAACATTGATAAATGTCCTCCTAAAATAACCACCGCTGAGAAACACCCATGGCACTCTCAGCTACTCCGCCCACGTCTCTGCACCCAGCGCCCGGTGCCTTGCTCATTCTTTATAAAGCGCTCTGTGCTCTAGGGGAATCATCAGTTTATCTTTATCTTCAAATTACTCACGTGTTAGGGGATCTAAATAGTTTACCCTTTCCATCGGCTTTAATTGGTGGCCCATTATGCTTGTATAAGTAGTAGGTGGGCAGGGTGTTAACGTTTTCTTGGAAGATCCAGAACTTACAGAAAAAAATTTAAAGATGAACATCCAGGAGAAAGACGGTGGTGTTCGGGTAAATGTTTCTTTTAAGTATCAGAAAGAAAAATCTTCTGGCTCTAAGGGAGAAATATTCAAAAAGGTATTAATAATTGCTAGGCATAGAAATGTTGGGTCAAAGCCTACCCCAATTTTCTTAAAAGTAGAAGGTGCTCGAGCCCCTTGGTGCTTGTACTATTTGGAATGGCAAATCTGTTCTGCCAAAGTTCATGGCTTGCATGAATCAGGGTTACAGCAGATAAGCAGAAACAGTATGAACAATATAGAAAAAGGGAATTTATGAAGGGATTAGAGTTTATGCAATTGTAGGGTTCCCTTAAAGGCATAGTTGGCAGGGGCAGCTTCTCTCTATTCCTCAACATCTGGGGTTCAACTGGGAAAATCAGAGACTGAGGGCTAACGTCATCTGGGGCCATCTTCACACGCACATCAGGGATTTGATGCTGGTGTCAGTCAGGGACCTCAGCCGGAGCTGTTGTGTAAACATGGGACTGAGCTCTGGCCAATGGAATATGAGTGGAAGTGGTACGATCTCCTCCAGGCCTGGCCCATACAAACTTCCTGTATGTTCCTTTCTCTTTTCCATCTATCAGCTCAACAGACAGAAATTCAAAGACCTAGAAGAAGGGAAAACCCAAACGTAGAAGAAGTCTGGGTTTCTGAGGAACCGTGTAGAGCAAAGCCCTCACTGCCTTGCCCCGGGCTGGGACAGGAATGAGAGTACCTTGCTACTAAGCCGTTTACAGTTAGGAGCTGTGTGCTACAGTGGCCGACATTCACTACCTTGACTAATAACCATCTCTGCTCATTTACTGAAGTTACACGCGACCGGAGGCTTTCATCTGGTGGGATCTGATGAGTTGTGAACATCTCTGGGGGTCATGCTCAACATCACACTGTGACAAGAACCCTTTGTATAGGCACTATGTCAAAGGGTTGGTCTTGCAGCTCTGACCAGCTAACATGTGTTTGATCGAATTTTGATGATCTCATATACCTCTTTCTGACTAATGGTCACAACACATGAGTTCATTTTGTTGGCATTTTGTTAAGGAAAAGGGCAAACTCCATTGTCTTTCTATTACCCAGTTTATGAAAGAGCTCAAATCTGGGTCCATCTCTTCTGCCCCCATGAACTGAGATGAGTGTTTATCTCCTAGCTAAAGGCAGTCCAGTATTTATACCAAATCCCACAGTATTTCTATGTTATTGTCTCTCTTAATCCCATCAACAATGCAGTTGAACAAATTCCTCCTTGAGACACTTTCCTCATTGGACTCCTATAACACACCTTTCCTATAACATGCTGGCTTTACCATAGTCCCTTTTGCAGGCTCTTTGGTTGTATATCTAATAATATCTCAAATAAAACAAGTCCAAATTAGAAACTCTGATCAACCCCTCCAGATCTAGACCCCCTGCACGCATCCACACATCAACCCTTGGCACCACACTTCACCTAGTTGTTCAGACCAGTCACCCAGGAATCATGCTTTTCGCCTCCTTCTCATACCCCCAAACTCTAATCAATCGATAAATCCTACCAAATCCAACTTCAAATGATATACACCAGGATCAATCAACTTCTTGCCATCTCTGCTTTTACTGTTCTATTTCCAACCACCATCTTCTTGTGCCTGGATGATAGAAAGCCTTGGAATTGGTCAGCTCTCCTCCATGCTTGTTCCTACATTGTTTATTCTCCACAAAGAAACCAGAGTGATCTTTTAAAAGCAAAAACTGTCTTTTCAGTCTCCCAAACACACCAAACACTTTCCTACCTCAGGGCCTTTGTACTTGTGGGTCTCTTTTCCTGGAACATTGAATGACTATTTCTTTTCTTTTCTTTTTCTTTTCTTTTTCTTTCTTTCTTTCTTTCTTTCTTTCTTTCTTTCTTTCTTTCTTTCTTTCTTTGTCAGAGAAAGAGCGTGTGCACAAGCAGGGGGAGAGGCAGGCAGAGGGAGAAGCAGGCTCCCCGCTGATCGAGGAACCCAATGCGGGGCTCGATCCCAGGACCCTGTGATCACAACCTGAGCCAAAGGCCGACACTTAACATGACCCAACCAGGCGATCCTGAATGGCTATTCCTTATGCTTCAGATCCCAACCCATATGGCATATCCTCAAAAGCACTTGACACCCTGTATGAATTAGGTTCTCCCTTTCTTGCTGTTCTCTGTCACAGGACCCTATTTATTTTTCAGTAGGACTCATAATTATATTTTTGTTTACCTGTTTATATTGTTGAAATGTCGATCTTCATGAGATGATAACCTCCATAAGGGTGAGTGCTATGGACTGAATTGTGTGTCCCTCTACACCAAAATTCATAAGTTGCTCTAACCCCCAGTGTGCTTGAAGATACGGTCTTTAGGAGGTAATTAAGATTAAATGAAGTCATGGGCCCCCTGGGGTAGCTCAGTCGGTTAAGCATCCAATGCTTGGTGTCAGCTCAGGTCATGATCCCAGGATGGTGAGATCAAGCTCCATCTTGGGCTTTGTTCTGGTTGTGGAGCCTGCTTAGGATTCTCTCTCCCTCTGCCCTTCCCCCCACACACATTTCCACGCTCTCTCTCTCTCTCTTAAAAAAAAAAAAAAAAGATTAAATGAAGTCATAAGGATAGGGTGCAAATCTAATAGGACTGATGGACATAGAAGAGGAAGAGTTCTCCTTCCCTCCCTCCCTCTCTCTCTTAATCTTTCTTCCCCCTTCCTCCACCCCAAGTATACACACTAGGGAAAGGCCATGGAAGAACGTAGTGAGAAGGTGGCTGTCTACAAGCCAGGAAGAGCACCCACGCTAGGATCTGGATTTAATCTGACATTTCCCAGCCTCTAGAGCTGTGAGAAAATACATTTCTGCGTAAGCCCCCCAGGCTGTGGTATTTTGTTATAGCCGTCCACGCTAAGACAGCAGAGTCTTTGCAGAGTCTGCTTGTCTCTATGTTTTTATCTCTTGCACTTAGCATGGTGATCTGCACATAGTAGGCATGCAAAAATTATTTGCTGAATGAATGAATGAATGAATGGGCTCCACACAAGCTGCTTGTCCTACCCTTTCAGCTATTTATGCCACACCCGTGCCAGTCCTCAACTTCCCTAAATGTGAGGACCATGTCACAGGAATTTAAAGAGCAGCTTTTCCTTTCTCCTGCCCCTTTCTTGATTACTGGAAACATTACTGATAGATGACTGAGCCGCTTCCCACTTGTGGTGACACTTTATCCAGAATTTAGCTATTCAAGATTGCCACATGAGATGAAACCTGTTGGCCTTCCCAGGACTAAATGTAACCAGCTCTGGTTAAAAAATGAGGCCTCAGGGGGCATCTGGGTGGCTCAGTCAGTTAAGTTTCCGACTCCTGGTTTTGGCTTGGGTCATGATCTCTGGGTCCTGGGAAGGAGTCCCCCATCAGTCTCCACTGAGCAGTGCGGAGTCTACCTGAGACTGTCCCTTCCTCTCCCTCCCTCTCTGCTCCTCCCACCCTGTTGTGCTCCCTCCCGCACAGGCGTGCTCTCTCTCAGAAAGAAAGAAAAGGAAATAAGGAAGAAAGAGAGAGGAAGGAAGGAAGGAAATCTTCAAAAAACAAACAAAACACAAAAACAAAAACCCTAGGCCTGTCCCCTGGCCCTCACTCAGGGTTGGGTTAATGGGTAACCGGGTTTGGGGTTTGTCCCTGTTTTCTGTGAAAACCGTGACACGCGGCGTGATGACCCCGTGCAGGGAACACTGGGGAGCAGGAGCGCGCATCACCTGCCCAGCCTTGGCCCAGAGCTCGGGGTTTCTGTTGGGCGCAGCGCGGGGGGCCGTAGGGCGCTGTCCTCCGCGAGGTGCAGACGGGAACAGGCGGACCTGAGTCCTGGGAGGAGCACTGCCCACCTCCCTGTGCGGCCAGGGGCCCGGCGGCTCCAAGCGGCCAAATGCACAGCACCGCCCAGGCCCTGGAAGTCCAGGTGCGGACACCCCACGGCCAGGTCTCTAAGAGGCACCCCAACTAGTGTGTCTAAAACTGAACTCCCGATTGCCACCCCCTCCCTGACGCTGTCCACCCCAGCTCCTCCTGGTCTCAGGAAGTGACCTCTCTGTCCTTCTGGCTGCTCCGTCCCAAAGCCCCGAGGTCATCCAACACCTCTCTCCCCCACAGCCCACACCTGGTCCGTGGGCAAATCCCATGGACACAGCCCTGTCTTCAGCCACTTCTCACTGCGGCGCCTCTGTCCGCCAGTCCGGGCCAGCAGCGTGTGTCCATCTGTCCTCCTTATCCCTGCCGCAGCCTTCTTGTGGGGACCCCCGGCTCTGCCCTCACCCTGCAGTCCATGATCCTCGCGGCAGCCAGAGCGGCCTTGAGTTCACAAGTCAGATGAGGACACCTGTTTGCTCAGCACCCTCTGATGACTCCGCAGCCCACAGAAAGGCCACCACCCTCCCCACACACACCCACACACACAGCCGCACACCCCGGGCTCCCTGCCCCACGCCTCCCATCGAGTCCACGGCGACCACTCTCTTCTGCGCCCCTGGCCTGCATTCGGCAGACTATTTCAGAGAAACAGGACCAAGAGGAGGCGTACATGTGTGTGGAGAGAGAGTTCTCCGCATCACTCAGCAGGCCAGTCTGAACTCCGCAGGGCTGGCCCGCAGTCTGGAAACTCAGGCAGAGTTGGTGTGGTCTGGGGTCCAGCAGGAGTTCTGTGTTGCCGCGTGGGGGCAGCATTTCCTTCTTTCTCAGGGGGACTTGAGTCTGGGCTCTCCAGGCCTTCAGCTGGTTACATGAGGCCCACCCCGCACATAGAGGGTAACCCGCCTGGCTCAAAGTCTGCTGATGGAAACATCCATCCCACCCAAAAAATGCCTTCATAGAAACAGCTAGTTTGACTGAAACACCAGGCACCACGGCCTGGCCACACTGGCACATAAAATTGGCATCATGCGGTCCCTTTTGCCATTCCTGGAAGAAAGCATCGTCCTGTCTCAGGCCCTCACCCTCACTCTTCTCTCTGCCCCAGTGTTCTGCTCCATGTGACTCCTGGATATCCAGAAGGTCCCCGCTCACTTCCTGTGGGTGTTGCTGGATGTCACTTTGTGACGCTTTCTTGGACAGTCCCAGCATACCCAGTCGCCCCTCTGCTGGGCTTCCCTGTGAAGTGGTCTCAGATGAGGCGTGTCTCAGAGGCACAGTTTTCTGCTCGTGTGGTCTCATTGTGAACAGTTGTGCTCTGGACTAGAAACTCCTTAATTTTGCAAACCCCACCCCCTTCCTATACGGACTTTGTGAGGCTGGAGCTGGGACTCTGGGTCCCACATTGGGCTTTGCTAGCTGGCTCCCTGTCGGACTCTGCCATTGGGGCTGCCACAGAATGATCTAGGGGAATTTGGGGTTTGTTTAATCAGATATGGTGGGACGCGCACACACAGAAATGACAGTAGTGAAGGAGGCTGCTTACGCACAGTCCTGGAAACAGGAAGGCAGAGCTCACTGTGCAGGGCTGCTTGGGGAAACTCCAGGATGGGTCAGGAGGGAGAGGGAGTGAGGGGAAAATGTGGGAAGAGAACTGACTGATGGGTTGCAGCTTCCACTGGAAGGAACAGGCAAGGCAGAGTTAGCAGGTCCTGAATTGACTAGGTTGAGTAATTTCCGTGGGCTCTGGGGTATAGAGGCTGTCCTTAGTTGTCTGGTACGTGGCCCTGGGGTGCCTAGGGCAAGTGAATAGTGACCTTGAGTGTGAAAGCCCACTAGAGGAGGTGGCTGGTTTGCATATGAAAGGCAAGCTCTAGGGCAAATTGTGTGCTACCTCTAGTTTTATTTTTTTTTAAAGATTTTATGTATTTATTTATTTGACAGAGAGAGAGGGAGAGACAGCACAAAGGGGAATACAAGCAGGGGGAGTGGGAGAGGGAGAAGCAGGCTTCCCACCAAGCAGGGACCCCGATGCAGGGCTCCATCCTGACCCGAGCTGAAGGCAGACGCTTAATGACTGAGCCACCCAGGTGCCCATACCTCTATATTTTTTAAGGTTTTATTTATTTATTTGAGAGAGAGAGAGAGAGAGAGCAGGGGAAGGGGCAGAGGGAGAAGCAGAGAATCCCAAGCAGTCTCCCCGGCTGAGCGCAGAGCCTGACATGGGGCTCAGTCTTACAACCCTGAGATCGTGACCTGAGCCAAAATCAAGAGTCTGGATGCCCAACTGACTGAGCCAGCCAGGAGCCACCTACCTCTAAAGGTGATGGTATAAGCAGTCCCTCCAGAGCCAGTAAGTCCCCAAGGTGCCAAAGCATCAAATAAAAGGAATCAAAAAGCATAATTACTAGAGGCATACCTTGTTTTATGGCAGTTCACTTTATTGTGCTTCACAGATAATGTGGGTTTTTTTTTTTAAACAAATGTGGCAACTCTGCGTCAACCAAATCTATTGACACCATTTTTCTTTTTCTTTTTTTTTTTTTTTTTTAAGATTTTATTCATTCATTTAACACAGAGAGAGATCACAGGTAGGCAGAGAGGCAGGCAGAAAGAGAAAGGGGGAAGCAGGCTTCCCACTGAGCAGAAAGCCTGATTCGGGGCTTGATCCCAGGACACTGAGATCGTGACCTGAGCCAAAGGCAGAGGCCCAACCCACTGAGCCACCCAGGCACCCATATTGACACCATTTTTCCAACAGCATTTGGTCACTTCGTGTCTCTGTGTCACATTTTGCTAATTCTCACAATATTTCATTACAATTATATTAGTTATGGTGATCTGTTGATCCGTGATTACGACTCGCTGAAAGCTAAGTGATGGTTAGCATTCTTTTTTTAGCAATGAAGCGTTTTTTAATTAAGGTATGTACATTTTTTTTAGACCACAGTACAGTGTAAACTAACTTTTGTATGCACTGGGAAACCAAAAACTTCATCGGACTTGCTTTATTATGATATTTGCTTTATTGCAGTGGTTTGGAAGGGAATTTGCCGTATCTCCCAGGTGTGCCTAGACAGGGAGGGAGCATGCAAGGACAGGAATGGAAGAAGAAACTAACTCCCTTGCCCCATGCCCTGCGAACTTCCCGTGGGCTCTCGAGATGGCTGACACTTTTTGTGTCACTCCAGCAATGCTCTGACTCCCTAGTAACAGCAGCGCCTTCCCGCTACAGCCCCAGAGTCCAGGGTCCAATTTCCTACTGCTTGCAAAGCCAGCCCCATTGTGCCCGTCTCAGAGATACCAGCACTAGCTAGCCCGTGCCCTATTCCCAAACATGGGTCTCAGCCCCATGGAAACTTCTTCCAGATTCAGAGACACCAGCATCCTCCAAGCAGTGCCCATCCTTAGAGGCCTGTGTTCCTGTTCTGCTTTGCCCTCCTCCAAACTTACATGGAGTCTGGATCGCTCAGCTCTCATCTCTGAGCTCCTTCAGCAACTTTTATTGAGTCCGTTAACACCTTTATAGCTAGTTAGCAATTCCTGATAGTCAGATCTCTCTGTTGCAATCATTGGTGGGCTTCTGTCTCCTGAATGGGCTCTGGCTGACTGAGACAATGTGACAGGAGGGAATTTTTTTGACATTACTTTGGTTGTGTTCTTGGAGTTGAACTTGGTGCTGACCTCCTTGCCCGTGGACAATGGGATGATAGTTGTAGCTGTGGAGGCCAAGAAGAACAAGGCTATACCCATCTTGAGTCTAGCCCTGACATAAGTGCAGCCATCTTGATGTTCCAGATGATCACAAAATATTTCTTGGGTTCTGACCTACTCAGGTTAGCACTTTAAACAGTCCCTCTAGGGGCGCCTGGGTGGCTCAGTGGGTTAAGCCGCTGCCTTCGGCTCAGGTCGTGGTCTCAGGGTTCTGGGATCGAGCCCCGCATCGGGCTCTCTGCTCAGCAGGGAGCCTGCTTCCTCCTCTCTCTCTGCCTGCCTCTCTGCCTGCTTATGATCTCTCTCTGTCAAATAAATAAATAAAAATCTTTAAAAAAAAAAAATAAATAAAAATAAACAGTCCCTCTATCCTTTAATGATTGATTTAAACCCCTGGACTCAGCTGCCTCTGTCTTTCATAACTCCCCTATACATTCCCCAACTGATCAATGTTGACCCGAGTAGGTAGGGACAACTCTATGCCCCTACTCAGCAGGAAGAAGTTACAGAAGATGAGACCTTCCACCTTCAACAACCTTAAAGATTTAAGGGTCAAAATTGTTCATGGGGAAATGTGGAGGCCGAGAAAATTAAGGCCATCCGACCTCAGGTTTAGCCTTAGCGTAGGTACAGTCATCTTAGCTCTGGCAGCCATCTCAGACCCCTGTGCCCAAGGGCTGAAGTTTCCCCTACTTTGCTTTAGTAAGCCCCACCCTGCTTTGGTTCCAGGAATCCACACCCTGCTTTAGTAACAGGAACCCATAAATACCCCTGCCTTAACTAAGCTTGGGGTCCAAGTCCCTACTCTGCTGTGTCGGGTATACTTGGGCCCAAGCTTAAGCTTGTCAAATAAACCCTTGTGTGATTGCATCGGTGCTTGGCTCCTTGGTGGTCTCTCAGATGCGAAAACTCGGGCACAACAGTAGCATGCAAAGACTTCACAATCAATCAAACTATCACCCCTGGCTGACGGTGATGAAATGCCTATTGGAAGTGCCAGGGTACAAAGCAGCTGTTTCCCTTGGTCATTATGGTGGAGATCATGACTACAAGGACCATGGTGTGGCATGAATCCTTTTGAATGCCCCAGAGTGCTTGTGGAAAGAGGACGGATGAGCTCACATGAATAGTCAGTTGGGATTATGACTGAATTTGAGGAGTCATTAACATATCTTAGAAATGGATGTCTTAAAAATGGATACAACCATTACTGCAAACTTGGCATCTTCTCATTTGGGGGGAGAAGATTAGATGTCCCCATTTGTATGAAGGACAGTTTTATTTTGTTAGGTAGAAAGATGGGGTTGTTTTTATTGTCTTATGGAAGTTCAAGTATGTGAAGACTTGTGCACAGGGGTGCTGAATAGCCAAAGGGAGGGAGGGTGTCATTTGTTAAGCTATTGTCTGTTAGCTCCAACCCGCCCTTCCATACTTTGCCTTGTGATGCGAGGGCAGGGACTCCGCCAATCACTTCTCTGCTCTGCCAAAAGCAGGCTCCCTATAGTCTCTGTCTACACGTGGTAC
Organism: Enhydra lutris kenyoni; assembly: GCF_002288905.1. NCBI lineage: Eukaryota > Metazoa > Chordata > Mammalia > Carnivora > Mustelidae > Enhydra > Enhydra lutris. The sequence continues at coordinate 10,432,697 of NW_019154093.1, forward strand.
AAGGGACGGCGAGGTTGCCGGAAGGAGGAACTGGCTTCTTCCCCTGGACTTCCCAAACTTGTATCATCCAGCAACACTTCACCACGGTCACAACAGACCCTCCTGTGGGGTTTGCTGATTCCATTTGGGGTTTTCCCAACATTTGGACACCAACCTCATTGCGCTTCGCTCAGAAAGTCCAACTGCAGCTGAGCAGTACCCCTCAGAGATCTCAGTCTCCGCTCTGCATGGCGTGCTTCTCAGCTAAGCTTGAGTTTTTTTAAAAAATTTAAATATCTTTCCTTTGTTCTCCCACCCCAGATGGTGGTATTGCTTCCAGTAATTGCCACCTCCAAGATACCCACAGCTAACCACTCAGTAACTTTAGACCTAGGGGACAATCACTGAGGTTAAATTCTCTCTGCTCAAATAAATCGTGCAGTTTCTATCTCCTGATCAGACCCTTCCCGATACATACACCTTAGTGTGGGACACCGTAGCACTGAAAAAGATATTTGTCAAACTAATGGCAATAACACTTATGAGCCTTACCGCCTCGGGATTTGTTATAAATGCCCTACAGGCCTTTCCTCATTTCATTGTCAAAGTAATCTGATGAGATAGGAACTGTTATCCCTAATAAAAAGAAAAATAAGTACTGATCTGGCATGAGTATTCAATTGAACACACAGCCCGGGACAGCAGGGGAACTGGATCCAGTACAGAAGTGAGGCTGTGGGAGATCGCATCTCCAGATTAAGTGTTAGCAAATACCTGGGGATACCGGGAAGGCTTCCTTCAAGGTAGGTAATGTACAGGAGCTGAACATGCCCTGTGGAAATAGAGGGTGAGCTTCTAAGGGCGACAGACCCAGTTTCAGCAGAAGGGGGATTGGTTGATTTAAACGTGCATTTCCTTACCATCTCATTCTTACCACAAGGAACCTGAGCCACAGAGCAGTTAAGCAGCCTCCCGTTGGTCCCACGGCAGGTCAGTGATAGAGCCAGACATTGGTAGCTACGGCAGGTGGCTTTTCATGGGAATCGGTTTCCTGAGGCCATATTTCCTTCCCTACAGGTCCTCATACGGGCCAAGCCTTCCTGGTCAAGCAGGTTGACCTCAGAGTTGGTATATTTAACCACTTTGGTACACTCTTTCTAACGGGAGGGGGCAATAGAAAGAGAGAGAGAGAGAGAAAGAGAGACCAAGAATATAGTATTGTTGGGGCGCCTGGGTGGCTCAGTGGATTAAAGCCTCTACCTTCAGCTCGGGTCATGATCCCAGGGTCCTGGGATCGAGGCCCACATCGGGCTCTCTGCTTGGCAGGGAGCCTGCTTCCTCCTCTCTCTCTGCCTCTCTGCCTACTTGTGATCTCTGTCTGTCAAATAAATAAATAAAATCTTAAAAAAAAAAAAAAAAGAATATAGTATTGTTAAGAGCACGGACTCCAGTGCTCCATAAATCTAAGCTAAAACCCCAGATTTACCTTATGCCACTTACACCTTCAGTGAACTCATTAGGTTACTTAGCTTTTCTAAAGCTCAGTTTCCTCATCTGTAAAGTGGGAAAAACAATATATACATACCTAAAAGAGCAGTCAGTTTAATCTATTTTGTATCAGTTTTTTAAAAGCATTACCAATTTGTGGTCCATGACTGCCCCCTAGAGGTAAGATTAAAATTTGCGCTCTATCCTTACACAAAATAGAGTTCCGAAAAGCTGTAAACTTCCCCAACTGTTCAGTGCCAAAGCCAGTAGTTTCTGCAAATCAAATGGCCCAATAACCACCGCTCTGTAGTGTCTCTGATGTCTTTGAATTGCAAGATTAGGCTTCTTCAAATGGAATCAGCAAGGCTCGGCCCAGGTGGGTACTGCAGGGCACGGTGGCACCAGAGAAGGGATTTGCATGAAACGTAAGTGACCTGCTATCAGCAATAACAGCAGCATGAAACCCAGAGTGTTCCCGGGTCAGAGAAAAAAATGATCCCCTCTCTTATACAAACGACTTCAAATAACAACAGAAAGAGAGAGAAGAAACCTGACCAATTCATTTTATTAGGTTAAACTAAGTCTGCAATCCTTTATCTTAAATTCTTTGGGGTTTGGGAGTTTAGAAAGATAGTACAATGTACAAGTTGTGTATAACACCTCCAGCAAAGTCTGGACCAACTCTGACAATCAAATATGTTAATATCTTCGTAGCATAACATACTAAATGGGATATGGGGCACTTGGATGGCTCCGTGGGATAAGCCTCTGCCCTTCTGCTCAGGTCACAGTCTCGGTCCTGGGATGGAGCCCTGCATCGGGCTCTCTGCTCAGCAGGGAGCCTGCTTCCCCCCTCCCCTCTCTGCCTGCCTCTCTGCCTACTAGTGATTTCTCTGTGTGTCAAATAAATAAATAAAATCTTTTAAAAAATAAAAATTGGGGTGCCTGGGTGGCTCAGACAGTAAGCATCTGCCTTCGGCTCAGGTCATGGTCCCAGGGTCCTGGGATCGAGCCCCGCATCTGGCTCCCAGTTCAGTGGGGAGCCTGCTTCTCCTTCTCCTGCTCCCCCTGCTTGTGTTCCCTCTCTCACTCTCTCTCTGTCAGATAAATAAATAAAATCTTTTTTAAAAAATTAAAAAAAATATATAAATAGGCTCACCTCAATTCAGATCAGGTTTTGCTGCCAAATGAGTTTGCTGAAGAAGTACTCTCCCTTTAAAAAAAAAAAAGCCTCTATTGTTAGCTCTCAGAACTTTCTGAATTTTAGAATCGCAGATAAAGACTGTGGGCCTATTAATGGATGCCAAACAAATCTGGGAGGCTAGTATGAGAAAAGAAAATTTAGCCCAAACTTGTTAAAATATTTGGAAAACTCCTAAAGTAAAACACAGCAGGATATAAAACAAACACACACATAACATGACTCCTGCTCTCCCATTCTTTGCCCTCTACTTTCAAAATATATCCAAAATATATCCAATATATATCCAATATACAATCCCACCACTTTTTACCACCTCCAGTGCCATTTGTCCCCCATCCACATCACCATCTCTCAACTGAATTTTTCTAATAGTTAGTTCTCTCTCCACAGAAGCCAGAATGGTTCCACTAAAACACATCAGGTCTTGTCACTCCCCTGGGCAAACCTCTGGTGTCTTCCCATTGAATTCAGAATAAAAGTTAAAGTTCTTACAATCACCTGCAAAGCTTTACATGATCTGATCTCCCAGCGATTTTTCTGGCCTCACCTCCTACTGCTTTCCCACGGCTCACTCCTCTTGAGCTGAAATGGCCTTGAGGCTCCTTGAACTGGAGGGGAAGATGGAAGCCAGGACAGTAGCCCCAGGCAAAACACCACAGAGTCCCACGGTTCTTACCTGAAGTCCACCAGGTTTGCATGAATAAATACTTCTCAGTTTGTTACATGGCGGAGGCACAGGCTCAGGAGCAACTGTGCCAGGTTCTAGAGACAAAGATCCAACATATGTATTTTTCATTATTCCACACCCACTTAAAGGATACCTGGTCAGATTCTTCATGAGAGTGACCTTGTGGGTCTGGAATCGTGCCAGGGACCCAAGGAACTGCCAGAATCAGATCTCAGAGCCTTATTTCTATGAGCATCTCCATGGTTTGGCCTGAGGTTGGTGCAGTCGGCTACTGCTTGGCTCTGGGAACACAACAGGCACAGGCCTTGTTGTCCAAGTGGGACAGAGAGACACACCTGACTATAGTTACAAGGTGTGTTTTTGATTGGCTTCTGGGTTTGAAAGCTGTGGCCTCCCATCTGCAGAAGCTGAACTAGGACCTCTGACAAGGACTGGCGGGTAGCTCCTGATGGAAGAAGGGGAGAACCAGACGAGCAGGGGCAGAGGTGAGGGAAAAGGGCATGTGGTAAGGGCCAGAGTTAATATGGAGGTCGGGGTTGACTTGACACAGCCATGGCCCCTTGTCAAGGGCTCTAGGAGCCTTGTTATTAGCATTCATCAGTGTTTAAGAAGGGAGCTCTAGAGAGTTTACGTTTATTTTGAAGAAAGATCACCCTAGGAAAAAGCTGGAGTGTGGATTGAAGGGGAAAAGCCACCAACTCTTTCCTAGTCAACTGCATTAACCTTCTGGTCTCCAGGATTCCACCCAGTCCTCTCTGGACATAGTGGTCAGAGCACTATCTTAAAACATAAAATGTGACCATGAACTCCCCCAGGATAACCTCCAGTAGCTTCTCCAAGCTGCCTAATCCCTCACGTGGCTTATGGGGCCCTGCTTGGTGTGGCCGCTGCCTACTTTTCCTGCCTGATCTTATGGCCCTCCTCTGCACCCTCTGACCTTTTCATTCCTTGAGTGTGCGCAAGTGTCTCTCCCTCAAATCTTCTCCCTGCTTCCTCCTCTCCCTGCTGCTTCCTCCTTTAGGCTTCAGCTTAGAGGAAACTTTATTTTTTTTTTTTTTTTTGAGAGAGAGAGAGAGAGCATGAGTGCCCGCATGTGAAGGGGGTGCAGAGGGAGAGAGAGAGAATCTTAAGCAGGCTGCACCCAGCTAGGAACAGGAGGTGGAGAGCAGAACTCAGTCTGCCCACACTGAGAAAGAAGCCACCTACCATACTAAAAGAGATGAGCATGCCTGCGTTCCAATAACACTTTATAAACAATTAATTTTCACCTGTGACAAGATATTCTTGTTTTAAAACGCTCCCCATCTATTTAAAAATGTAAAAACTGGGCACCTGGGTGGCTCAGGTCATCAGCCCAGGGTCCTGGGATCAAGCCCCGCGTTGGGCTCCCTGCTCAGCGGGAAGCCTGCTTCTCTCTCCCCACTCCGCCTGCTTGTGCTCCCTCTCTCACTGGCGGATTGGCGGATTCCGCCCAGGCCGGTTTCCAAGGCACCTGACACCGACCGACCTGGTCTGGGCGCTACGGCTCACTCCTGCCGGCGCGCCTCCCACCACCCCCGACGCGGACTGACAGCGGGAGGAAGGGTCTGCGGGCACCTAGACGCGGGGGCGGGGCCGGAGGGGCGGGGCAGGGGAAAGGGGGCGGGATGAACGCCGACTTCCGGCGGGTGAGCGCGGGAGCAAGATGGCCACTACCAAGCGTGTGCTGTACGTGGGTGAGCAAGCGCGGAGCTAGGCGGTATCGGGGCTAACCGGGCCGGAGTGGGTCTCGGCGTGGGGCAGGAACGCGTTTACGGTTGCGGAGGGTGGCGAGCCTTTGTCTAGGCCGGATCGATGGCGGTATTGCTTCGAGGAGTTAGCCCCAGACTTCCGCCGTCTTTCCGGGTTTTTTCCAAGCCGGCTGAGATCTAACGGGAACCCCTTCACCTGCTGGGCCGGGAGGATTGGTAGAGGAATATTATGAGGCTCCAGATCCTCGCGATTCATTTTACAGACCCTCACTGCAGCGATGGCTCAGTCCTGGCCCCTGCCCTAAAGAACGGAGTTCGCAGACTAACCCAGTAGAAGTAAGAAAAACCTCCGTAGCGAAGTTTGATGAGGACTTTGTAGCCTAAGTAGGGGCAGCTGTGTTTACTGAAAGGGAACAGCAAGAGCAAAAACCCGAAGGTATGAAATAGCCTTACCCATGGAGCAAAGGGGTCCTCTTGCGGGAAACCCAGAGAATTGAGGAAGCAGAGGGAAAGAGGGTGAAATGATTGACAGGGCCCAGGTCGTAAAGAGCCTGTGTTCGCTGCTAAGGAGTTTGTACTTTATCCTGAGGACAGTGGGAAATCTTTGAAGGAGTTTAAGCAGGGAAGTGATGGATTAAAATCTGCATGTTCTCGGGATCTCTCCAGTTGGCTGTGTGGAGGAGAGGGAGGCCAGTTAAGAAGCTATTGCAGTAATCCTGGCGCTAAGATGAGCGCCTGCAAGAAAAGGTGAAGAGGTGTGTTTCATAAGGATGGTTGAGGGAGCAAATGAGAAACGTGCTTATGTACCCAAAGGACTGAATGGAGCAACCCCTCTCCTTGGCTGTCACATGCTAACTGGGCTGCGGGAACTTCTCAAGAGAATGGAGGACAATGGCTCAGAAGGCATTTGGCATCTTTGCAGGTGGGTTGGCAGAGGAGGTGGACGACAAAGTTCTTCATGCTGCTTTTATCCCTTTTGGAGACATCACAGATATTCAGATTCCTCTGGATTATGAAACAGGTGAGTCCTTTTCATGTCTTGTTCAGAATCCTAAAAGGAAAAGAATTTGAAAAAATTCTAAATGTGCATTCTAATATGGTTGATATGTAGGAAAGTTCCAGAGGGTGCCTCATTAGGGCAGCAGGACAGTGATCTTTCTAGTTATAGCAGCATTTTTCTGAGGATAAAGAGTGAGCATCCTACTCAAGGTTTTAGGATTCGTGCTTTATGCACCGTTGATGCTCAAAATGTGGGATCGATAATTGAGAAGTTAAATAACTTCACTTTTCTGCTTGCCTTGTACGCTGAGGTTAAGGTTTTAATTTGGCTTTGGTAGAAGAATTGACTGCCTGAAAGATTAGAAGTATAATTCATTACTAAGCCATGTCTTCTAAAAGACAAAGTTCAGTATGGCTTGAAATGTTGTTTAAACTGGGAAGAATTAAAGAAGGAGATTCCTTCTTCCAGAATAATGATTGGGTGGAATTTCCAGTGTCAGGACATGGCACGTGACTGACTACACTTTCCTTGTAACCCTGTTTCTTCCCATTGCCCCCCGGGGTAATTACTTATTTTTGTCCCCCAACCTTTTTTATTTTTTTTCAGAAAAACACCGAGGATTTGCTTTTGTTGAATTTGAGTTGGCAGAGGTGAGAAAATTCTGAATTACCTGTGTTTAGTCTTGGGCTTCTTTTAGTGTTGTTACCGATTACAAAGGCAGCTGATCTCCCATTTGGTTGGGTTTCTAGGCCTCTAACTGATGCTTCCATAGAGACAGGAAGTGCCGCTTAATGGAAAGCTTCCCTCAGTTAATTAAATTGTAGACTATTAACAACACTGACGCGCCCCTCTTGCTCTGCCGAGCTCCTGCAGCTCTGCTCACTGAGCGCTCTTGCCTGGCATCGCTGGTGAATATTTCTTACGCCTTCCTCGAGATGGCAGATTGCTGCGCCAGCAGCTCTAAACTCAGCCAGGATGCGCTCTTTATTAGACGGACACACAGCCCAGGCAGGAGGTATAGATGGGACTTTTTCCTGTTTTGTTTTGGTTTTTTTTGTTTTTGTTTTTCTGTTGCTACGAGTATGTGTTTAGACGCCACAAGAAGCTAAACTTGACCTTGTCTTTCCTTGGCAGGACGCCGCAGCAGCTATTGACAACATGGTATGGCTGAGAATCTTCATTCTTACTGTAGTTGCTTTTGGGTGGTACGGAGGGGCCTCGTGCATCTGTTGTTTGCTGAACTGCCAAAGTTACAAGGTTGCACGGGGAAGCAAAAGGCTGTGGTCGTGTGAGAAGATTCACTGTGAATTAATCCCTTATAAGATCAGTCCTTACTCAAACGTCCTTCCCCGTTTAACAGTGATACAAATTTGAATCCTTGTCATTGGCCAGTCTCTCACCGGCTGCCCCATGTCTCGGATAATAAATTGCAAACACTATGTAAATTGATTGCACAGTGAAACTGCATATGTTGCAGAAGAGGCAGAATTTCATGAAGCTTCAGACTAATTACAAGTGAGAAATTCCAATAAGGATAATGCCAGGGCGTGCTCCCGATGCCGATGATTTTAATATCCTGGAGAGGTCTTTGGGAGTAATGATTAAATGCTGGAGTATTCGTGATTTTCCTATGAGATAGGAAGTGCAGTGATGTCACAGCATACTGTCGATAGAATCTTGTTGGAAAAAACACCACAAATTAACCAGCACCCATTGTATCTTTGCTCTACAAACTAGTGCGTAGTTAAACCTGAAATTTATAATAAACTTATTTCCCTTATTTTTAGTTGAATCACAATAAAGTCCCATTCCTTTTTTTTTCCCCCTTAACTTTTTACTGTGAAACTTTCTTCACTGCTCTAAATGGATTTACGTGAAGTGACCATTCCTGGTGCCAGTTATCTTTGGATGATAAAGTTCTTTATTCCTCTTCTGTTACCCACTCACCGAACATATTCCTCAACCCCCCGAGATCATTTCTCACCATTTCAAAGCAGATCTTGGCTTTTGAAGGTGAGCTCAAGTACGTGGAAACTACATGTATCCCTATAATCCCAGGGCACTCTGGATCTGGAGTCACTTTCAGGAGCACAGGCCTTTGCTAGTATGAAAGAAAGGTGTGTGATGGAGGGAAATTGCCTGTAGCGCCTGGGCTGCTGGCGGGTGGGCACAGACAGAGCTTGCTGCTGGGGCTCACAGATTAAGGGAAAACGAGTCATGAGCGTATCTCTCATGTAGCAGGAGCAAATGCAAAGCTGTCTGACTCTTGTAACCTGATGGAGTTTAAGCAGCTAGGTTTTCAATCTTTTCAGAATGAATCTGAGCTCTTTGGACGGACAATTCGTGTCAATCTGGCAAAACCAATGAGGATTAAGGAGGGCTCTTCCAGACCAGGTGAGTGGGGGCCCTCCACTGTGGGAGGTGGAGCGTGCCCTCCACTGTGGCCCTGGTTGCATTTTTATCCGGATTTACTTGGAAGTAGGTGCTGAACGCCGCTCTGGATGGTTTGTGTTGGCAAAGGGCATGAGCCACCTTTGTGGGAAATAAAAAAGAGGTTGAGCTTCTCAGAGTAATTGTTTGCATTAGGAGAGAAACCCTGCTTGATCTCCCATCTTTCCTAGTTTCCTCCACTTCGTTCCTGAGATGTTCCCATCAAGGGTTGGAACTGGCAAGGCTACACCTTTCATCTTGGCATAGTTTTGTTTTGTTTTAGATTTTATTTATTTATTTATTTGACAGAGAGAGACAGCAAGAGAGGGAAAACAAGCAGGGGGAGCAGGAGAGGGAGAAGCAGGCTCGCCGCTGAGCAGGGAGCCCAATGTGGGGCTCGATCCCAGGACTCCGGGATCATGACCTGAGCTGAAGGCAGACGCTTAACAACTGAGCCACCCAGGCGCCCATTGGTGTGCTTTTTTTACTTGGCCTTCTAAGAGCTGGACTTCAGGGCTGACATTCCCAGTGGAAACGTTATACTTGGGAGTTCCCTCAGCCGAAGCCTCTGGCTGAGAGGGTCACTATGTTCCACTTTGCAGACAGAAGCAGCTGGTGAGCCGTGGGCCGACGGCTTGAATTTCTGAGCATTTGTTCAATTCCTTTCCTTGCAGTGTGGTCAGATGATGACTGGCTGAAGAAGTTTTCTGGGAAGACTCTTGAAGAAAATAAGGAGGAGGAAGGGTCAGAGCCTCCCAAAGTGGAAACCCAGGAGGTGAGTTCGAAGGCATGCGCCTCCCCAGGGTGGGGGGCTGGCACTTTCCATAAGAGACTTTTTTTTTTTTTTCAAGTTTTTGTGGAAATTTGCAAAACATATTTTAAAACATATTAAAAAATAAGGTCTTAGTATTGTGGTAAAGGGGGTATTGACTGAGTGAAAGAGACAAACGGTAGGTCCCTCACCTTGTGCTCTGTGTGATGAGCTACTCCACTCTGCCCAGCCCTGCCCAGTCCCGGGTTGGGATTACCTGCTGATGAGGAGGACACCTGAGGTGAGGAAGGCGAGTGAGGGCTCCTCTTCACCCCTCCTGCCCAGTCTCTCCTTCACTGAAGCACTTTGCCCAGGCTCACGGCCTCCCTGTCCCTGCAGGGGAGGCAGGCCGGGGTGTGGTACCTGCCCTCAGTCTGCACATGGGTCCGAGGCTCTCCCTCCCTGGGAGTAGCCTGCGGGCACTCTCTCCCGACTCTGGGCGTCCCTCTCTGGCTGGCTTCTTGGGCTTTCCCAGCGCTCCCTGTGAGTGGTGTTCTCTGGACTTCTTTCTGGGCTCGGAGCATCCCTCTTCCCTTCTCGTCTTGGCCAAAACAGTAGCAGTCAGGGATCTTTGCAGCCTCTCCTGTGCTCTTGCGTTTCCTGGTCTCTGTTCTAGCGTCAAGCTGCACACGTTCTGGCCACCAAGTATCACAGGCGATGTCGAGTTGCCCAGAATGGGTGGCCTCCTCTCTCTAATCTTGTTCTCCATCTTGTCAATTTGCCACCATCCATCCGCACACACACTGACCCAAGCCAGAAACTGGGTTGCAAAGCAGAGCACACCTGTGGCCTTCACAGTCAGAGACACCATCTACAGAGCAGAGCCTGCGTGTCTTCGAGTGCTGCTGAGTTCTCTCGAAGACCTTCCTGAGTTCCCCTCCCCTGTTTGTCCCACTGCCCCCACAGCTTCTTCTCCTGCACGTAATAGCAGAAGCTCCCTAGCTGGTCTCTGGTGCAGTGTTCCCTAGCCCTTCATCAGGACAGCTAGAATGATCTGTTTAAGGCATAGACTGCTGCCCTGACTCCTGCCAAGAACTTTTCAGTGGCTCCTACCGCCCATCCCAAGGGATAAAGTTGGGGGGGCATGCCCCAGCTCCTGTCCCCCCACCTCGCCATCTCACTTCCACCCTCTGGAAAACCAGTCTGTTTCCCTATACGTCTTTGCTCTTGTGCAGCCTACGCAAGTGTTTATTGCCTGTCCCTTTCTAGACAGGGATTCTGTGAGGTTAGGGGCCTTGTGTCAGCATCTTACTAACTAAAAAGTGAGGAGGAGGAACATGGTTAAGAGTGTGGGCTCAGGGATGGGGTGATGATTGAAGTTTCATTTCCAGCTTCACCACTTACCAGCCTCTTGGTTTGGACAAGTGACTGCACTTCCTTGGACCTCCGTTTCCCCACCTATAAAATGGGGATAAATAGTAGTATGGCTGGATTGTCAGGATGGTAGTAAAGAGTTGATGAGCTAACAGATGTGAACATCGAGAATAGCGCCCTGCTCGTGGCAAGTGCTCTGTGCGTGGCAGCCTATCACAGCAGCCGTGTCCTCCGTGCCTGCGCCGGGTCTCAGCACACGGCCGCTAAACTGAGCCCCAAACCAGTTAGGAACTTTGGATTTTTCTCTTTGGAACATGCAATGCCTGCAAATATCTCTTATCCCCTTCTTAGCCTTGTCTCCATGGGGTGGGAAACAGGCTCCCTCCCTCCCCCGCTGTCTTCTGAGCAGGCCAGAGGGCTGCCCTCCTGGCCTCCATTGTAGCCAGCCTGGGGGTCCGAGGGGGCCCAGCAGAGGGGAGGACGTGCTGTCCGTCTGACTGGCATGAGATGAGTTTGTGGGTGTGGAGAGCCACGTATTGTGGGCCAGGGGGGTGGGGTTCTTTGACTGTGGGGCAGGGTGCGGCGAGCTGGGAGCTGGCATGTCTTGAGGGCGAGTGCCAGGGGGTCCCGAGCCTGTGGGGCAGGGCTGAGTTAGCCGGTGCTAGGTGGGGGGGTTGGGGGGGTCCCCAGCAATGTCACTGGGGGTCTGGCTGGTGGCTGCCTTCTGCGGCCCCAGGCCTTCCCTGGTGGCACCAGGCTGCAGCCCGCTCACCGCACCTGGGTTCTTGGTGTGGATGCGGAAGACTCTCTGACTTGGGGAGGCGGGGTGCTCTCCGACCTAACCATTTCTTCTGCGTCCAGGGAGAGCCCAAGGCAAAAAAGGCCCGCTCAAACCCTCAGGTGTACATGGACATCAAGATTGGGAACAAGCCAGCCGGCCGCATCCAGATGCTGCTGCGTTCGGATGTTGTCCCCATGACAGCAGGTGAGCGGGACTTGGGGCGGGATGCTGGAGGCCGAGCAGGGGGCCTTCCCCTGGGTCTCACCGCCTCCCTTCTTGTGCTCTTGACACTGTTGCTGACCTGAGTTCCTTTGAGGCATCTCAGACCCTCGGTTCTAGTAACAAATGAGTCCAGCCAGGCACTTTTAAAGCTTTATAGGTGCTGCTTTACTATTTTCTTCTTAAATACATTCATGGTAAAACAAAACAAAACAAAAAAATCGGACATACGTATTCAAACAATACTGAAGGCAGTAAGTAGAAAACGTCCATTTTTTTCCTCCCTTCTCCATATTCGGTTTTATTCTCCAAAAGTGACTGTTTGGTTTTTTGTTTTGTTTTAATTAATTATTATTATTTTATTTTGACAGAGAGAGAGAGATCACAAGTAGACAGAGAGATGGGGGGGCGGTGGAGCAGGCCTCTTGCTGAGCAGAGAGCCTGATAGGGGGCTCGATCCCAGGACCCTGAGATCATGACTTGAGCCAAAGGCAGAGGCTTAACCCACTGAGCCCCCCAGGCGCCCAAAAGTAACTGCTGTTAACTAACAGTTTCTTGAGTCTTTCTAGTGTAAATACCAACTTCCACTCATTTTTTTTTTTTAATCTTAATTTTGTTATGTAGACACATAGTTTAAAAAGTCAATTTCACAAAGCTTGTTTTGAAAAACAGCAGGCCCCTGACCCTGGCCCTGACCCTGGCGCCCCACCAACACCATCTGCTGCTCGTCAGAGGCAGTGGTTTCAACTTCCAGCTGGTTCTTTCAGCGTCTACCTCCGTATTGGTAGAGAAGAGATTTTTATGTTGCTACTTCCTGGTTTTTTGTTTTAGACCTCTGTTGGCTTTCCATTCAGGAGATAAGGAATCAGCTTATCTCTCTCGCTGTCCCTTCATCTTCCTTGCATAGTTACCGTAAGTTTGGTTAGGCCACAGGTTATTCTCACTATGTAAGCATCGTACTAGGGTAACCTCCTTTCATGCACAGCATTTTGTTTTCCTGGGATTCGTAATTGTCCAGTTTTCACACAAGCTTAGTCTTCTGTTCGTTTATTCCTGATGCTCCCCCGATTCTGCTGCCTGTGTAAATCTCTCCTCATGTTCACACACAGCAGATATTCTGTCAGTTTCCCTCCCCTGCAGAAGTTCCTCCTTGGAGCCTTCTGACTCTCCCCAGCCTGGACCGTGCTGTCCAGGCCCACTGTACAGCGAGTGTCGTGGGGTCTCCTGTGTTCACCTCTTAGGTTAGACTCTCTTCTGTCTTCTTTTTTGGTGTATTCCCTCATTTTAGTAGAAGACCTCCTTCTGTAAGCTTCTGCAGCAAAAAGCTTGGGAAGTCCATTTTTGGAGAGTGAAGGCGAAATACACGTACCTTCCCACTTAATGGACAGTTAGGGTGTAGATTTCTAGAGAATTCTAATGTCGTTCCGATTCTAGATCCTTTACATAAAACTTCTTTTCTGTCTAGTGCTGAGCTGTCCGATATAGTAGCCACTAGCCGTATCTGACTGTTGAAATTTAAATTAAATAAAATTAAAATTCGTTTACTCGGTTGCATTAGCCAGGGGCTTAAGAGCTGTTCAATAGCCCCGTCTAGAGGCTTGTAGGCTGTCTGTCCGGTGTTCTTTTTTTTTTTTTTTTTTTTTTAAAGGTTTTATTTATTTATTTGACAGACAGAGATCACAAGTAGGCAGAGAGGCAGGCAGAGAGAGAGGAGGAAGCAGACTCTGCCGAGCATAGAGCCCGATGCGGGGCTTGATCCCAGGACCCTGAAACCATGTCCTGAGCCGAAGGCAGAGGCTTTAACCCACTGAGCCACCCAGGCGCCCCATGTCCTGTGTTCTAAAACCATGTGCCTTTGGCTAAATCTTACATGAATCTGGATATTCAGTGGGCCCCACTGTACTAGTTTTCTCTTGTTGTTGTCACAGATGACCACAAACTTAGTGGCTTATGACAACACAAATTTAAATGATCTCCCATTCTGTAGGCCAGAAGTCCTGTAGGCTACAATGAAGATGGCTGGGTCACTGCCTTCCCTATTGGAAGTGCTGGGGGGGACGTTTCCAGGCATATTCAGGTTGTCGGCAGAATTCAGTTCCCTGCGTCTGTAGGACTGAGGTACCCTATTTCCTTGCTGCTGTCAGCTGAGGGCTATTCCCAGCTTCTGGAGGCTCGCAGCACCCACCCCCCTTCCTCCGTCTTCGGAGCCAGCAATGGTGGATCCAGTCCTTCCCACATTTTGAATCTTTCTAACCCCACCTGGGGAAAGTTCTATGACAGGCTCATGATCATATTAGGCTCATCCAGATAATTGGGGTTGTTTTCCCCATCTCGAGGTCCATCCATAACCCTAATCGTGTCTGCAAAGGCTCTCTTGCCATAACAGGTTCTCAGCTTCCAGGGACTGGCGTGGACTTGTTTAGGGGCTGTTACTCTGTGTACCACACCCACAGGACAGTGTTTTATCCTCTGGTTAGGGAAATTTTCTTTAAATTATTTGTTTGCTTTTGTCCCCTCTGATTTCTCTCTTTCTGGAGCCTTCCTAAGTGTTCTTTCTCTATAGCACTCTGTGCTTATTTCCCAGAGGTAAGATCATTTCATCTTTCTGAGGACATTACTGAGTTTTTTCTTCCTATATTTTATGTCTTAAATCGCTTTTTCCTGAGTATTATGTTTTGCTTTGTGTTTGGTCTGTTTGTTTTGGTCTTTGCTTTTCACATGAGATGCCTCCCTCATATGTAAGAATGGGTCCCTAACTATGTGCTTGCAGAACTTCCTAGGAGAACTTCCTAGGCATTGCTAAGGCTTGCTGGCTACGGCTTCCACTGTGGGGTGATTCATTTGGGGTCTTCTTCTGTCAGACCCCAAATGTCCATTTCCCTGACATATTCTCTTGGACAGCTGGGAGTCCCCTGAGAAGAGTCTAGTCTCCTGCTCGAGGCTCTACATCCAGTTATTAGCCATCGTGGTGGTGGGAAGTGGGGCTAGTGTAGAAACCTTCACCTAATTCCTGTTTGTCACTAGGGTCCCTCAGCCCCCAGCTACGTCTAGTGTATCCCCGGCCAGAGACCTCGGCTTGTACCCACCAGAAAGCAGCCTCCAGCCAGCTGCCTGCGGGGTGGGGGAGGATCCGAGGGTTAGCTGTTTTCTTAAATAGCCGACTTTACTGTTTTTAGAACTACTTTCACCTTGGACCTGAGCTTTCGGCATTTCTGTAGCATAGAGTAAGTTGGTTCTCAGCTCTGTCAGCTTTTAAGATTCAACTTTCTTTTCTTTTCTTTTTTGTTTTAAATGTTTCAAGTTTTTATTTAAAGTCCAGTTTGTTAACATAGCATATAATAATAGTTTGGGGAGTAGAATTCAGTGATTCATCACTTATGGTTTGCCTCCCTCTCTTTTTTTTTCCCCTCTGCTCGTCTGCTTCATTTCTTAAATTCCACGTACGAGTGAAATCACGATAATTGTCTTTCTCTGACTAGCTTATTCCGCTCAGCATAATACCCTCTAGTTCCATCCACAGTATTGCAAATGGCAAGATTTCATTCCTTTCTGTGAATGAGTGCTACTCCCTTGTGTATATACACCGCATCTTCTTTATCCATTCCTCAGTCGGTGGACATTTGGGCTCTTTCCATCATTTGGCTGTTGCTGATAATATTGCTAAAAACATCAGGGTGTAGGTGCTGAGATTCAGCTTTCTGAGGTCTGCTACATCTGGTATGATTCATCTGTCTGTTTCCTAGCTTTCAAAACTTTTATGTTGCCTGGTCTCCTTTCTCTCTCTCTTTCCTCTCTCTCTCTCTCTCTCTCTCTCTCTTTGGCCTTTTAAACCATTTTTTAAAAAATATTTTATTTGTTTATTTGACAGATAGAGATCACAAGCAGGCAGAGAGGGAAGCAGAGAGAGTGGGGGGGAAGCAGGCTCCCCGCCAAGCAGATAGCCCGGTGCAGGGCTCAATCCCAGGGCCCTGGGATCATGACCTGAGTCGAAGGCAGAGGCTTAAACCCACTGAGCCACCCAGGCGCCCCCTTTTTAAACCATTTTTAAGTGTACGGTTCACGGGCATTGATCGCATTCACAGTGTTGTACGACCATCCCCACTGTCTCCAAACTTTGTTCAGCCCGCATCGAACTGCTGATCCCATGAGCCCACTCCTCATGGTCTCCCTCCTGCCCCTGGGGGCCTCTCCTCTACCCCCCATCTCTGGATTTGCCTGCTCTAGGCATTTCCTATAAATAGAATCATACACTATGTGGTCCTTTCCTTGTAACTGGCTTTTTTTCACTTAGTATGTGTTCAGGGTTTATCCACGTTATGTGTTGGGGTTCTGTCCCTTTTTTATGGCTGCATAATATCCCATCTTCTGGATATGTGACATGTTGTTCGTTCATTTATTGATGGATATGAGCATTGTTTCTACTTTTTGGCTCTCATGAATAATGCTGCCATGGACATTCGTGTGCCAGTATGTGTTTTAACACCTATTGTCAGCTCTTCTGCGTATATACCTAGGGGTGGAAATGTACTCACATGGCAATTCCGTGTTTACCTTTTTGAGAAATTGCCAGACTCTTTTCTACAGTGGCTGTACCACTTTACATTCCCACCTCAATGTACGAGGGTCTCAGTTTCTCCATTTTCCTACCGACACTTGTTATTTTCTGTTGATAACGGCCATCACAGTGAGTGCAAAGCGGTATCTCATTGTGGTTTTGATTGGCATTTCCCACATTTGCTAATGGTGTTGAGCATCTTTTCTTGGTTGTATGGGTCATTTGTAGATCTTCTTTGGAGAAGTGTCTGTTCAAGTTTTTTACCCATTTATCAATTGCATTGTTCGTCTTTCTGTTACTGAGTTGTAGGAGTTCATTATATATTCTGGGTATTGAACTCTCACCAGATAAGATTTACAGATACTTTCTCCCATTCTGTGGGTTGCCTTTTCTATTGAGTGTCCTCTGATCCACAAAGGTTTTTAGTTTTGACGAGGTAATTTTATTTTTTCTCTTTTATCATTTGTGCTTTGGGTGTCATGTTTAAGAAACTTGCCAAATCCAGGGGCACCTGGGTGGCTCAGTGGGTTAAAGCCTCTGCCTTCAGCTCAGGTCATGATCTCAGGGTCCTGGGATCGAGCCCCGCATCGGGCTCTCTGCTCAGCGGGGAGCCTGCTCCCCCCACCCCTGCCTGCCTCTCTGCCTCCTTGTGATCTCTGTCTGTCAAATAAATAAATAAAATTTTAAAAAAAGAAGAAGAAAAGAAACTTGCCAAATCCAGAGTCACAAAGATTTGCCCCTGTGTTTTCTGGTAAGATTCTGTTTAGTTTTTCTTTAAAAAAAAAAAAAAAAGAAAGAAAGAAAGAAAGAAAAAGAAAGAAAAAGTAAAAAGAAACCGGGACGCCTGGGTGGCTCAGTTGGTAAGCATTTGCCTTCAGCTTAGGTCATGATCCCGGGATCCTGGCATCGAGTCCCACATTGTACTCCCTGCTCAGTGCGGAGACGGCTTCTCCTCCTGCCTGCTGCTCCCCGTGCTTATGCTCTCTCTGACAAATAAATAAAATCCTAAAAAAAAAAAAAAAAAAATGAGTTGCCCTCCATTCAGAGTAGAGCAGAGCTGGAACACAGGTATTCAATTTTCCTTTTTAACTGGAGTCTCTCTAGTCCTTTACAGTGTGAGGATCACAAAGGTTTGGAATCCACAGCATATTTTTTAATGAAAATACAAATACTAAACAAATATAGTTTATTAGAATCTAGCTTCAGAGGTTTTGTTTTGGGGGGGGTTGTTGTGTTTTGTTGTTTCCTCAGAGACTTTGGTGTTATTAGAGTACATGGGCTAGGAGCGATGGGAAGGGGGTAGCTGTCATGGGCAGCCCTGAGTCATATCAGATGCCCATCCCGATGGCCACGAATGTGCCACAGGTCCTGGTTTTCCTGCCGGTGCTGCCCACAGCTCCTAGCCCTGCGTCCTGCGCCTGACCCCACACCCCCGTGTGGCGCACTCCAGAGTCCATCTTCACGTGGTTGCAGCAGCTCAGCTGGGACTGTCCGTGGGCCCCACGGCCCCTAGCATCTTGCTGGCAGCTTTGGTGGCTCCCTTCCTTGTCTCCCGTGGAACGTGAGGCACAGTGAGCCCACGGCCCGACGAACGGCTCTCTTTTGTTTCCTGACCTCTATACCTTTTCCTTTCTCTGCACCAGAGAATTTCCGATGCCTGTGCACCCACGAGAAGGGCTTTGGCTTTAAGGGAAGCAGCTTCCACCGGATTATCCCCCAGTTCATGTGCCAGGGTGGCGACTTCACGAACCACAACGGCACAGGGGGCAAGTCCATCTTTGGGAAGAAGTTCGACGATGAGAACTTTATCCTCAAACACACGGGACCAGGTAGGAGCTGATGGGGTGTGGGGGGCTGAGGTCTGCAGGCGAGCCAGCCGGTGACCCAGCGCCAGTGTGCGGCCTGGCCAGGGTCGGGGAAGCAGCATCCATCTGTCTACTTCCTGCCGTGCAAACCCACCGTGGTCTAGCTCCAGCTCGGGCCTGCCGTGGTGAGCTGGGTCCATCAGCCCAGCAGCCCCGTTTCTCTGTCGGACATACCTCTCTGCAAGCGGCTGGTCCCCCAGCAGCTGGAGAAAGACAGCTGCTGTGCTGCGTGATCATCTTGAAATTCAGGACTACACTTCAGGGGCCTGAGCTGTGCTGCTAGAGCCCCTCAAGGAATCATGCTTGGTCCCTGTCCGAGACCACCATTGCCCCTTCCCTTCATTCCTGAAGCCTCCACAGCACCCTCCAAGTGGATACATGGCCCCCTGCATCCCTCCCAACGCACCCGCTCTGCCTTCCCTCTGAGGAAGGGCGTGAGCTGTCTCCTGCGGGTGGCCCCTCTGCTCATGGCCTGGACCCCATCCCTTCTCTCCCACCAAGGAAGCATAGCTTCTATAGTTGTCCCCCTGCTGCCTTGTGGCCGCGTCCCCTGCTCTGCTGGATCAGCCCAGCAACGTGAAAGTATGTGGTATTGATCTTTAAAAAAAGAGCCCTCCTTTGACTTGTGTGAGCTGTCGTCCATGCCTCCAATGCCCTGGTAAGGAAAACTTGTTGGAAAAGTGCAGCCTCCCTGCCTTTTGTTCTCTCTCTCCCCCTTCAGCCAGACTTCGAGCCCCACCCTGTCTCTGAAGCCACTCTTACCACAGATGCCAACAGCATCCATCTTGCCCGTGGCCAGTTCTCGGCCCACATCCTGGGCCGGCTTCTGGCAGCATTTCCACTGCCCCATCTCCCGCACAGACATCCCTTTGTGGGTTGGGGGCCGGGGGAAGGGGGTGACGCACTCCTTCTCTCCCCCAGGCCTGCTCTCCATGGCCAACTCTGGCCCAAACACCAATGGCTCCCAGTTCTTCCTGACGTGTGACAAGACGGACTGGCTGGATGGCAAGCACGTGGTGTTTGGGGAGGTCACAGAAGGCCTGGATGTCCTGCGGCAGATTGAGGTGGGTGGCTGCCCGGGCCCTGGGCCCAGGGGGACAGCTGGAGAGGGGGCCACGGCTGCTCCCAGGGAGGTCTGCTTCTGCTCGGGCGGCAGCAGGCACCTGGAGAGGGCATCCCTGAGCTGCTCCTTACTCTCCAGCCTCCCTGGTTTCTCTCCCTCTTCTGTCCCCACAAAGGCCCAGGGCAGCAAGGACGGGAAGCCAAAGCAGAAAGTGATCATCGCCGACTGCGGGGAGTACGTGTGAGTCTGCGCTGGCCATCTCTGTGCCGCCCCTGCCTGTCCAGGATCCATCCGCCTGGGAACCAACACGTGAGGTCGCCTGTCCCCTCTGCGGCGAGCAGGGATGTGTGTTGTGGCCCTTCTTGGGGTCAGCTTGGAGCGGCTCTTCTGCAGACGCGGCCTGGACTCCCTCTGGCTCTCTCCCAGGTGTGGCTCTGTGCCTGGGAGTGCACAGAGGCACCGCCTTCCCTACTGGGGTCGGGCTGTCTGTGGCCTTTTCTAGGCCTTTGCTGCCACGACTTCTCCTGGGCCCACCCGTGGGGCTCCTGGACATCGCTTCTGGTAAAATAAACCCTCGTTCTTGTACTGCTGAGTCCAGCTAGTTCCTAGGGGTTGTCAGGGATTGCGTCTGTGGCTGAGCGGTCCTGCTGAGTTAGGCTGCCAGAGGGGTAGGGCTTAGCTTTTCTTTCCTCCCTTGGGTGGATTCCCAGAGATGTCAGGTGGGAGATCTGAAGCCCAGTACCCTTGTCAGACCATGGTCAGGACAATGGAAATCAGAAATACCGAAGACGTCCCTGTGTCTTGCTGCCTCCACTCCTGAACTCCTCCTGGCCAGTCCTTGAGGCAGCAAGGGTATGTTATGATTCTCAACAATTCATTTGTTTCTTCATAGTCAGTCTACAGAGGTTTTTTTACGTAAGCTCTACGCCCAGTGTGGGGCTTGAACTCATGACCCTGAGATTGCCTGCAACTCTCAATTGCCTGCTCTACTGACTGACTGAGCCAGCCAGGCACCCCCATTCTACGGAATTTGTGAATGCTATTTTATAACTCGAAGTGCCTTCTCTGTGCCAGGTATTTTGCTTACTTGTCTGGAGGCAGGAGGTCACCCAACTCTGTGGGCCTAATTCAGCCTGCTGCTGCCTTTGTGCATAAAGTTACTGGAATCCAGTCATATCCATCCATTTACATATTTATCTGTGGCTGCGTCCCTACTTCAGGGACAGATACTGTATCGTCTCTGGGTTAGAGCTTTCCAGAGAAACAGAACCAGTAGGATAGGTATAGATATGCATAGAGAGATTGATTTATTTTAAGGATTTGGCTCCATGATTGTGGGGGGTAGCAAGTTGGAATTCTGCAGGGCTGGCAGGCTGGAGACCCAGGAAAGAGCTGATGTTGCAATTCGAATCCAAAGGCTGGCTGGAGGCAGAATTCCTCCTCCCTCGTGCAGTCTCTGTCTTCTCTCTCTTAATAGCCTTCCACTGATTAGATGAGGCCCACCCACATTATGGAGGGTAATCTGTGCTACTTCCAATCTGCTAAGATTTAGACATTGATCGCATCTGAAAAGTACCTTCTCAGCAACATCTAGACTGGTGTTTGACCAAAAACCGGCTATCGTGGCCTAGCCAAACTGACACATAAAATGAACCAACACAGCTTCAAAGCCTAAAATATTGACTACTCAAACCTTTACAGGAAGAGCTTGCTAATTGCTGAAAGACATGGCCCCACCCCATGCTGAGCTCTGCTCCTTCTAATGCAGCCACTGCTCACATCAGGCTGGCTTCTCTCTCCCTTCCCTCTCCACATGCTTCCCTCCCCACATACTGCTCAGTCAGGTGGTTTTCGAGAATCTCTCACCTGCTGAAGGCCCAAGCAGGGACTGAGCCCCATGGCCACTAGACACCTCTCTGTGATTGGGTTACTAGGACCGATTCAGAATCCACTGGGCTGGGCTTTTTCATCTTGAGATCTGGACAAGCCAGGTGCAGGAGAGGCCTGATGCCTCCTGGCCCTGGTGGCCCCAGGAGCGCTCCTGTGAGGGAGGATGGCATTCTTGCCCTGCCTCTGGCTTTTCTGGGCCCAACAGACTCCCAGCCCTTAGCTGAGCTCCTGCTTGGGGTTTCCATCTCCCTGTGGCCAGGATATACCACATGGTTACCCTTGGCCCCGTGGGGCTCCCAAAGGAGACCTTCCCCCAAAGCAAAGGCCTCCACTGTGAGGGCAAACGCTGGCCATCACAGGTCAGTCAGTCACTAGGAAAGTTTGTGTTTAAAGGGCATAGCATGGCCACCTCCCAAGAGGGGACTAACTTCTGTGACAATGACCTTGTTGCTTTCTCTTCTTCTCTGTTAGCACCCACTGGGCACCACTGCCCCTCCCAGTGCGCTCCGGAGTATCCAGGTATTATCATCGTATCCACAGTGGAACTCTATACAGAGGGAAACCAAGGCTCGGGTGACATGCTGCAAAGGTCACCCAGAATACGGCAGAGCTGGGATAGGAAGCTTGGCCTGCCTCCCCATAGTTCAGTGTGGTCCTGGGAGTTTTACTGGGCTCTAGCCTCAGGCTATGGCAGGGGCCCAAGGCCCTGGGGGAAGACACAGTCACGGTCCCTGTAATGAGTGTGGATCCTCTGGGGAGACCCAAGGAAGCCACGCTCTTCTCTGCCAGGCAGGAGGGGCCTGGGGCCCGGGGAAGAGTGGCCCCACGGCCTGGTTCGGCTGTCACAGCCCAGCACCAGCCTGTTCCGTGGGCAGTCTCTGCACTGACAGAAGTGGACCTGAAGGGGCCATGCAGCATTTGCTATGGCCCAAAGGGCAGAGTGCCTTCCTCGGTCTGTCTGGCTCCCATCCAGGGTGGCCTGGTCGGTGTGCACGTTGCTCATTGTGGCAAACAGGGCTGGGTTTTGCCAGTGCGCAGACTCCTTTGGGCTGTGGCCCTGAGATCAGGCCTGCGGCTGCTGGAGCTCCCTCTCAGACAGCACGTCTGCCTTCAGGCGCTGTGGGCTCTAGGTGCCGGTCATGGCGGCCTGCAGCAACCCTCCCAGGAAGGCATTTAGTGACCTACTTTTTAGTTGTGAACACTGAGTCTCGTAGCCTTCGGGGGTTAAAAAATCTAAAAAGCCATGTTTTCAAAAAACATTTATTAACAGGAAAATTTTTCTTACTGCATAATGAAGTGGGAAAAGCATATTTCAAAACAATTTATAGAAGACGGTATGATCCCAATTTTGTAAAAATATCTGTCTATAATAGATAAACATCTGTATGTGTATATGCTAAGAAAAAAGCCTAGAAATAAATTCACCAAAATATTAAGTATGTTTATGAGTCATACAACTGTGATTTCAGTTGCATTTTTTTTTCCAATTTTTCCTCCAAAACTGCATTATTTTTGTAATAAATGAAAAACCCATTTTTTAAAAAGGTGGGTCAAGCTTTGTACCTTCAGCAGACTGGTGGGTTCCCCTTGCCTCTGGGAACACAGGGAAATATTCACAGCCTTGGCCATAACCAGGCATTTTCCTTAGGCCTTGAAAGCAAGTGGGAACACAAGGTCTTCCCTCCACAGATTGCAGGGTCTAGATTTTCCAGGAAAAAGCACAACTCTGAAATAAATACTCCACCTACAGCACACTTTCTGGGAGGAGGTTTAGTGGACAAACATGGAAAGGGCTAAGCAAATCAGTAAATCCTTTTGTAATGATGCCAACAGGCGCCTGTTGCTAAGTGTTCAGATGGCAGACATTGTCCTAAATGTGAATGTCCATATGTTTGTAGTAGCCTGGAAGGAAAGAACCAATACCTTGCTCCACAAAAGAAAAACGGATTCAAACCCATTTGACTTCAAAATTCTGTCCTCTTGCTATGCTGCCTCTTTTTCTAATTCTTAGGGATTTTTCCATTTTAAGGTGGGTCGCTTCCCCACCTTAGAAAACTGTGAACACTGATGCGCTGACTTGGCCTCGAGGCCAGCCTCGCACTGCCCAAACCAAGACTGACCGCCGCGTTTCTTCTCAGCCTTTTCCCACAGCCCCCGCCCCTTCCTGGCTGACTCCTCAGAGCTGTCAGTGCGTCTAACCAACCGCCCGTATTTATCCTTCTGGTCCCGTGCACCCAGATAAGCCGTGCCTTGAGCAAGAGAGAGGGAAACGGTGGCATGTGGGCCGCTCCCTGCAGCTGCTGTGCGTGGCTCAGCAAAAGGTACCTGGGAATACACAGCATGCAGTGAGTGCGCGCAGTATCCTGCAGTAAATGGGATAAAATGCGCGGGCCTTGTATCCATTCACAATTTTTTCTCTGCTCAGGGCTTTTTCTGTGCGATCTCATTCAGTGACGGCGTGGATGGCAACAGTTGCTGTAAGTCTGACCCAGGTCGGCAGGCAAAGGCTTACTCTTCAGGTGCTGGGCATGCAAAAGGAGGGTGACAACCTCCAGGCATTCGTGCTATGCTCACCCTGACAGGTGAGGTGCACTCCTAGTCTATCAACCTTTGAGTGATTTGACAGACATTCCTGGTGCACCCCGAATTGTGCTGGGCTGTTGGCTGGGCACAAAACATACCAGGTGAAGTAAAAAATAGTTAAAATAATTGGCTAATGTTAAATTTATATTTGCCTAAAGGACAGTCCTTGATGTTAGGAAGACAGAAGCGTCAAAGGACTAGAATGGCAGGTTCCCTATTATATACCAACTCTGATCTGACTGCCACTGGACCCCTAAGTTCAGGATCATGAGGCTGTTTCTGGGCACAGTGTAAGAAAGGGCTGGCAGACAGATTCCTGGCAGGAGGCCCTTTGGACACCCAAAAAGCCCACTGCCTTCAGGTACAGATGGAAAATGAGGCCCAGAGGGAGAAGCCACCTATGGGTCTGGTCTCCTAACCTCTAAGCCAGAGTTTAGATCCCTGCACTGATGGGGAACTCACCACTTTGTCAAGAGTCTGGGCCCAACCTCTGTGTACAGGGAGAGTCTCCCTCTGTGCTCACTCCAGACTCGCCTCCCAATCCCTGTGGAGGGGCCTCTGTCCTGCAGCAGGGCCCCAGCGTCCACACCTGCTGTCCCAGGCCCCTCCTCGGGGTGTGGAATGACTGCTGAAGGACTCATCCTTGGGCACATGGGGGGGCTCCACCTCAGCTGGGCTGTGCCTGTGGGGTGGGGCAGCCCCACGAACTGCTTTTAATGACAGTATTTGAGAGTTTGGGCAGCTGGACTCTGCGCCAGCAGGTAAATTACAGGCTTAGTAAGTCAGAAATCAAATAAACAGCCCAGCCGCCTGCGGTGGCTGCTCCAAGGAGAACAGTGGTTTCCGGGAACCTCCCCACCCAGGGCCAGCCACATTACTACCTGTCACTCCCCTGGGACAGGGGCCTTTTCTTTGGCTCACAGGTCTTGAGAAACAGGACGGCGCTCCAGGGCGTACAGGGTGGTGCAGATTATGATAGCCTGTTTCTGACAACTTCTGGACATAAGCAGGTGCTGGGAGGCCCTAGCCCTGGCCACAGGCTGCCCAGGGTCACAGAGGTGTGGCTGTGGATGAAAGGGATCGCTCCTTAGCACGCCAGAAGATGGCGAACAGTTTTTACTTCACGTGTCAACTCTGATCTCTTGGCAGTGCCGTGTAGAGTTTTAATATGGATCATTTTGAAATTCTATACAGGTTTGGAAAGAAAAAATATCAAGTTTGGTGATTGATGTTTGCCAGCCAAAGGGAAAGCGGAATGATGTCATCTGTGCTGAGTGTTGTCCTCCTGGACCACCCAATGTATCCACCTGCTAGGCTCAATAAAAAGGTAACTTCTCCAGGGAGCTAAGCTCCTCATGATTCAACGTGGCGACAGACAGGCGAATGAGGCCCTCCAAATTTTTTGTTTCTACAAAGGTCAAATGTCCATGCCTGGCACTTCTTCCCCAGACAGCAGAGGCAGATCAAGGCAGGAAGATGGGGGGAGACAGATGCCATTGGCCTTTGCCCTACATCATGTTGTTCATCCAGCTCATTCTTGAGTTGACCCACATGCCTCCCAGCAGGCTGATCGTTCAGATCCTCAACGACACAACAGTGAGGCAAGTCCACATTCTAACAAAAGTGCCCAGAAAATGCCTGGGAGGGGCAGGCAACCGGAGGTGGACTAGACCATGTCTACACATATCCATGCCCTGAAATGAACCGTGAAGAGCCCGAGGTAGCCATTTGGTGCCCCAGGTGCTTCTCAGTTCACCCCATATTACCCGAAGCCTGGGCCAGCAATGGACAAGAATAGGTCCTCAGACTTTTGTTCCAAATGCAAAATGTTGGGCAGCACCTGCTTTTGGAGGCGGCCGCTGGGAGAGAACCTGCTTGATGACTCAGACCACCAGGCCTGGAGGCCAAGAGACTGTCACAAACCTCAGGCAAGGAAGGGGGCAGAAGGGCCTGGAAAAGATCCAGGCCTGGCAGGAAGGAGAGAGGAGCACAGATACATTGATCTGTGAGGGCCAACCCGCTGGAAGTCTGGCTGGGTTTGAGGGTTTCCTGGCTCTGGAGAGGGGCCTGTCCTGGGTGGGGGCCCCCCGTGGCAGGCACTGGCCTCAGTGGCAGCCGCAGGCCCGGACCACCATGTTGCGGTGCTTGCGCAGGATGACATTGTTGCTGCTGTCGTAGTAGAGCACGGAGGTGGCGCTCAGCTTGGTGGGGGCGCAGCACGCCTTGGGGACTGCATCTGGCTTCATCAGGTGCACCTGGCCGGAGTGGGGGGCAGGCAGGCGTGAACATGGCGGCCCTGCCCCGGCACCCCCGCCCTCGCAGGCCCCAGAGTCTCTGGCCACTCACCCTCCCCTGCTCCGTCCTCTGCCTGCAGTGCAGGCAGGTGCTCATGCGGGGACCCACCCCACCCTGTGCCCCTGCACCCCTGCCCTGGCCCGCTGCCCTTAGGGCCCACCCACTCCCTTCAGACAGGACACCCCAGCACATGGTGTGCCCAGGAGCCCTCCGGGGACCCCTCTGCTCCTCTGTGCTTTCATGATGTGTCTGCATTATCTCTTGTCCCCATTAGCTGTTTGCCATCTGTCTCCCCTCCCAAATGTGGGCCAGTGAACGTTCCCAGAACCAAACAAAGCCCAGAATCCTCGGTCCACCCCCGGAGTGTCCAGCGCTCTTACTCCTCAAAGCACGTCCCAGCCCTGACAATGACCTCCAAGGCAGCTCTGTTCTGGGCAGACGGAGACCGAGCGTGTGGAAGCTGCACATGGTGCCGAGTCATGTGGCTCCCAGTGGCGGGACAGGGACCAGGTGTGGGGACTTGTGACCCTCCTAACAGCCTGACTGCCAGCAAAGAGCCTGCCTGAAGGAGCAGCCTGTTCTCAGCCTCCTAAAAATAGTTCTCCTGAGCAGTGGCAGGATGGGCTGCACTACCCGTGACTCCAGTCTGGGGCCCCCCACAGGGAGGTGGCCAAGGTGGGGAGGTGGGCAGGAGAGAAGATGAAGCCTACCACACCCAGGGGTGGTGGCCACCCTGCAGCCCAGGACTTCGGGCCTCTCAGGGCCTGCCTAGTGGGACTCAGACAAAGCTGGCTGGGGGCAACCTGTCTGGCAGCTCCAGGTGCGGGGACGGGGCTTGGTGTTTGTGGGTCCATGTGGAAGAAACTGGGGGACACCGGCCCACCTGCACCAGCCCTGGGGCTCCACATGTCTAGAAACCAGGGAGGGCCTTTCCTGCACTGGGGTGCTGGGGAGAAGTCAGGCACTGCAAGGGTGCAGCCTTCCTGAGACTCCCCCCAGACAAGAGCTTTGTTAGCTCAGTGACAGAAAGAAGGCCTTTTACCCTATCTGGCACCAAACAGAATGATCTGTGGAGGCTAATGTGCCATTCCATTCAGCCTGTCTTTGAGCCTCTGGGAGACCAAATTGGAGGGTCACTTACTGGCTGTGCATTTTTGGGTACAAATCACACATCTATGGGGCTCATTTTCTTCTCTGCCAAATGAATATAATGGTTCTTTTCTCATTTCCAACACGAACATATCTAGAACATGTATCCTGTGCCAGCTCTGCCAGGATGGGTCACAGAAATGTCCCAGACATGGTCACTACTCTCACAGACTCAGTGGGGAGGAAGGAGAGAGAGGGAACATTCCAGTGGACAAACAGGACCCATGGGGGTTGGCACAGCACACAGGTTCTCAGCACTGGGAGCATAAGCATGGTGACTGCACCTGACAGGGAAGGGCCACAGACACGAGGTGTGCAGGTAAGCAGGTGGTAGCTGGGCCCAGAGCGGGGGAGGCGGCCTTCGAGGTGG
This sequence comes from Enhydra lutris kenyoni, assembly GCF_002288905.1. Classification (NCBI taxonomy): domain Eukaryota; kingdom Metazoa; phylum Chordata; class Mammalia; order Carnivora; family Mustelidae; genus Enhydra; species Enhydra lutris. The sequence continues at coordinate 10,460,111 of NW_019154093.1, forward strand.
AGGGAACAGCAAGTGCAAAGCCAGAAAGGTGGGAAACTCAGGCCATCCTGGCACTAGGCCTGTGCAGGGAGATAAGGACACTGGGGCATATGGGGATGCTGGCGAGGTCAGCAGGGTGGCTCTTGAGGAGCTCTGTGTCCCAGGCCAAGGGCTCAGCCTTCCCCCGGGGAATGATGGGAGGCAAGGCGAGTTTCTCAGCTGAGAACAAAGTGCTCAGCTGTGCTTTAGTGGGGCCCCTGGCTGCTGTGTGGAGAAGGGCTGGGAGGATGAGCCCAGGGGGAAATGCTTCCTTCTCTTGGCCCCCAAGACACCCCAAGACCCCCATCACTGCCCTGGCATCCCCACAGAGGAGGCCAGTCCTAGCCACCTCTCCAGTGTCTGCGAGCTCCCCAGAGGAGCTCATCTGTTCCGAGAACTTGAAGCTTGGCCACATGCCCCTCTCTCACAGAGCTTCGGCCTGGCCACCTCTCTGATCTCAGATCTGTCGGTTTGGTTTCCCACCGGCAGCCCTGCTTGAGATCTAATTGGACCCCAATCTTATGGTGCAGCTGGTGCAGAACTGCTGTCCCCCCTCCACCTCGTCCTCCAGCAACGACTCTGCCCCCGACAAGGCTCCCCATCCCTGTCTTCACATGACCCTCACCTGTAGGCTCCTGGGTTCCTCCCACCCCACACCCATGCCCATGAGCAGCCTTACCTCCACCCTCCACCAGCTGCCCCCACCCCTTGTCGGGTGACCATAGCAGCCCCTCACTCAGCTCCCCGCCTGCCCCACCCTCGACCCCATTCATCTGCGTGATGCTGCCAGTTACTTCTAGAGTAAGTCAGATCATTGACCTGTGTTGCTAAAACCCTGCACCAGCTTCTCAGTTTCCTTGGAAATCAATCCACCCACCCAGCATCCTAGGTGGGACCATAAGCCCCTGTGCGCCAGCCCCTGCCCAACCCCAGCATCACCTTCCCAGCTGTCCCCCTCTCACTGCCCTGCAGCCTGAGTCCACCCAGCCATCCTGACGTGGGTGACCATCACCCACTCGCCCCCGTGGGCCAGAGGAAGCACACACATCTCATCACTCCCGAGCTTCTCACAGGAAAAGGGCTCCTGGGGGCAGCAAGTCCCACTGGGTCTGAGAAAGGCAGTGTCACCACAGGGTCAAAGCTGCTGTTGCTGACACGTTTACTCTCCCTCAGAAGCATCACATCACCTATTACTAGATTAACATGGGGTGGATTCTACCTAAATGTTCTAGAAAGAAATCTCAACCCTAGAACCAACAAACATTTAAAACACTTAGCAATCAACGGCAGCTTGTGAAGGTACCCCGGCCACAGCTCCCGAAGCCATACCGTCTGCGGAAAGCACAAAGGGAAAAAGTGACAGCGGGGAGGTGAACAGGGGAGGCCGGAGCCCAGAAGCTCAGCGAGGCACACCCGCGCCCCTCCCTGCACACACATGCAGCAGGTGGCTGAGCGCACATGCGTGTCACTCATGTGCACACAGTGATGTGTGTGTTCGGAGCCCATGGGCCCCAGGAGGGATGCACATCTGTTATGCAAGTGCCATGTGTCTGACCATGAGCAAGTATGTCTTGTAAATCTGGGTACCCACATACTGTCTGTGGAGTCCTCACACGTGTGTGTGTGCAGTGCACAGAGGTTGGTGTGCACCAGCAGGGTATATGCAGGTTGAGGAGCATAGGCGTCTACACGGCCACCATGGCCATACAGGCACCCGTTTCCCTCCAGGCACGGGCCGTCACTGCTCATGTGTGCAGGGAAGGTTCTGGGCAGAGAGAACCCCCTGACCCCCTGGCAGAGGCTTCCATTCACCCGGCTGTGCCAACCCCCCTCCCCGGGAGCCGGACCAGACAGACGCAGTACTGACCAGGGACTGCAGGATGGCGTGGTTGGTTGCGTTCATGCACGAATCCAGCGGGAACGAGCACTCCCCCTCACAGTAATAGGCCGAGTATCCTTGGGGGGCAATGACCCAGTCCTGGGGGTGTAAGGGGAGAAGGTGAGTTCCATCCAGATGCCCCCTCCTGAGCTCCTGAATCTAGCACCCGGCACAGGACGGCTCGGGGCTGCCCCGCACCCATCCCCCAGCCCCAGGCCAGTCAGCCAACCGCAGGGTCCCGAAGACAGCCTCCCCCAAGAGGCTGGGCACCCCAGGAGACTCTCAGCAGGTGGGGCTGGGCACAGCTCTGTCCCCCTCATGTGCAGTCAGCCCTGGCCTTGTCCTCCCCACCTGCCCCCACCGCCCACGCCTCCTAGAGCTGCAGTCCCAGCAGGTGCGCAGGCGCACTGCCCACCCGGCCTCCATTTTCCTGTTGCAGATCTGACCTGTTAGGGCTGAGGATTCAAACTATCCCTCTTTTCATGGTTTTTACCAAAAAGCACTTCTCATGATAAAAGTAAGACATTTTCCCTTCAGAAAACACAGAAGAACATAATGCATGAGAAAATGAAAATCACCCATAATTCTACCTCCTCCTGGAGCTACACTTAGGATCTTGGGGTGGGGACTGTCTTTAAGAAGGAGGAGAGTCAGAAATTACCAGCCAGGAGCACCTGGGTGGCTCAGTGGATTAAGCCTCTGCCTTTGGCTCAGGTCATGATCCCAGCGTCCTGGGATCAAGCCCCATATCAGGCTCTCTGCTCAGCCAGGAGCCTGCTTCTCCCTTTCTGTCTGCCTGCCTCTCTGCCAACATGTGATCTCTTTCTCACCCTCTCTCTCTCTCTGTCAAATAAATAAATAAATAAAATCTTTAAAAAAAAAAAAAAGAAAAGAAAAGAAAAAGAAATTACCAGCCAGCCGAGGTCCTGGAAGCTGACGTAGAGCTCATGCCGCCGGCAAACCTGCCGGCTGTGGGCGCCGTGAACATCGTCTGCAGGGACAGAAGCACAGGTCTTTTCTGGGGTTCCTGCTCACGTAGCTACCCCTGGTGGCTCCCAGGGCGGGGACACCCCACTGGGCACATTTGTTGAATAAAATGAATGAAGAGGAACTAAGGCATGTGGTGTCATAAAGCCCATCCTGCAGCTCTGCTGGTGCCCTGACCCAGCTCGAGAAACTTCCATGGCTCCAGGTGGCTCCCGACAGCTATGGAGTAACCCTGCACTGAGCCCAGCCTCCTTTGACTTCCAACCTGTGGCTCCGAAGGCTCCAATAAAGAGGCCAAGGGGGCCCAGGCCATCAGGCGGCTCCTCCTCTGCAGAGATACCTCCTGACCTCCCCACACCTCTTCTGCCGCACCAAAGGGCTGCTCCCCATGGAGGAAAGGAGGGCAGGAGGGCAGGGCAGGCCCACCCCGATCCCAAGGAACTTGGTCAGGTGGGGAGAAAACAACAGTGGGTCCTCCGGGTCCCCAGGGGAGACCTGAGAGCCACCAGTGCCTGGAGGAAGGGGCACCTGGCGCTGACAAGACTTCTGGAAAAAGCCCTGGTGAGCCAGGGGAGGTCTGAGAAGGTGCTTCTGGGTGGCAGGAACAGAGAGGGCAGTGGCTGGTCTTCAAGGCACACAGGACAAAGGAGGCTGTTGGGAAAGTGCTAGAGGGTAAGCACAGGTTTGAACCTACAGGGGGCCTGGAGGGTTCTGTCCCCCACAGCTGTTCTGGGACCCAGCCCCAGGCCTGCCCTGGACCTCACCAAAAATCCCTGGGAGTCTGTTTGCCTGCGGCAGCTCATTGGTTTTCTTCGGCAGCCTCCTCTTCAGGGGCCTGGCTGCCCGAGGGGCTCGGATGGGACTGGGGTTTGCCCTGAAAAAGGTGACCAGGAAAGGCTGCTTGGAGCGTGGCGCCTGTCGCCCCAGCAGACCGGCCTGGCCAGGATCCACGCTGTGCCCTGGGATGGAGACAGGAGAGAGGGCGGTCACTCACGGGCAGGGCCGGACACGGGGGGCAGAGGAACCCTTCCATTAGAGACTGCACGGGCTCTGGCGCATGGAGGCGGAGGGCCTCAGTTTCCTCATCTGGAGACCCAAGGGAGATGGTCCAAGGAAGATAGGGGAGGGGGGAGGCCTTGCCAACACAGGGTCGTCATTTGTGACAGTGGTCAACACTGCCATTTGTGAAGCCCTTTACTGGTTTGAGCAACTCCCACTTGTGACCTCGTGTGTCTCCACAGTAACCTGGACCACATGCTTCACGGAGAAACTTTGGAGCCACACCACCAGGGGAGCACAGAACCGTGGTTCCCACAGCCGTCTGAGAGCTCCAAGCCAGAGTTCTCCCGCCCATCCCATACTTTCGGAGGATTCGATGGATTGTGCCCCAGCAGATGGGAGCAGCTGCCAGGACATAGCGAGGGCTTGTTCTGTCTGCTGCTCCCAAGAGCAGGGCCTTAAGTGTCCCCTGATGCCCACAAACGGGACACCGGGGACAGCAGGGCCACGACATCAGGCCAAAGTCCCAGGGCTGGGGTTCAGCCCACGTCTAATTCCAGACCCCAAGTTCTTATTCACTTAAGAGTTAACCCCAGGTTTGTGGGTCAAAAAAGAGAGAAAAGACTGTGGGCAGCGAAATACGGGGGCCTCTGGCTAGGTAGAGGGATGCCCGTGATAATGGGATTTGGTCCCAAAGCTGCTTAAAGATTAGATTGCCTTAAGAAACACAGACATGATCCCTGGAAATGTCGACTCCACCAATAAAACTAATTTCCTGTACCTCTTTGTATTTCCAAAGGACCTCCCGATTTTTTTTTAAGATTTATTTATTTATTTTGACTAGGGAGGGGCAGAGGACAAGGGAGAGAGAGTCTCAAGCTGACTCCCAGCTTAGCATAGAGACCCATGTGGGGCTTGATCTCATAACCTTGAGATCATGACCTGGGGCAAAACCAAGAGTTAGCCAGGCTGCTCAACTGACTGAGCCACCAGGCTCCCTGCCTCCTGATTTTTTAATTGTCCAAGTAATACAATAGCAACTATAAAGTAACCTTTGAGAAAAAAAAAAATCCCTCTGAAATCTTTCCACACTCCAACACAGCATTTTCATATTTCTGGAATATTTTCATGTCAATTGAAGTTTTACACAATGGTGACCATGAGTGTCTATATTTTTTCCAACTTTTTCATAAAAACACACTCACTGCTGTTAAAATGTTTCCACAAAGAGCATTTCAAATGTATAAAATCCTTTGAGAAAATACACCATAATATTTAGATATTAGCTTCACTTTAAACACGTCAGTTATTTCCTGGCTTCCACTGTGAAGACGAGAGTGCCACAGATCCCTTCATTTTCTCTTCCTGTGGAATTTTCTTAAACAACAGGAGAGGATTACTAACTCAGTTTTATGCTTCATAACATGCAGAGCCAACTGCTCCCCTTCCATGTCCCTGTCCCCTCGATGTGGCCACCCTGACACACACACACTTATGTATAGAAACACATGCGTTTATCATACAGTACACAGACGTCCACATGTACAAATGCCTATGTTTGCTCCATTAGTGGGTCTACTCTGAGTCACTGCCTGCCCCACCCACAGTCCTGCTCAGCTGGTAAAGGTCAGCCCTTCAATAGCTGTGCTGTAGGCCCATATCCTTGGGCCAAGTTGATTGAACAACGAATCAATCCCAAGACTGAACTCTGACCTATGACATCACCTGCCACACACAAATGCCCTGGACCCATTAGAGGCTCACTTGGGAACAATCCTGCTGGACAGGAGGTCCTTCAGGAGCTGACCCTGGAAGGAGCCCAGAGAGAAGCCATTCGGAAGAGTTTGGGTAACAGCAAGTCAGCCACGAGGAAGCAGCAGAAACACAAGGACACGGAGCCACGAGACACATACTAGGCCTGTGAGCAGAGGGGCAATGCCAGAGGCCACGAGGAGCCCAGAGTGGATGAGAGCAGGAGGGTGACTGTCGTCAGCATGGCACTGGAGTGGGACTCCATGACCCTGCGTTGGGCAGCACTCCACCCCTGCGGGTGCCGCTGTCCTGTCCCTGTTCCCTGGAGAGAACTGCCTACCGAGGAGCCAGGGAGGGCAATCTCGTCTGAGGCTGTGTTCACTATTCACTTTCCTTGTGTGCCCGTCTGATCAAGGATCTTCTTGGGGTTTCCCGGGGGCAGAGAATGGGCTGCAGGGAAGGCCTGAGCTATCTAGCTGGTGATGCCCTAGGCTGCCCGGCACTGGAAGGCTGCCTTCTAGAAAGGCAGAGGTGGGAGCCTCTGGGGCCCAGGGTCCCTGCCTCTATACCTGACCTTGTGAGGGTGCTGGCAGGCCCCTTTGCACTTGACAGGTGTGTGCAGCCATGCTTGAGAGCGTGGGCCACATTGTGGCCTTTCCCCTTCGGCCTGATGGAACATGCTGCTTCTCTGGGCTGGGGGCACCCATGAGTCCTCCAGCCTCTCCCCACTTCTCAGTCTGCTCCATCAGCGCCCAGAGGTCTTGCCAGCTCGCCTGCCCCATCCTGTCCCGGGCAGGTGCTCAAGGCCTCATTCACACCCCCCTAAACTGTGCCAGGCCCAGATCACTCCCGCCTCTCCCCCGGGCCTCCTGCTCTGGGCGCCATCTGGCTCTTTCCCACAGACCCGGTCCCACTTCAGCCTGTGGTCAGGGAGGTGACCCTGTGCCAGGCTGAAGGACAACCGGGGTGCCTGTCTGAACCCTCGGAGAATCCCAGCTATGGATCCAGTCTGCTTTTGTCCTCTGCTTACTTCATCACGGGAGAACGAGGAACTCAACCTTCCTCCTTCTTCCTACCATCTTCACACGTCTCACTGTCTGCTCCTGGGGAGCTCTGCTTGTCCACACTGCTGCTGGAAAACTGACGCCCAGGGCCGATCAGGTGCCCCCACAGAAGCCCCAAAAGGTGCCCCACTATCCATCCACTTGTTGCCCTTCCATGCCACACCCAACCCAGTCCCTGGCCACTAACCCCCCAGCCCCCAGGCTGCCCCTCGGGAGCGGTGTCCCCATCCCTCCATTCCAGGAACTGGCCCTTCCTTCGGGGCGAGGCTCCAAGGAGGCCTCCCTGAAAGGCCTTCCTTCACCAGCTAGAATCTCCAGTTCTCGCCCACCTGCTCTGATGGTTGTATGCCCACGAGAGCCACACTGAGAACGTGCATCGTGCTCTGTGTCAGGTTTTTTACCTCACACACACGTACACATCTGGACGTGCACATGGCTGCACAGGCATGTGTATGAACCCGTTATGTTCAGGAGGAAACACCCCACGGCCTCTCTTGTGTTATAAGGGAGTAGTGACAACAGGCCAGTCTAGGGCTCCACAACAGGCAGAAAGGGTCTGAGTGTCCTGGGCGACATAGGAATCCCATGCCTGAGGATGAGAAAACCCAGAAGTCCGTCTTAGGTTTCTAGAACCCCTCCTACCACAAGCCGCAGCCTTCGACAGCACACGGGGGGACGGCTGATCGACAGGGGAACCTTGTCACTGCGTTGCCAGTGCTCTGGCCCAGCAAGACAGCCTTGCTGTCCTTCTAGACACATCTATTTAGCCACGAGGAGGAGGACATGCAGGGAGGAAGAGGGGAGGCTACAGGGACACAGAATTTAGCCAGAGGACGGAAGGCCCCAGAGGAAAAGTCAGAGGGGCCGCAGGAAGACAAGCTCACCTGGACAGCATCCCCCAGGTCACGGGGCGTACGGTGCTGGCAAAGTGGGGCCTTGGGGGTATGGGGGTGGTCACGCCTTCCTCACCATCCCCCCACGTTTCCTGACTCATTCACAAGGGGAGGTCCTTCTGTGAAAGCCGTCCCATGGGCTCATTGGAGCTGCACACAATGTCATGTAAACAGCACAGTGAGGACGGCGTTCAAAGCGCCCGACGATGGTACCAGACCATTCTGGGAAGCACAGAACAAAGAAGACAAAGGGCTCCATTCTCCTTTGGTTTTTAATTAAAGCCATATCCCTCTTGGCAGAATCGTCTGTCTAGCGGTGGGAAAGCTGGTCAGACAGCCAGCGCCATGGACAGAGGTGACCAGACCTCCTCTGGTTTCCACTAAAACCCACCCTCTGTGACCGGGGCTTCCTTCCCGGCTCAGGCTGCCACCTGCTGCGTGGATCTGAGGTTCGGGGACAGGGCAAAGGGCTGCCTGAGCTCTTTTTGACGTCGTCCACCATCAAGCCATCCCAGAGTTTGATCCGCGTGGGGCCTTTCTTCCCATGCACGTGGAACACAGCCTTCTTGGGGATGGTTCGGTCTGCACAGCATCCTGCTCAGCGGCACAGTGCATTTCTCCAAGACATGGGGCTCCTTGTCCTTGGTGTGGCGTTGCATGGTGACCACCGTTCTGGCCTTGGCGCTGGACACCAAATCCATGGCTCCCTCCGGGCCGCTCCCCGTCTTTCCGGGGGTGGCCCGGTTAGCCTGTGACCGGATAGGAAACCTGCACGGCTCCCAGCACAGTGAGGTGGAGGTGTCCCCTTGAATTACTGCAGACGAGTCTTCGCAGGAGAAAAAACAGCCCCCAGGGGAAATGGTGACCGTCTGCTCACCCACAGTGATGAGATCTGCATCTGCCTCCTCTTTTAATGGAAACGGACCCAAGCCCAGGATCCCATTTTCACAGTGAGGATGAACAGTTACCTCCGGGCTGATGTAGTTGCTGGGCAGGAGCGGGATTCTTACGCCCCAGGTGGCGCACATGGCATCCTCGTGTTCAAGAGCTGCTCGTGTGATGATCCGGGCCCGGGGGTCACCCACACACTTGGCTTTTTCACCTTCCTCTGTCTGTACCATGAGATGCTCAATTCATTTCTCGTATTTTTCCCTCCAGATGACGGTCGCATCAGTGTTAGGAACCTGGACGTCTTCGGGGGCAGACGTGCCCACACCGGCAGCCTCGTCTGCCCCCACCACGGAGGTTTCTGCAGCTTTGCTCGTGGGCACGCTGGACCTCCTGGCGCTTCTTCTGAAGATAACGTTTCCTCCGCGGTGGGCCTTCCACCCTTTCACCAAAGCAAACGTGGCCGAGATGGCAGCTCCGGAAGACGGAGATCCCTGAGAAAGTCCCTCACCTCTCCGCACTGGCTCTTGAGGGCCATGTGGCCTCCTGCGAGAACCTGATGGGGGCGCCTCCCTCCTGCACCAAGGTCCTGTAGGCTGTGGTCCTGTAGAACAGGGCCCCGCCTCCCGCACCCCCCTTACGGATGCACTCCCTCAGGGAGCCCTGGGAAGGTAGCTCCAGCCTCAGCGGGACAGGTACTGGGTGCTCGCACAGCAAATTCTCCCCTGCATCGGAGCCAATAATATGGGGGACCTGCTTGGTCTCCAAGAGAACGCCCAGCCCAAAGTCGTCCACCCCCACGTTGCTACTTCCTTGACGTGTGTCTTGAGCAGCGCCTTTATCAGGTTCTCTGGAATCCTGCAGAGCCCAAAGCCACGACCCTGAGCTTGGTGCTGTCAGAGATGTCTTTCCCGAGCTGCAAGGGGTCCGTGTACAATCTGGAGAACTGCTGGAGGGCCGCCATCCTGTGCTCTGCCTCCGGCTCCAGACCTCGTGGGGACTGACTGACTGCCACAGCTGCCACATCAGAGAACAGGGAGGGCACACGGGGTGGTGACGCGGGGACAAGGTGACCCCTGACGTCCTGGGAAGCATCGTGCCTCCCACCCCGTGGGACCTAAATCCAAGACCCTGCGCCTGATGGGGAGGGAGCCATGCCTGCAGAGGTCCCGGGGTGGTGTCTGTGAGGGGAAGACCGACCCTGAGCCCTCAGGTTGGCCAGAAGGCCGCCTTCTCCACCCCAGAACCCCCATGGGAAGGAAAGATCTTCCGCATCACCGCTTCTGGGCAGCCCTCTCCATGTGGGAAGCCCCAGGGTTCTGGACCATCCCCTTCCTTCTCCATCCACACCCCTGCCCAGGAGACCTGCTCAGGTCCCAGGCCTCTCAAGCCACTTAGATGTGGGCGCTTTCCACCTGTGCCCCAGCTCTCACCTGTCCTAGCTGACACTCCATCTGGACGTCAACCAGGGCTCTCAATAACATCACTGCCGAAAAAGGCCTCCTGGTTTGCTCCCTCAAGCCTGCCCGTCCACTACTTTAACTCAGGCAGGAAAATATAAAGATTCTATTAAAAATGGCCACTGGCTCAATCCACGTTTTCCATCATTCCTCCTCTATCCTCTCTTCTCCATTTCTGCTGCTACCAACCAACAAGCACGTCTCCGCTCTCCCCTGCAGCTCGTGGCTCCTGTTGCTCTGACTTTGCTCTTGTCCCCGCCCCCCCCCAGACTACGGTCCCTGCAGACGTAGGGCGCAGGGCCTTTGTTGGACACACATACTAAGTTTTTATTTTACAACAGCTGACATTTACAGAAAAACCGCAAGGACAGTACAGACAGTTCCCAGATACTCAGGCCCGTTTCCCCGGGAAATGCCAACATTGACATTAGCACCGTGCACTTGTCTCAACTAAACGACCAACACTAAGTCTGAGGATAAACTAAACACGATGTATTCGGACCTCACTGGTCTTCCCCAGTGTCCTTTCTCTCCTCCAGGGTCCCATCCCGGATCCCACACGGCATTCCATTGCTACAACTGCTTAGGCTCCCTGGGCTGTTACAATCTCTCAGACTTTGTTTGTGTTTGACGACCGGGACAGTTTTGAGAAGCACTCGTCAGGCATCTGTAGCAGGTCCTTCAATTTGGGTTTGTCTGATGTTTTTCCCATGGTCAGGTGGGGTTCTGGGTTCTGGGGGATGACCACGAGATGAAGGGCCCTTCTCATCCTGTCATGTCAAGGGGACACAGCAGATGCAGGACACTCGTATGAGCCTTGGTCGCCTGCTGAGATAGTGCCCTCAGCTTTCTCCTCTGTGAACTCATTTTCCTCACCCTGTCCCCACTGTACTTATGGGAAGCCTAATTCACTAAGCACCGGGGTAAGTGATGCCCTCCTCCAGGGGCTGTCTCAGAGGGCTCTTTTCTAAAAACCTGACTCAGATCCCGTCATCCTCCATTGCTATGAAATACAGGGAGCCACCCTCAACACTCTGACACGGGGCCCGGGTTCACCCACACTCAGGATGTGCCCTGCAGCTCTCAGTCTCCTCTCCCACCTCGCCCCTGCCCGCCCAGCTCCAGCCATGGCGGCCCCTTGCTGTAGCTCAGATCCACCATCCTGTGCCCACTTTCTGCCTCTCCCTCCCCCACTCCTCTGCCTGCGATGAAGGAGGTTCTCCCCCAGCTGCCTGGGGAATGAATGAACATGTGAACCCTCATTCTACAGAGGAGGACACTGAGACCCCGAAGGTAAGTACCCTGGCAAGGTCACCGGGTTAGAGTGCTGAAGAGCTGGGATTCAAACCCAGGCCTCTCTGCTCCGAGTCTGAGGGTGTAACTACCTCGCTTCGGCCCTGCCCAGTATGGACACGCCCCACATACACGGCTGCTCTTGGGGAGGGACAACATGGACTCTCTCTTAGTGACTGAAATGTTGGTCCTGCAAAAGGAGAGGAGGGAGACCACCATGGTAGGGGGCTCCCGCTGTGGGAACCTTGGTTTCTGCACCCCAATGAGCCCCCAAAGTGGTTAGGGGGTTATCACCCCAGCCGCTGGGCTGAGAGAGGCCAGGCCTCCAGGGCCAAAGGAGGTGGTCGCAGCTGGCTCTGTGCCAACAGCCTCGAAGAGCCCCCAGGAGAAGGTCTGCTGCCCAACCCTGAGCCTTACCGTCGTCCGTTTCCACATAGAGGCGGAGTGCCAGGTCCTTGTTCCGGCTCAACAACCAGCGGTCACTGGCTGCTGTCACGTCCAGCACCAGCCAGCCCTCGTCCCCAGCTCGGAGCGTCTGAAGATCCAAAAACAACAAGTCAGACTCCCTGTGGACATGAAAAAACAATTAACTGAGGGCCGGCACAGCTGCCTTTGCGTTTCCAGTGCCCACCTGGGGGACCATGCGTGGGGCACCTATCCCGCCTGGCTCGGGGTGGGCGCCCCGTGTGTCTTCTCTCACTGTATGTACAGCACAAAATGCTACTGGGCCCAGCAGGGGTGTGGAAACCGAGGCTCGGGAGCTCAGTGACCTGCCCATGGTCCCACAGCTGGGAGAGCATGGCAGGGATGTGAAGCAGGACCTATGCTGGGCCTCTCCCCACAGTGACACGAGGCCTTGGCCAAATATCCTTCTGCCTCTGAGGGTGTACTCCCCAGGGAGCTCCCCTTCTGTCCTCTGGGAAGTGTCCCCTCCTCGGCCAGGCTTCGGCAGGAGGCGGCGTGAGGGTAGGCACCTGTTGGACTGCTCCCTGACCACCTGGAACACGCTGACGTGCAGGGTCCTGTTGAGCAGGTGGGCGCCGGCCAGCTTGTAAATCCGGAACTCGGCGGCGGTGACCGCCTCGCCCTCTGGGATCTGGGTCAGGTCGAAGCGGAACTCCTTCCAGTGGGGCTCCTGGTAGCCCAGGGTGCGGTCACGCTCCACTGCGAGACAGAGTGGAGCCGTCGGTCACTTGTGCTCTGGACAGAGCTGGGGCTGGGGGAGATGGGGCCCCGGGCAGCCTGGGTGGGGACAGCTCCCTCCTCTGCAAGGGGACTTGCTCCCAAGCTCTGCCTCCTGGTGCTGAGAGGGCATGGCGGGCCATGCGCTGAGGTGTCTGGCACAGGGCCCAGCACACCGTGGTGCCAGCAAGAGCTGCCTCCGTTTCTGGCCCCCAAACCCCAACCCAGCCTGCCCCACCCATCCCCTGCTGGCTCTGGGACCCACGGATGAATCTGAGGGCAGGTCCCTCCTCTGGGAAGACTGACATCAGACCCAAGGCAGAAACAGGTCACAGAGTGGACAGGGACAGAGCTGAGTGCATTTTTGAGGCCGGGGATGTGCAGAATCTGCCGATGTGTGTGCACGGAAGCCTGGGGGAAAGGGAGTGTTTGCAGCTGACCCTGGAGCTGGGCCTCAAGGGCTGAGAGTGGATGTGCCCCAATGTCAAGGGAGGACACTGCAGAGGAAGGGCCCAGCCTGAAGAAAGGCCTAGGGCTGAGGAATAGATAGCACAGGCAGGGAAAACAACAGCCACAATCAGCAAAGGACAAAGGATGGCAGTTCCTGTTTGGTGACAAGGTGAGGGAAGAAGGAGGGTCAGAGGGAGACCTGGAAAGAAGAAGCAAAGTAGGAGTGACAGCACCTGGTGACACCTGGTCAGGTCCTGGGGAAGCTGGACGGTCCCATGATGGGTGGGACCTGAGCAGGCTTCCCAGGAGAGGTGCCACCTGAACTGGCCCTGAAGGATGGGACGGAGTCCTATGGGGTGGAGAAGGTGGCAGGGAAGCCCTTCTAGGCAGAGGGGACCTTGGAGGCACAGGTGTGCAGGGTGGGGGTGTCCACAGGCCAGCGCTGTGGGGGACCGGCCCTGAGTCTCGCTGTGGTCTGACTCTGGAGGGCTGGAATCCCGGCCTGGGAGCACCGGCTGTGCATCTGGCCAGCGGGGTTTAGGGTTCTGGGCAGCAGGGGGGCGATGTGGTTTGAAGCGGGGGTGGAAGACAGGCGCGGAGGGGAAGGGGATGCACAGGCTGGAGGGGAGCCGAGGCGGGGCTGGTCTGTCTGGGCCGGAGGCTGGGGTGGCGAGTCAATCCCACACCCCCCGCTGCCCGGAAGCGCCCAGGACAGTATATTTAGTACCATCCCACTTTAGCCTCCTGTCACTGTCAGATGCCACAAATCTGTGTTTCCGGAAAGCAGGGGCGGGAGCCACCCAGCACCTTCCCCCAAACCCAACACAGATTCTAATGACACGTCTGTGAGTCTTTTTAAAAACTCTCTCTCTGGCTTCTGGTGTCTGTGACCACAAGTCACTAGGCTGGGGCGGAGGCGGATGTGGGGAACGTTTCCTGTCCTCGCAGTGGGGACCGGGTCCAGCGAGGGACAGGCCAACAGCTGGGCTGGGCGGGGCCGGTGGACACACACGGTGACGGGACAAGGTGGGCTCTTCCACCCGAGACCACAGTGGCGAAGAAAGACAACGGCCAGGCTCCGCCAGGTTGGCGAACACGCGGCACATGCGCAGCCGGGAGCCAGGCTGCTTCGGGGGCGGTGACCCTGGGAAGGACCCATGTGCTCCCACACACGCGGAGAGCGAGGACTGCAGGGCTCTGGTCCCGCACCTGGGGATGTGGGCCACGAATACTGCCACACACATCCCCTCCTCCCTATGGACACTCCCACACGCACAGCTTAATTTCTGTGGATTCAGGGACCACACAGACCACCTCTGTTCCGTGGCTGTAAGAATCCTGGATGTGCAGGACGTCCCAGGTCGAGGCTGCTGGCTGTGACAGGGTATGGCCCAGAGCAGGAAGGAGGGTGGCTCCATCCCACCCTTCACCTGACTCCTCACAGAGCCTCGAACCCGGATCCGTGAACACATATCTGCTCCCAAGACCGTGGGGTTGGCGCGCGGGTGGGGCCGCAGGCGATCTCGGTCCGCAGGCCTACAGCTGATTTCCTGTCGGATCTGGGGGCCGAGGGGACAACCCACGAATCTGCCAGCTCCATGGGAGGACCACGCTCTGGGGCCTCCCTCCTTTGCTGACCTGGGAGCCCACGGATGCAGGGTCAGGGGAGCCTTGTGCACCAGAACTGAACCGGGTTCCAAGCTTCTACCTTGTGCGTTTGTGAAATCCATGAACTACCCAGCAGCTCAGCACAGGAAACTGCCCCCCTGGCTGTTCCAGGCAAGCACCAGAAGCCAGGACGTTGTGAGGAAAGTGATGCTTTTCATCAGAAATTAGTGATATTTCCTGCAGTGTGGGACTATGTAAAGAAAGATCCTTCATCTGGCAGTCAGTTGGGAGGATGGGAAGAGGTAACCTAAAGATTTGTCTCCTTTTCAGTGGCTGTTGCTCTGAGCTAGGAGAAAGATTTTCTAAAAGCTGATGTTCTGGGAAATCATTTTCTGGCACCTCTACGTCCCTTTGTTAACCAAGTGCAGGCCAAGACTACTTTAGCCAAAGAGGCAGCTCAGGGCAGCACAGGGAACTGTGGCAGTGGTCAGGCCAGAGCCTCATCTCCTCCATGAACGGGGAGTAAGGGTGCAGTCCAGCTTTCCTCACAGGCCATGCAAGGGCTTTGTAAACAGTCAGGAATGGACTGGGAGGAGTAGCCTTTCAACATGAGTTCTGAGGAGCCTGACTTGCAATCTCCCTATTTGTGCCAAGATGTGACGCCCTCAAGAGGCCATGTCAGAAATTTCAAAGCCATGGGAAGGAGAGGAAGGGGAGATTTGGAATGATTTTTTCCTAAATAAATGTATCACTTTGCTCATTTAATTTTCATTGGTTTATCGAGTTCTACTTATAAACAAATGTATTCAGTTCTTACGATGGTAAGGTAGAGACCGCCTGAGCACTGGGAGTACAGTGAGTAAGTCAGGTCTCTGTTTTGATGGAGTTTATGGTCTAATGGGGGAGACACAGTATGAACACTACCAACAACAAAACAAGTAAGACAAGGGATGCCATTTACATTGTTGAGTGGAATATGGAGGGTTATGGGGTCAACAGTAATGCGGAAAGGGAGAGGATGCTTTATAGGGTGCTCAGTGTGGCCTTTGAGAAGTAGGTGAGAGCAGACAAGAACATTCTCCCACATCACTGGTAGGAATGTGTTGGGAGAACAATTTGGCAATTTCCTTTTGCAGTACCCTGGCAAAATTACATACGAATTTACTCTTTAACACAACAACCCCAAGATATACTGGCGAGATATGAAAGGCCTCACACAAATTATTCAGTGGGCCTAGGGAACAGACAAAGCTACACCTGGCTCAAAAGGCACTTCTAAATGTTTATTTTCTACATAATTATAAAAGCTGCCCCAAACGACCAAACACTGAACCAGCTTCTATCTGGGGAAGGAGCAAACGAATTTACTTTCTGAATCACCATAATGTGGCTTCCGGAACAAGAAATAATTATGAATCATCAACGTGTGCTGTTAGGACTCTCAGCCTTCTTTAGTCTCTGATAGACCAACCTCCAGATCCCACATTTGGGAAAGGCCCACTGTGGGGAACGTGATGGCCTCCACCCTCTGTGACTGCCATCCACATTCTACGTTTCTGTGTCTGAGGCCCTGCACCACTCGTGGGCTGGATCTCCAGATGCCACACACTGAGTCCACCAGTCCTACACCAACAAAAGCTTTGGCTATTTTTGTGCCCTGGATAAAATTTAGAGTCACTCAGGACCTAAATCTGTCTTGCTTCTGACCAAAAGTAAGCGACCCAGAGTGGCTGTTAAGAAAATAGAATCGCCTGACCTGTCTGCCCTTCTCCAACCCCACAGGGTCCCCAGGAGGAGACCAAGCTCTGGTTCTGCCCCCACAGGCCCCCGAGCTGGCCCGGCCCAACCTCATCTGGGCCTTCTGGCTACAGATACCTCTTCCCTCCCCTGAAGGCCTTCCCCAAAGCGCCCTCTCCTGAGTCGCCCCCATTCTGCCCTGTCTAAAGGATACTTTTCCTCTCAGTCCAGCTTTCAAGGCCCCTCGTCCTCCTCTGACCTCACACAGATCAGCCTGCTGGCCTCTCTCTTTCCCCTGTCCCAGGGGTCCCCATCTCTGGTTCGTGTGTCCCTCTGGACGGTGAGCAATTAAGGGCAGGACCATGTGGGGTGGAAACGGGAGGCTCTCAGTGGATGTCATTGAGCTCCCTTTGTTCCGGGGGCCCAGAGAGGGCATGTGTCTGCAGGTTCTTCCCGAGCTCCGCAGGACAGTGGGGCAGCTGCTGGTCTGGGAATGGCTTCCACAGCACAGCGAGTCTCCATCAGAAGCCGCTCACATCTTCACTTTGCTGTGGGACTAGCCCCCCCTCCCACGGCCAGGCTGCTGAGGTGGAGGGCAGACTCCCGAGGGTCCCAGAGGCAGAGGCACTGGTCCCGTCCGGCTAGTCCTGCTAGTGACAAGGCTGAGGCGCCCCCTTTAGACCTAAAGCAAGACCCTGGTCTCTGTGCCTGGTGTGGGCCCAGGGAGGAGCTGCAGCACTGATCACCTACCAGTTCTGCGTCTGAAGGGCTTCTCCCTCCCACCCAGAAATCTCAGTACTGTCCAGAGGAGGCCAAGGAGGCTTCACTTCTAAGGTATTTTTAGTCAGTTTTCATTAGCGACTTTTTTCAAGAGCTGCTTCCATAAATGGCTCTGCACTCATGATTGCCGGTCCAGACCCCAGACAGCTTTAGACCCCAAATTAAAAGGGAACACCCGCACAGTCCACCACATCAAGTCAGTCAAGGCCAAAAATAGATCCAACGAGATTGAGCAAGTATACGATTCCCCAGTGCAATTCTGGGGAAAGAACTGAACTGTGGGAGTTTTCCAGAAAGATGTGGTCACAGTGACACATCCTTCTCTCCCGTGGGGAATGGGTTCCCATGAGGAGGAGGAGTGGGTGTACCTCCCTGTCCTGGGCCCCAGTGCTGGAGGAACCCCATCAGTGGGCAGGGCACATTCTTTCAGACTTAAAGACGATGTGAGATGAGTGGTACCAGATTCCCTGTAGGTGGCGAAATTAGGATGGGAGGGTCACCTGTCAATGAAGTTCTGCTGTCAAAGGGAGCACCCCAGCCCCTGAGAATGCCTACTGAAGCCACCTTCCTCCAGGCAGGGCCCTGGGAGGAGTGGAGGTCCCAGGGAAGTGTTTAGGGAGATGCTGCACCCATGGTCAGCCTCCACAAAGACAGGGAGGGCAGGCCCTGCTCTGCCCCAGCTGATGGGGCCCGGGCTCCTGCCCCGCTCTCAGCCCCTGTCTCCCGCTGTGTTCTTCCTCCCCTCACCTTGCCAGTCTGCCCCATGCACCTGCCACACAGGGGCTGGGGTGCACAGTGGGAGGGGGGATGTCATGGAGAGTCAGATCTGGCCCCTGTTCTCAGGTTGTTCACGGTTTCTTAGGGAGCAGGAGAAAGGGGCAAGGCATGGCTCTGAATGAGGCTGGCAGAAAGTGACTCAGATCCTAAGAAAAATACATAGGATGGGGGATCAGGGCTCTAAATTATGGAGGGTGCTGTGGGGAGAAGGGTCAGTGACACTTTCCTAGAAAACAGATTTGAGAGTGGTGGGAGACTTCTGACAAGCAGAAATGCAAGAGGGTATTTGAGGCAAAGGCACAGGGTTGGGAAATAATGTGCCAGCTCCCATTTTTTTAAGCACCCAACTGTGTCAGGCATCACACTGGGCACGTTACACGTTACACACACCACTTCTGTTAATGCTTACCTAACTCTTTTAGTCATCTGTTGCTGTGTAACACAGTAACCTAATTGTAGCAGCTTAGAACAAGAAACATTTATTATTTCATATATTTCTGAGGGTCAGGAATCTAGGCATTTAGCCGGTGGGTCTGGCTGGGACCTGGCTGGGACAAACAAATCTACTAAGCTCACTCATGTGGCTGCTGGTGGCAGGCTTCTGTTCTTCATGGTGTCCACCTCTCCCTGGGGTTGCTCATGGCATTCACAGCATGACTTCCCCCAGAATCAGCAATCTGGTGGGGATGCAGGGAGTGGCAGAGTGTTGGACCCAAGATGGAAGCTGTAGTCTTTTATACCTAGTCTCAGAAGTGACATATCATCACCACTCTCATGTTCTATTGGTCACACCAGTGCTGGCAGACCAGTGCTGGCACAGTATGGCAGGGACCTGCACAAGGGCATGAACACCAGGAGACAGGATCACTGAGAACCAGGCCAGAGGACACAAGAACTCAGTGGAAGAGGCATTATTTGCCCAGTTTTATAGATGAGAACATGGATGGTCAGGGAAGGTAACTGATTTGCATGGGTTCACAGGAGCACCCAAAGTGGGATGAGAGTCTAGGTGTATCTGACTCCAAAGTTTGTATTTTCCCCTCATTCAAAGCCTCAGCACACTGGGGGCATATCAAGGGAACACCATGTGGTTAAGCTGGACTAGAACACTGGACACAGTGTACGAGACTCGAGGAACTTGAATGCTGGCATGAAGGGACACACAGAGGGAACCTGAGCAGGGAAATTATCTTGAGTGGATTTTCACTGGAGGAACTGGAGTTCTAAAACATGCCAAGAGCTTTTCACCTTCATGCCTCCCCTCCACCTGAACACCTTTTCCTCCCACCCCCTTCTGACTAAATTCTACCCTTCTTCAAGGTCCAGCACGAATGTTACCTCCTGCCGAGCTTTCTCTGTCCTCCAGCCAGGAGAACCTTCCTCCTCTTCTTCTGGCCTTGTTTGTCTCCCACAAAATGAGGGGAAGACCTGGTCTGTCTTCTGCTGTGCTGAACCGTTCTGCTCCTGTTTGCTGAGTGCATGAATGGTCATTCCTCCCATTTCACCATAATTTATAGCTATAACAAGCAGACCTTGGGCTGGGGCTGTACTCTGGAATAGGCCCCAAGATAACCAGGAAGGGGAATGGCACACAGTGAGTTCCTAGTAGTGTTAAGGAATGGCCACAGACCGAACAATCCAACATCCTCCATACCCAGGTCTTGCAGCCTTCAGCTTCCCCAGAACTTACTGTATTCAGAGCCCTTGGCTGCTCAGAGCACAGAGCCAGCAGCTAAAGGAAATAACCGGATTTTACTTCTGGTCTTGTTACTAACTAGCTGGCCTTGGGCTAAAAACAGATAAAGCTAACATTTATTGAGTATTTACCAGGCACTGTTTCAGCACTTGGCACAGATTATCTCATTTAACACAGCAATCCTATGACACAGGAACTATTATCTCTCCCATTTTATAGAGGAGGAAACCAAGGCCCAGAGCATTAAATAATTTACACAAAAATCATATAAACAGTATCTTAGGTCAGGTTTCCTGAGAAAAAGTCCCTGAGTCAGAAGGTTTGGCGGAGAGTACTCTCTGTAAGGAATGGAGGCAGCAGGACTGAGCTTAGCTGAACAGTGATGTGGACCCACAACGGCCTCAGCCCATTCCTCCTGCACAGGGAGCTCTGGGGCTGGGGGCCGTTCAGAGCAGTCCTCCTTGAGACGAGGGGGCTGGACATTTACACCCCCATAAACTAGCCATTAAGTGTGGGGTGCTGCTGAGGAGGGAGGCCGACCCTGGGTGAGCAGCTCCTGTGCACCTGGCCGCTTAGCGCCTAGAGGAAGACTCGCCGCCGGTCGGAAGCCCACCCTCCAGGCAGCTTACTCCTGAAGAGAAGACATGGCAAATACCGCAGCAGCCACTACAAACAGCAAGTGGCAGAATGGGGATCTGAACCCAGGCAGCCTGATCCTGAAATGGATCCTGAAACCCACTCAGCTGCAGGTCCCTAAGGGGATGGTTGGGCTAGGGGGAGGGTGTAGATCAACAGGGCAGGCCCTTCCCTCGGATCGCTGGCCGCTCTTTCTGAGCACTGCCAGGCACTTGCTAAGGGTTTAAATGCCTTAACCTATTTAAGTGTTGCACCAGGATATAGGCACATTATCCTGATGTTAAAGGTGAGGAAACAGATGTGGAGGCTCTTAGTAACTTGTGCAACATCTCACAGCTCTCAAGTGGCAGACCCAGGATTGAAACCTGGCGTGTCCTCCTCCAAAGTAGCCCACACCTCTGGCCTCCCAGTGGCAGGGGCAAGCCTCCTCACTGCTGTGATCCACTTTTCATATCCACCTGTGGACCTGGGTACCCAGGAACTGAGCCAGTCACTTACAGTCCTTGAGACTCCATTTCCTCCCCTGCCTACAGGGGGTGGTAGTAGACATTTACCCCAGAAGGGTAAGAAACACCGAGGAGATGGATGTGGGGAAGGAGGCAGTTATCAAGGATTCACAGGGGACACCATCCTGGTGGACTGACAGGGTTTTAGAGAAAAGGGAGCCACCTTCAACTCTTGGAAAGTGATCTGTGAAATGAAAGACAATATTTGCAAACCACTTATCTGATAAGGAACTAATATCCAAAATAGATAAGGAACTCAATAGCATACAACTCAATAGCAATAATAATAATAATAATAATCCAATTAAAAATGGGCAGAGAGGGGCACCTGGGTGGCTCAGTTGGTTAAGTGTCTGCCTTTGGCTTAGGTCATGATCCCAGGGTCCTGGGATCAAGCCTCAGAGAGGGCTCCCTGCTCAGCGGGGAGCCTGCTTCTCCCTCTCCCTCTGCCTGCCTCTCCCTCTGCTTGTGCTCTCTCTCAGTCTCTCTCTGCCAAATAAATAAATTTTTAAAAAATCTTTAAAAATGGGCAGAGGGGCGCCTGGGTGGCTCAGTGGGTTAAGCCACTGCCTTCGGCTTAGGTCATGATCTCAAGGTCCTGGGATCAAGCCCCGCATCGGGCTCTCTGCTCAGCGGGGAGCCTGCTTCTCCCTCTCTCTCTGCCTGCCTCTCTGCCTACTTGTGATCTCTGTCTGTCAAATGAATAAATAAAATCTTTAAAAAAAAAATTAAAAAAAAAAAAAAA